>NW_008795252.1:4394453-4449754 GCF_000699145.1 Aptenodytes forsteri
ACTTGTTTTTCCTGGGTTTTGTTCCTCTCTCTCTGTTGTTGTTTTCCTTTTCATTACAATTTTTTTTATTATTACTATTTTATTTAAATTATTAAACTGTTCTTATCTCAACCCATGAGTTTTCTCACTTTTACTCTTCCGGTTCTCTCCCACATCCCACTGAAGGGAGGGAAGACTGAGCGAGCGGCTGTGTGGTGCTCAGTTACTGGCTGAGGTTAAACCACGACACTCAAGCATTTTTCACATCTCTCTCTCCACCCTGTATCCATGTTGCTGACCAGTGGGAAATCAATATTCTTATAACAAGTACCAGAAGTTTAGAATATTAAAATAAAATGTCTGTAAGGATAAGGAAAATGTCCTTACAATTGGAGCTGATTGCTATCCATCACTAATATCAGCACCTTCCTTATAGGCACTGAGAGTAACTACTTATGGTCTAGGGTTTGATGACTGCTCTCTTCAGCCCTGTTGGTCTCACCAACTTGAGCAGAGCTATTCTACCTCAGAAGCCAGAGGAGTCCATGAGGAGACACAAGTGACTGAGAGCTGGCACAGTTTACTCACTATTAAGGAAACATATTTTAAGATTCTTCATCAAATATAGCATTACCTAAAATGGGCTTGCCCTCTAGTGTCAGGAAACCTGAAAGATGATCTCATTTTTATCATTTTTGTCTCTCAAGAAAGATTCTTTCCTATTTCAAGTGGTGGAGCTGCTGCTTTGCAATCTGTGACTTGCCAGGTCAAACCTAAGCAGAGCTGACGCCTCAGAGAGGGTGACTCCTCAGACAGTGGCTAGCAAGTACCATCTCCCTGCCAGTGAAATTTCAAGGACTTACCGTTTTACCAGGCTGGTGTTTACTGTTATTTTCAAAAATCTCTTCAAGTTTTTAAGTGAGGAAAAACACCAGCACATGATTCTGTTTTGTGTTTGTGTGATTAGAAGCCAGCTGGTATCAGGCTTAAATCTCCTGTGTAGGAAAGATGCTATATTAAGACTGGCAATAAATGAGATGGAGGACTTTAGGGGACATAGATGCACAGTGGGCATGCTATAAAAACATAGGACTATAATGATATTACAGTGTTTGAGTCAAGCTGTAAACAAGCTCCCTGTCTTCAACCCCCCTCCCCCTTCTCCTCCTCTGAAAGAGACCAAATCCAAAACTGTCAGAGTTGATGAGAGAAGGAATCAAACCAGAAAGGACAGGTCTACTCTAACTGAAGAAATGCAAGATGCTTCCTGGCTGCTTTTGTGGCACAGAATGAATGAGAGCCCTGGCAGATTGTACCTCCTCCATTCTGCAGACTGCAGAGCAGGTGGGAATAGGACAAGCAGGAGAAAGCAGGTTCTTTGCTTCATGGGGTGGAGGTAGGGGTGATAATCTGAAGGCCAGGGCCAGAAGGGTTACATGACCCTGAAACCATGCAAAAGACCACAGAAGACCTAACCTTGTGAAAAAAAGATTTGGGTCCCATCCTTGACTTCTGTGAATTTTTCTTTGTAGACTGCATATTTACTCACCATGAGCGCACTGGCTGGACTGTGCTTTGGCTCTGTGCAAAGACTTCTGAGTGGAGGAAAAGGTGTTGCAACAAGTGATAGAAAAAGAAGGTAGCCAAATAAATGAGGGTCCTAAGGTGACACAATGAGCTGCTGTTTTCTGCAGGCTTCCAACAAAAGGAATGAGAGAGGAGGAGTAAGAGATCAATTCCAGTGAAGGATGATCTGCACTTTCTGTACTATCATTGTTAGTTTGTCTCCATTGGGCCTCTATATTTCCAGCTTACCAGTTAGTCCGTCCTCCTGCCCTTGCCTTCATGGTGCTTTATGCCTGCCAGGCAGTGCGTGTGAGGGTCTTTGGAAGGGCCGTGAGCAGTGGCTGATGATAAATTCCCAGCACCTGGGTTCCCATGAAATCACAGGATGGATACTAAGAATGTTGGACAGTATACGTGTGATTAATAGTATGTTTGCCAAAATGGCCGGTAACGTCATTATAGGGGAGGAAATGAATGCTCCAAATCTATTTGTAAATTTGAGTAGAATCTGACAAACTGAGATGTGAAATTTGGGAGAAGAAATAGGAAGATTTGAAAACATTTTAATTCTTGTGATGCAGTCTCATTTCAGAAAGGATGTACTTTTTCATTTAAAAAAAGAAGCTTCTCATTTCAAATTGGCACTTAAAAAGTTATCTTCAAGTGAAAGACAGAAAACTTTCACAAACCAAATAAACAAAAAAAAATTTGAAACCTTATAACAGGTTACAACCAAATGTTTAAGGTTGAACAAAGTGATGCACAAGACCAGTGTTTCATGGAAGTTGCAGAAATAAGGGAGATGAGTTCACATTTTGGTGTGCTTCATTCTGCTTTGATGTAATGCATTGTTAGAACAATGCTGATCTGTGGAGCCAGCAGGGCTTATGGTAGGGAAGGTCACAAGAAAACAATGTTTTATACTCTGTAAGGTAGACAAAGGTCTGATCCAAACCCCTGGATTCCAGCTCTTCCCTTTTCATCCTTCCTTCTTTTTTTCCTCTTCCTTATCTGTCTTCCTCCTTTCTGCAAATCCCCCAATGTTTCAAGGCTTCGATACACATTTTTTGTTACTCTATTTTAGCTATAGGTTTTGAAATTTGACAGTTATTTGAGAATGAGGAATACATATATGTTATATTCATAAGCATGGTTGGTCAGAAAAAAGATTTATGTTTGATAAGTAACTAATACATTTCAGATTTTTAACAAAAAAAATCAAGTTTTCTCAAGAAACAAGTTCTTAAAAATGTGAAGTTATAGTCCATAATTTAATTTGGATAATTTCTGATCAGTTCATTTTGCTCATGGCAAAACATTGCCATACAATGTAAAACATATAAATACATATCTCATGGAATCTCATTAAATGTCTGCCGTTGCATCAACGTGTTTGGCATAATGTGAAATTCTCAGATAATCAAAATTATCATATCTAAACAAAATATTTTTCTCTCTCTGAAATTAATCACCTCAGTGTTGAAAGGATCAGTATGGACTTCTCTAGTTTTAAAAACAATCAATATTCTAAACTAGCACTTTCCTGCATTTTTTTTAAAATGAAATTACATTTTTGCATTGGAAAATGGTTCTGCCAAAGAAATTTTTTTAGACCAGTTCTGCTTATAGGCTTATCATTGACTAGACTGAGGACTGTGAAGGGGAAAGAACAGCAGGAGGCCTGGTTCATTTGCGTCAAGCTTGTGTTACAAGATGTCCATGATGCCTGTTTGTTTGCCTAAGACGTGAATGCTGTCCCCCGCCTCTACACAGTCAGTCTGAAATGTCTAGTCCAATAAATTAAAACAAAACAACAAGCTGAATGTGAACCAAGTTTTCTCTACCCATATTATCCGTTCTCACCACTTCTGCAATAGTAATGAGCACTATTACTATGCAAGTTTTCTATTAAATTAAGAGATCCATTTAAAACTACTTATTTTCCCTGTGCCTACATGAAATTCGTCATCTTCCTTGCTCTAAGTGGCTTAGTATTTAATGTAGGGACATCTTCCCTGTAATTTTTTTAGAAATACATATTTCTAATTCCTTCTCTTTTTATTTATGATCTTGCTACATTTTTTTTTATCTGTCCATGTTTGTTTATTTTTTATTTGACATTCAATGAATTTGCTCTAGCTCTGTCTTTTTAGTACTGGCTGATGTTTTATAACGTATTGATTCCCAATATTTTAAACTGACCCACTGTTGATATGAGGATCACACTGGGAAGTAAGATGTTTACATCTCACTATGAATAGCAGATAAACGAAATAATAAAGGTTGTCAAAAGCTGAGAAATAAAGTACACTGGGTTCTTGTTTGCTCTCAAGGATATATGGCTGTGCAGCTCAGAGCTAGCAAACTTCAGAATTCAAGGCAAGTAGTTATGGACTCCAGTTTTCTCTTTAGTTCTTTATATTTTTTTTTTTTGATAAAAGAAAAATAATGTCTGTCTCCACGACTACAATTTACCCACAGTGTTGCATGAAAATAGTGACCTCATCAGCTATTTTCTCCTATAATTTTCCAGGTAGTTCCTTTATAAATAATCCATGTTCTAATGAGCACACAAATGAAGCAAACTTAACTTTCTTTCCTTGTTGTATTTGATCCTGTTGACTAATTAGAGACTTAGAATATGCAGAGATATTGATACAGATTTTTACTGGTTTCACTTACAGCTTTCTCCCATATAAAAGCATTTTTTTTTTTTTTAACTCTCCTTTTAAATTGCAACCATTTCCTATTGAGCTTAATTCCTTCTGGTATTTACTCCAGTAACATTAATCACGATGAACTCATCTGATATTTAATTTTGATGTAATTTCAGCATATACTACTTCTGAATTAAAATACTTATTTTGTAGACAGTGAAAAATTGTTTACTGATTATAGCACAACTGTGTGTGTGTGTGTAGATATAGATATATTGTATACATTAACGGTGACATGTAATTTAAATCTGCACATTTTGCATTATTCAGTAGTTGGATGCCAGCTGCTTTTCTTTTGTACTTTGTGATTAATTTCATTGTCAGTAGATTTTATGTTTCTGAAGAGTCTTTCACAGAACCTACACAGGATTCAATGAAGAGAATATGAATACCCAGTTGTCAGTGGTGTTTTAGCCTGATCTACAGCACTAAAGTTCAATGGTCAGAGTTATAGGATAATGAGGGAGGAAGAAAAATGAACTGTGGCATTATTTTCAAAGAAACTTGATTGACTTTTATCACATAACTAAAAAGAATTAAACCTCCCCATCACCCTTTTTTTAATTTCCACTGCAATAGTTTGTTTACTTAATGGAAACAAATGCAAGGTAAGGGAGTGCTCTGTCTGAATTTGCATGTGTGTTTTTTTCCATGCAACGGGAGAGGCATCTTCAAATCTGAAAAGCACATAGCTGCTATGTGCTTTAAAAGAGTTTAAATGCTGGAGTTTTCAAGCCTGTTTTATATATTGCATTCTTGCTTGCTTGATCAGGACAGCTTGAAACAAGAGCATGTGGAAACAAAAAGCAAGAAGTAGTAAGCACAGAAAAAAAAATTGCAGCTCTCAACCACTACCAGCAATTATGAGTTCTAAAGTTCTGTCTTTTGTGTTTGTTTTTAAAAGCAGTTCAATAAACTACAAAATTTTGGAGCACTCTAGTCAGGGAAGTTGCAGGTAGAATTTATACTACATGTCTCAAAAGACGTAAATTCCCCTTTTTTGTAAAGCATTAAGTCCCTCCCTTAATTAAGCCTTCTGGGGTTTAAATGTGTTGATCTCATTTTAAACTGAGCTCAGCACAATTAGACACACTGAGAAGATAACAGATAATCAGCACATACAAAAACGTTTCAGACATAAATGCTTCATCTTGCCAGGCCCAAAATTACTATTTCAGGTTTTTGTGTGTTTTTTTTTTTTTTTTTGGGGGGGGGTGCGGAGGAGAGAGAAAGAAAAAAAAAAATTGATTATTTTCAGCTCGTCATACATCTCATTTGTAGTGGGTCAGACCTTCCCCATTCACAATTACCACTAGTTAATCTTATCAGAGAAAAATTCAATTACATTTATCAAGGTTATTCCATACACTCAAGTTATTGCCTCGGAAAAATCGGGCTTCAGTGTTAAGAATGTTGGCATTGTGTATGTGTATGGGGTTTGGCTTTTTTTCCCCTATCTTTAAAAAATAAATAATTAAATCCTGCTTTTACACTGACGTTACTAATATATAGTTATAATAAAGTAATATTTGACAGCTTTGTAAAAGGGATCATTAATACATAGATTATGGAAGTTTAGGAGGGAGGCTCATAACTGTTAATAGACTTCAATTCTCAGCCTACACTGACATTTTAAAAAATCTAGTTTCAAATTTGATAACATATTACCAGCTAGGCTGGGAGCCAGCCACCTGATTAAGGCAATTTAAATGCTTGCAAAGTGGTGAGATTAAAATCAAATAAGTGCCGATTTTTTCCCTGCTTCACTTATCTTTCCCTGGATTCGTTCCTTAACTACCAGGTGGCAGAGGACTCTGGGTAATTTTCCTCTGCGCCAATTACCCCAGGATGGTTTTTAGGGTGAAGCAGAATAATTACTGCACTATCAATCCAAAATGGGCTGCTTAATGTGTTTAAGAGAGATTTTGAGCCTTAGCAGGGAGGCTGCCTGAAGCGTGCTATGCTTGTGGTGCCAAAGCCCGCTCGGCCTGCTTGGGTAGTTAACTGTTCGCGGAGAAGGCAGCACACACCCAAGGTGAAAGAAAACAAGGAAAACTCCTGGGAAGCTGTGGGAAAGTTAATGAGCTGCTTCCAACGTGTGGCAGGCTGCAGTTGCAGGTGGCTGACAAAGCTAGGCAGGTTAAGAAAATAATATTTATCATCCAGCTGCCAGGACCATCTTTATCAAAAGTCTTCCTAAAATCCATACAACGCGCAGAAAAATGGGTTTGAAACAACAACAAACAACAACAAAAAAGGTGTGTGTGGGAGAAAACAGGGAGAAAAATGCAGTCAATGAAGCAGCGTATCCTTGATGGGTCATTTGCAAAGCTTTGTAGGGAAGCTGATCTGATATGAGGACACATTGATTTTAATTTTTTTTTTTTTTTTTCCTAAGTAGGAGGAAGGATGGGTTTGTGATTACAGTGGAAAAGGGGAGAGCCAGGGCTGAAGTGGGCTCTGCCACGGGGCTCCAGCATGCCTGGTTAGCACCAGCCCGCTTGTAAAGGTCTGCCGAGGGAGGGGGTGCCTGGCTGAAGCCTGGCTCCTGCTCGCTTCCACGCAGCTACATCCGCCCATTGGTTTTAATTGGTGCTGCGCTGTAAAACGAGGTGCTCTCCAGATGCTCCCCTGTTGACACTCTCTAGATGGGAGCCAGCTACCCTCCCCCTAATACTGGGACTGCTAGCGAATAATTTGGCAGTAATTCCCCCGCTTTACAGCTTTCTCCCTGCATAACATGGAGAAAGCAACACTTGGCTAAGCCACGGTATAAGAAATAACTCATTAATTATTGGTTATTAAAGCTTTTGAAGATCATTGGAGGAAAGGCAATACAGAACAGCTCAAGTACGAGGTGAAGAAGCATTATGTTCTGTTATCAAACTGGTGTGCGGTGGGGGAGGGATGGAAGAGGGGAGCAGGGTTTAAGCTCAGCTGAGACTCTGAAATGACATTACTAAATAGTATACTGTAGCAGCCACAAATTAAGTATTATCTTCCATCTGGTGACTGTGCACTGGATTTCTTTAATTATTATTATCTGAATATAAATTGTGAGTTTTAGCCAAGAATTCTGGAAGGTTGTCCTTAGAAACAGCGAGATAATTAAAAAAAAAATCATTATATTAGTGAAGGGGTTGCTGCTGTTGCTTGCCTTTCAGTGATTTGCTTACACAGTTTTCCATATGATCTCTACTTACTTGATGTACAGAGCTTTTTTATTATTTAATGAAAAATTGATCTGTGATTTTGCTTAGCAACTGGTTTAGATAATACGAGTCAAAATGTTCAATTTTAAGGAGAGATTAAAAAAAAAATCATTATATTAGTGAAGGGGTTGCTGCTGTTGCTTGCCTTTCAGTGATTTGCTTACACAGTTTTCCATATGATCTCTACTTACTTGATGTACAGAGCTTTTTTATTATTTAATGAAAAATTGATCTGTGATTTTGCTTAGCAACTGGTTTAGATAATACGAGTCAAAATGTTCAATTTTAAGGAGAGTCTCTATTCTGATGGTTTAGATAATGCGAGTCAAAATGTTCAATTTTAAGGAGAGAGTCTCTATTCTGAAATTGTTTTAAGGTGCTGAGTGACCTCAAGTGGACTTCAAATATATCTAAAAATCACCAGATATTTCATGAAGATGTTGATATCTCCCAGGAGCACAGGGTATGGGTGTGCATGTGCATTTGTGACTGGGGCTGTGTAGCTTATGGGTTCATATTCCAGTCCGATTTCCCATGCAAAACAGATTTACCTGCGCACCCACCCTCTGCAGCCTTCCTCCAGTAAAACAGTGCCCTCCAAGGAACAGGAGGAGCAGACGAAGGAAGATCAGCTCCGTGATTTAGATGCCAATTTTTAAGCTGACCCTGTTTTAAATCACAGGATTCTCACCTGCCACAGAAAACCCGTTCATGTCCATCTTGCCAGATGTGACAGTTTATGCAGAAGTGTGTCTTGTAAGACACACACAATCCATTTAAAGATTGTCACATGAAACCATATTTACTTCAGAGGCGTGTAATGATTACACCTTCACTTGAAAAATCCCCAGGACTTTGTCTGCTGTGCCACAGATTTATACTCAAACATTTTCATTTGATGCGCAAAGTGTGAAGTACTCTTTAGTGGCAAGACAATTATCTGATTCTACTAATAAATGAATGCACTAGTAGTCATTTTTAATTGAACAATTATAGGATATTGCACTGTCAGTTGATTATAGAAGTCATTTCATAAATGTCAAAAATCTCTTTAAACGAATTATGGAGCTCCAAAATAACTCCGGCAATCAGCCAGCAATAACACAATAATCTGTTTACCCTGTTGTCAGGCAAACTCCCGCCATTTTTTTTTCCTTTTGAGGGGGGACTGAATCTTAAGGCTTATACTCCCTCTCAGGCTGCAGCAACTACCAAAACTTTGATTAATAGAGATTGTGAGTGTTGTCAAGTGTTCTGACAGGTATTAAATGCAAGAGAAATTAAAGTTGTTTTAGAAAGACGTCAATAGCAAACAGGAGGACAGATCTCTTTGAGCAAAGAAAGTCGAAGTCTGAAAGGTGCTTCTAACATGTTCCTGTTTGCAGATACTTCAATTTGCTTCAATTTTTATTTTGGCGTTGAATGCAAATACCACTTTCTTTCTGTTGTTATGTGATAACCTATTTCGTCTCTTTTCCTCATTGTATGTACAAATGATAGGCTTGGACACACAAACAGGCCGGGTCTACTTCTATCTATGAACACCTGTGTTCATGAAGGTTAGTCACACTACTTTCTCTGCCTACTCATACAAATGAAGACATGAATTTGGCTCACAGGTATTATGGATATGGCATGTTCTTCTCTAGTGGATTCATCCACTCTCTGTCTTCGAGTAGGGTCCTAAAAGCAATTTAGGTAGGTCTGTAGGGATGAGTTCCAGCCGTATCAGAACTACTACTCTGGTCAGGAAAAGGTGAACAGAGAGCATCAAAATAAAGGAGGTTGGACCATTGCTGTGGAGTAGACTTGATCCATCTTTTGCTTGCTGAGAGATGGAGAGAGGGGAGTATTTTAGACCTTTTGCTTTTTAATCAAAATAACGTGAGCGTGACTCATAGTTTTGCTAATAATAAAAGGCTTTGAAATAAAATGCAGGTGAAATGTGATCAGAGGTAGAATTAAAATAAAAACATTTTGAAAAGTGTTCACTTTCTGGAGGTTTTAAGTGTGTAGTGGGGCAGGGAGATGTTTTGTTTCCCTATTTTAAGTGCTCAACTCCAGATACCTTTGGTCTGAATAAATTTAACGGGATTCCACTGCTAGAAACCATTTCTGAAAATCTGATGCCCAGTTCTAAAGCTGGTCATCTCAAAATGAGCGATCTTGAAATAGTGGATCATATTTTGGGGGCTGATGGTAGTAGAATAGATGTACTGCTGGTATATGACAGAATCTTTAATCCCTTTTAATCCTTAGCAATATAGGAAAGATACCTGCAGCTTTGGGTCTGCTTCTTGGCATATTCATGTTTTCAGATGTTGAAAACTGAAATCCTCTGAAATCAAGCTCAGAGTGGGGAAGACAAGAATAAGGGATGTTTAGTCATAAATGGTGGCAGAAAAATCCAGTCTGGAGTCTGCATGACCTCATGATGTGTTAAGGGAGGCATCACCATAGGAGCAGAAGAACAGGGGCCCTCTGTATTGTCTGTGCCTCATGGAGTAATCCTCTGCCAGCCCTGCATGAGCTAGCACAGAGGGTAGTTTTGGGAATGGAGCCAGAAGCATTATGCAGATTCAGTGTCATATTCATCCTATGCAAGCTAGGTATGCCTGTGGCTGCGGCCATACTTCCAGCTCTGGAGTTGGCAGTAGCGATACCGGGGTATATTTTCATATTGACCTCTTATTCACATCTCCCACATGAGTACTGCTTGTTGGGATCACATGCATAGAAGCTAATAGAAGATCTGAGGAAATGTCTGTGGGTAGGGCTTGATTACTCAAGTCTGCAATTGGTAAAAATGAATACTATTGTTCAAGTGCAGAGTTTTAAGTTGGCAGCACTGCAATGGTTTGGTATGCTGGGAGCTCTAAGTTCGCCATACCTGGCCCTTTAGGCTGACTACTCTCTAAATAATGAATCAAAATATTCTGTCCCTGTTAATAGGGCAAGGTGTGTACGGGAGAGATTACATCCCTATTTGCTACATGTTTCCTGAGGTTAGTGCATCTGTGTTATAAAGAGTTACTATGCTGGCACCAAAGGATAGAATGCTCTGAAGCATTTGGTTAGACAAACAGAAAACTGAAAAGGAGTAGGAATAGTCCAGAGGTTCATAAGGAAATAGCAGATAGTCAGTACTAATATTTATTTCACTTTTATTGTGATGCTTTTGATTTACAGTTTAGGCAATTCCACAGATTTAAGGTGAGCTGGATGGCATTTTTCTTGGTGAAGATGCGGCCCTAAAATCTGAGGATCTGCTTCTTCCCTGACTTACACCTGTGTCACCATAAATATCTTTGCCAGATCTGTGCCAAAAATGGACAGTTTGGCAGCTTTCTTGCACACACTTTGTTCTGAATTTAACTGACTGCACAAAGTGCAAGGCAGTCAAGAAGCAGCCTCTGACATTTTTAATTGGCATTGAATTTAAGTCATCATCAATTATTCTGCTTTAAAGGCAGCTTTATTCCTTAGAAATGCCATGCATGCTATTCAAAACTCTTGCAGGGATCCATCCCTGGTATCTGTCTTGGCTAGTAGGATTAAGCCCTTATGGCTAGTAGGTGGCTGAGACCTTACCATATGCTGCTGGTAGACAGCAGCAAAGCTTTACCCTGTGATAAGCATACTAAAAGCAATCTGTTGGGCTTTTTTTTTTTTTTTTTTAATATAATACACCAGCACGTGGTTAATTGGCATTCATATTATTAAACTAACTTGTAAATAATGTGATTCTCTCAGGAATCACATCAGTTGCACTGTGGGTAAGTTTAGATTTCAAAGGTGCCACAGTGCCTCATTCTGTGTTGACGGAATTGAACAGCATTAACCTTTTCACTTACACTAACAAAGACAAGTTAAGACAAGATGTGCTATGACTACTGCACATCTATGTTTTGTTTTTGCCCAGGGCCCTGTACAATTACCCAGCACTTCAGAGCTAATATTGGTTGGATGTTTACCTTCCCTCCCCTCCCCCTTCAATATTTCTACAGAATGACAGCCTCATTGTTTGACCAAAAAATAACCAGTTACATAATAAATATATTCTCTTCTTTACAGGAAAAAAAAAAAAGGTTAAAAAGATATTCCAGGCACTTATAAAGAGATCTAGCAATGAGAAAAACACACAGACTCTGCAGTACAGTTCAGCTAGCATTTTCTCAATACAAACCATCCTGCTGTCATTCTAAATTCCACACTGCATACAATATGGTATTGATAGCAATGAAAAACCATGCTGTGCATGTATCCCAGAAAATAAGGAAAAAAAAAAATCATTCTCAACAACTTACAGGCAAAGAAACCTATTTTATTTATTTCTTTTAACATGCAGGCTCTTTACATGTGTGTAACTAACTAGTTTGACTATTGTCAGTATTACTCGATATTAACCTCAACTGTGGTACTGAAGAACCCAGTGCATCTACAAAATGTCTGAGAGGCTGGTGGCTAGTTAACTGTAGCCTGACCTGAGACATCACAGGTTTTGAAATAATGGGTCTAAAAGTTAGAAAGAATATATATATGCAAGCTGCAGTGATTGCAGGGCTGATAATTTCAGGATATCCCTTAGCACCAAATATATGTTTTGACTGCTATATAATTCACTTTAGAAGCCAATGCTTCCAAAGGGCTGACTGAAGAATAGCCTTCTTCCTCCCTGTCTTTGGTGGAGAAACAAAATGCGGAAAATGGAGCAGAAGCACAGAGAGAATTAAGTGTCTTCCTTGAAGTCACATAGCAGTTGCACAGTGGCCAAGCCAGGGACAGAAAACTTATTTCCTGACTTTTATCAGCTGCTCACTGTATACCTCTATAAAATTAGGCAGATTTACAGGAGGGATATTCACATAGCTTGTTGAGACCTGACTTGTTTGGCATATGTGAGGTTGGCAACTGATTTTATCCTAGCTTCCAGAGGACACTGTCTCTCTCAAATTCACCACAGGCAGAGCAGCACTTATGATGAGCTTTCTTTCACTTAACTTCAGACATCTAGAAAGTAGGTGTCTATCTTGGAGGTACCGAAAGTTTCCTGCTGTGGACAACAGGCAGGAACACTGGTTTGGCTCTTATTAATGCTGACATCTATGATGTCATCCAGTTACATCATAAAAGAGTCTATTTTTCTCTCTTGACCTATGGAAATTCCAAACAACTGCCTCTGATATAAATGTCTGTATTGTAAATACATCCCACTCCTTATTTCAACATTCTTAGGAGACTAAGTTTAGAAGAGTGAATACAATCTTGATCATTTGTGAATTAGCACAGTAAACCAAGACATTATTCCTTACATAATTATCAAAATATCACATCACAAAATCTTGCAGGGAAGACAGCAATGCATATTCTAGGACTGACCATTCAATGCCTTTC
Source organism: Aptenodytes forsteri (assembly GCF_000699145.1). Lineage (NCBI taxonomy): Eukaryota > Metazoa > Chordata > Aves > Sphenisciformes > Spheniscidae > Aptenodytes > Aptenodytes forsteri. The sequence continues at coordinate 4,407,322 of NW_008795252.1, forward strand.
ATAAACACCAGTGAATCTGCCAAAATCTGGAAAGACATAACATACAGCTTACATAAAAAGCACCTAGATCCCACCAATTTTCCCGGTAGAACTAAGAATACAAAATGTTCTTCCAACTGAGACGTGGATCAACTTGTATGAATTTCTAGTACAGACTATAACCTCTAGTTATAATGTATCATGACTGTCATCTTAAAATTGATCTAAATTTTAGTAGGTCTACAAAGGTAAAAGTGATGAGAAGAGAGATTGGCAATGGTGTAAGGGTAGATAAATGCAAGATATAGCCTTGGCTGCCTTGCTGGGTATCTCTGAGGAACCAATTTGTTCATTTGGTAGTCAGTTTTGTGTGTAAACCTTAAACATGAACGTATGCTGTTTTAATGTGCCTGTGTAGCTTCAGTCTTAAAATCATAATTAGTGGAGTTTATGCCTATGATATTTCTCCTTGCCATTCCATAATGACTTTGCACAATTAAAAATGTTCACTGGGCTGAGGTTTGGGTGTTTTTTGGGTTTTTTTTGTTTTTTTTTTTTTTTAATTGTCTACAAACTTCCTGCTGATTACAAATACATTTGGAAATAAATGTCATGCATTTCGCATCATAGGGAATGTGGTATAGTTTTTTGTGTGGTTGCAGAAGTCCCACATGTTAGACCAGTGTTAGCTAAATGATGCACTAAGGTTTGAAATCTGAGTCCAGGTTAGTTTTTGCTTTTTGTTTCATTGCTGTCGCTCTTGTAAGGCTTCATTAAGGTCAGAGGACCAATTTCATGTTTACACTGATATTACAGCATTGAATCTGGCCTTTTCTGTCTAGCCAAGTCACTTTTGAAAAGTGGAGTATGTGACTGATGTGATGCAGCAAGTCTGTTTTATTAAATCCAAATGCTGGATTATCTTTAAAGACCAGCATAGCTGGAACTGTGAAAGGTGTTGGGTGTAGCTGGGCCAGCGGGCAGATATTATTGAGGGCAATAAGCCATAAGGGCAGAAAGAAGGTGTTCAAATGAAAGAGAAGGAAAGAAGTCCTTAAGAGAAATAACACTCTGTGATCTTGACTTTCCACGGACAAAATCTCTGAGCTATCCAGATCCCACTTCATGCCACTGTTGATCTCGGGACGAGTGGAGTGTTGCAATGGGTTGAAGCTTCCTTCCTTTGGAGGTTTCCACTATGCTTTCTACCAACATGCTGGAATGAGATGGAAGTAATTCACAGGCCAGAAACTTGCAGTTATGTGTGTTTTTTGTGGCTGTGGGCTAGAATAAAAATGTAATAAAGCTAAAGTAGTTCTGAAATTTCTGTTTTGTTTTTTTTTGCTTGAAGATGCCACTTGAGGACTGACATCAAACTGCATTGCTTAGGAGGTAAGGAAGAAATTTTTGAGGTTACCTACAGGCATTTTCAGGTAATAGGCATTTAACTGTCATTCATCTTCCTAACTCTTTGAATTTTAAAGAGTTTTCCTCTAATAATTTGACATTTCTTCCCCTTTCTTATGATAACCATTGTACAGTAGAACCCTCTTTAATAAGGCATACAGAGTTCTACCTCCACTGACCCTTGTGTTTCGGGATTATTTTGATCAAATTCAACTTTCTTGATTCCAGCAGGCTATTGATAGAATAACATATTTAAATAAACACCTTATCAGTTCAGGTATGGATGTAGAATTGGACAGCGTTCAGGAGACAGACTGCATCTTGTGGTGGGTGGCAAAAAGAATTGAGCGTCATTCAGGAAATGGTGGGAGAATAGTCAAGATGAGGAGGAAGGACTTGGATGGGACACTGGAAAGGAGAAGCAAGGATTTAGTACTAACGGAAAATGGCCTTGAAGAACAAGAATTGGAAGCTGAGCTAGTCAGAGCAGCAGCAAGAACCAGTGAGAGAAAGAGGTTAAAGGTACACCATTAAAGTCAGATTACCTTATCAAGAGACAAAATTATTTAAAATAAAATGGACTTTACACTGTGTCAACTCCTGTACTGAATAAAAATAGGGAAGTGGAAGATAAATGAACAGGACTTGGGGAACCCAGACATTTTAGTCTGTCGTCTCTGTATTGTTTTCACCCTCCTAAAAAGAATCTGGTATTGACAGCTCTGAGAACAAGATTCAGTCCATCTAACTTTAACTTTCTGGCTTAAGAAAGTCCTCTAGGTTCCATTTATAATGAGTGTAGAGGCACCTCCAATGAGGTTAATCTCCCATGTTCTAATTTCCCCATCCAGCTAATGATGTAATTAATTGTGTTCTTGACTTGCCTGTTTCCTTTGACTTTAGAAAAAAAGTATAGACAAGTAACTTTAAATATCTAGAAGTTAGACATTAAAGCCAGGTGAGTTGGATCTTGTCTTGAAAAACTGGATTATGGGTTAGATATGCAACTCAGTTAACCTGGGAGAGCTGTTTTTCTGTCTGTAACAAAAATATTCAGCTCACATCTTTTTTTCCTGAATATGTGATAACTTTGATTACACTAAGAGATTAAATTATCCTGGTTTAGATTTTAAACTTGCTTGAAACAAGGTTAGATGGCATTTAAGTTCCATACCACTGTCTCCAGTAATGAAAATTAGTCTAATAGGCTAAGGTACCCATTATTCAGGCTAAATTAGCTTCCTGGGAGAGGTCCCTGTAAAGTAGCCATCATGATGAAGAATGTACCAATTAAACAAAGTAAACCAAGCTGATTATTGACATATTCTGAATTTCTTTTAAACCTTTTTCTCTTTTACATCCTTTATACTTCTGCCTGCTGCAGAAGATTGGACACTATCAAATGGAGAGAAGGATAAATAAATGTGGCAGGGAAAGGGAGGAATTGCCCCATGTCTTGTTATTGCTATTGTTTTGATATATATTGAATCATTCTTGAAAGAATATCCTTCTTTCTAGATCTTCCTTTGAGATCGTACAGGCCATCCCGTTCCCCACTAGCTGCCATTGGGATGATATGTCCTGACTACAGCAGCTGCTCATATGGAAAAGTAATCAAACAAAAGTGTTTAATATATTTTTTAGCTGCCTATTAATGGACTTTCATATCTGGAAGAAGGGAAAACCACTTGACGAGCTAGCTTTTCACAGATAACAGACAAACATCGACATGTCCTGTTTCTGCTGCTGATGCAATGATTGCTGAGATTATGCTGATGATCTCAGAGGCTTTCTATTGATAGAATTTCTGCTGATTAAATAAGGAACTGGGATTTTGGAAGATCTGGATTGTATACTTGATCACAGTTTCAGAGGATGGCATCAGAAAGACACTGGAATCAGTTTTTAGGAGCACCTGTCCCATTTTCAGAAGTCATTTGGATTTAGAGGAGCTTTTGTTGCAGAGATGTAAAACATCATTGTCTGATAACAGTTAGCAGAATGAAAATTGTACAAGTGGCTTTGCTGCTCCAGGTCAGCTTCCACTTTCTTAGTTCTGATATATCTTCACTAGCAGTTTCAAACAGGGCTTTGCATTGTAATGGCTGAAGGACAGGTATATGTTTGTTTCTGCTGTGGATGTGGTATGCACCACTAAGAGGTGAGGATAACAGTAAGAAATTCCATCAAGCCCCTTACACACTTATATCCATATATTTAGGCGTCACTGTTTTAAGCATGCCAAGGTGACGTGTCACATAAACATGAATTAGTCATGACTTCCAGAAAAACAAAATTATTATTTTGAAGAATAGTCCTCAGTGACTTAGGTGGTCTTGACACATCCTGTATCTCCATTTCACATCTGTGAAATGGGAAAACAACACTTACCTACTTCTAAGAGATGTTTTACTGAATAGTTTTTGTGAAGCACAAGCCTCCTGTGGAATGAGTGCAAAGTATTACTCTATTTATTTTTATGAACTTTCTATTTTACTGCAGTAGGAAAGCTTAAATTATCCATAGACTTCTTGAGCACATTGGGGAAGCCAAAGATCCTGATTTTGCCCACTGTGCTCCTGGCAAAGAAAAGACCCAAGGGAGACTCCTAAATGAAAAATATAAACAAAACCCTGAAGCTACTCAGACCCTTAGAAGATTAGATTTTTGAAAATATGTTCTTTATAAGATAAGTTAAATGCATTCTTTCCCTTATTTTTTCCCCTGGTTTGGTCACAGGTTGCTCCAGGCATCCAAATGGGGGTATTCAATCCCTTGCTCTATTGATCCTGACAGGGACACATGCTAAGGTGCCCTATCCTCCCTGAGGCCATCACTAACTGCAGATTTAACAGGTCCAGCAAAGAGAAGGAGAGGTTCCAGAGGCTGTCATTCAGCCTGGGATCCATACTTCACCGTTTCAATCTCCTCCGCCTTTCTGTATATTTCATTATTGTCAAGGTGTGCAATACTTGAATTTCCAGTTGTACTGCAGAGCCCTTTCAGGGCTGGTAGTTGGGGGGGGGGGGGCGGGGGTGGGGAAATCTTGGGGGGGGGGGGGGGGGCGGTTAGTGAACATCTTGTAAGTGTGTAAGTGGAAAAATTACCTGTGAGACCAAGCAGTGCTCTTTCCGTCCCTCACATGGAGGAGGGACAGGAGAAAAAGCGGAAGTGTATTTTTGTGCAAACTCTTCTTCCCAAGGTACTTTGGGGGTTGGTCACATAAAAGATAAAGACAGGTGGTCTAGATGTCATTTTTAGATTTTGACTGCACAGAGGCATTTTAGTCATTTTTCTTTTCCTTTTGCTGATACCAGCAATTTAGAATTCTGCTGTAACTCTTCAGTTTTAGATTTTTGAATAAGCGGTAAACTCATTCTCTCACATTTGGATTTATATTGAGTCTTCCTTCCACTTTTTTTTTTTTAATTAAAAATTTTATATACTTGTAAAAGTTAAGTACCTTGATAAAATGCTAGTGTGGATCGCTGCTTTTTTGTTAACTATGACCTAGGCTCCATAAGTCTGGTGTTACTCTGGAGTTTTGTAACTTTTTGCTTTTAGTGTACTCAAAGATACATTCTATGAAATAAACCTTGGTTTATTTCATCAAGGTTTTTATTTCTAAAAAGATCTCAAAGCCCTTTACAAATTAATACACAGGTTTCGGGAATGTATACACTGTCTGTGTGGAGCACTGAAGTACAGTATGAACTGTACTTCTACATCTAATGCATAGCTCTATTTGCCTCAGTATTTCTAATTAGCTTTTCACTGATATAGGGCATAAAGGCAAAATTAGTATCGGAGATGAAAACAAAGGAGGTGGAAATTAAACTGAGGGTGAAATCACATTATGTGGTTCAGTCTATCTGAGAGCCTGTTACCACCATCAGGCTCTTGCTGCTCCCTGTTTCCCCTGCTCCTCCAACTCCTCCCCTGTCCTTAGCAGGTGATTTGTCACTTCCCTCATGCTGCTTCTGGTGTGTCAAGCCAATGGCCCTGCAATGTCTCTTATTCCAGGTGAATAAGACAGACCAGCTCACTGAAGGTGAGAAAAGCACTAGATTTTGGGAGGAAGGAGGGGACGTTAGGAGCACATGGCTATGAGCAGTGTAGGGATGGGGAGGAATGATGCAGGTGGGTGTAAAGGGTAGGACATCCTCTACCCAGTTTTCACAGCAGAAGTCACTGAAGTGCCTAGGTGTTGGATAAGAATGTACAAAGGAAAATGGGCTTTGATTTGGTCCCAAATGCCTATATTTCACATATCCCTGCTTCTCAGATTGTTACAGACTGATATGGCTGGGAAATTTATCTTCCATTCTTCCCATTTACAAACAATGCCTCCTATCGCTAGCGCTTTCCCACCTACCCCTGGACAATATATTCTTTTCAGAAGACTTGTACTCAGGTGTCACTTCAAGTAATTGAGTGACTACTCAACCATGAAAAAAATCAGAGAATCTAAAGCAACTAGATGCAACCTGGGTGAATACCTTAAAATCAGTAGTTAATGTGCTTACCTATGGTTATGCAAAAGACAATACTAATTAACATTTTACAGATTGTTTAAAGAGCAACCTCTCCTGCTTTTTCTCTGGCCTCTGCTCCTCCTCTTCAGCCTCTGCCCAGTGCGCATCAGGAGAAATGTCTTCTTGTTGCTATACCTTGTGCCATGCACTGTAAAATGCAGAACACAGGAGCAGTAGGATGGGTGCCGGCTGTATGCTCCCTGAGTCTTTGAACTCAACCAACTATTAATACAGCAGTTAGTAGAAGAGGAGTGGTAGTCAAACACTAGCTACTCTGCAACAGTAAATGTTGTTTATAGGGAACTTGTCATTGTTTAGTAGCATCTGTGATGATTTTGTCACCCTTGATATGCTTCCACGCTTGAATGGCAACAGCCTGTGTTAAACACTTAATCTTGTACACCAAATTCCTGTCACCAACCAGCTGGATCACAGTAGATCGTAGCTGTGGCTGAAGTTCTGAGCACCACATCACATTGCTTTTTTTGTCCTGATCATTTTCTTATGAGCTGTGAAGTTAAAGCTTTAGGTCTGTGTTCATTAATAGTCATTAATGGCACTGTGTGATCTACTGCAAGATCTTGTACTTACAGGACAGAATAAATGCATGTCTTTTACGGGCATCAGCAGAATGGGACAGCTTATTGAGAGTTTATATTGTCTTCAAGGTTTTATTCAGTGTTTATGTTGTCTTTATGTTGGAGGACAGTTAATACCTAGTTCAGTGTGAAGTTAGAGAGATGAGGACAGATGATGCATAGCCTAGTATAATGCTTATTACTACAAAATTAAGCCATTAAACCATTTTCTTTACATTTGATGGAGCAGTGTGAGATTATACAAGACCAGTGTTTTGTGTTGTATGGTCTCAGAGATTTTGACCTGGTACAGAGAAGACCTAAAGCTGGATGCACGATGTTCTCACACTGTGGCCTTAAAAAACACATACTTTCAGTCTTCTCTGAAGTCTTGGGAAGCAATCTGCTCAGCACTCCTCAGGATAAGCCCCCATGTCTCCATCTGGACATAATGCTTACCTGCTCCATGGGGATCTGTAAAAGTAAACTGATTACTCATTTAGTCAGTGTTTGTACAGCACTTTGAAGATAAAAAAGCTGTGCTATGATTGTAAGTGTTATTCGCTACATTACATTTCCTATGTAATTATATATTTTTTTTCCCTGAGATTCTTAGATATATTTTAATCTTTCTAATTGATACTACATGCAGTAGAACATTATCCTATCTCTAGCGAAACAGGGTACTGTAGAAGTGTAGGGAAAGAAATTGATCTATCTGCTGCGTTATCCAGTCTGTGCTCTTACGATATTTTTGCGAACTGCTTTCATCAAGCTTGTAAGGATTTGTCAAGATGTTTACCTGTTGGGAATCTCAACATGATTTCTTGAGGGTGCAATCTGGGGCTGAGTTATGTGTTCTCCTCTTCTGCTCTTCTAACTATTCGTACATCAAAGTCTCCATCATTGTAATTCTTTTTGGCCTGCTCTTTATTCAGCAGTTGCTGTACAAAACAAATGTATGTTGTGCTCAGAGAATATTGTATATCATATATATTTATCCATCTAATGAAATGAATGCATTCAGTGCACATAAGCAGAAATGTCTTACTGGGCAAAGCTAGTGGTAAGCTTATCCCTCATGCTGCAGAATGCAGTTTAAGGAGTAGTGTATTGGTTGTGTAAGACAAAATTAAGCAATGGAAATTTTGGATGAGTATCAGGAAATATTTCTTAATACTGAGTTCAGGCAGTGGAACAGTCTCCCAAGGAACATGATGGAAAGCCCATTGCCCGTGTCAATTAAAACTAGACTAGTTTTAGAACCAGGGAATATACTGTAGGGAACAATCCTGCACAAGTCTAGATGACCTAATAACTCCTTTCCATCTGTAATACTTATGCCTGAGTTTCAGAGTTATGTATTGCAATATGATTTCATTCTGACTGAGACAGACTGAAATATGTTTCTTTTGTGTAGGATTTTTTTCACACTATCCAGAATTTTCATACCCACTGAAAACTAGTAGGGGAAAAGAAAGCAGAACCAGGTCTACACACACAGTACTCTTAAACCACTGCTCAGGCAAGAAGCTACCCCACTCTATTTGCACCTGCTATCTCAGGGTGGTTGGAAAAAGCAACCCCAGACATCATTCCCATGGATGACAACTTGAAGCAGGCCAGGCCTCACAGAGACCCTAGGCAGGCCACAGTAATATTTTAGAGACAGAGATCCTCTCTTTAAGCAGCAGTCCCAGGATTTGTCTTCCTATTGACCACTGTTGAGTCCTGTCTCATCTATACCTGCAGTCATTGTTGGGGAGCTGTGGCTGATAAGAAGGTGCAAAACATGAAACGTGCACTGATGTGCAGTTTTGGGGGGAGTAAAATGTTTCTAGCACATTTTAGATTTCTTTCTTGCAAGAGCCCTGGCAAAGCTCTAACATGACATTATTTTGAAATACAAAGAGGCATTGAGAATAATCAGTGATGCATCACAGAAAGGCCCATTTGTTTCCATTTAACAGGGAAAAGGTTAGAGTAGTACATCATCTTGCTGCTTCTATTCTGTGCATTTAAGAAAAAGTCTGTCCAGCCACTAATTGAGAAGTGAATTTGTATACAGAGAAACGAGTTTAGTAGTGTCAGTAAAGGAATTGATAATTTTTCCACTAACGAGATGCCACATTGGTAAAATAAACCCCTATCAAACTGAGACATATTGTCTATCTGCTCCTTAAAGATTTCTTGACTGTGAAATATGAACACCTGGGTTTTCCTTGCTTCTCTTTCCTCCTGTTGGCTTTTTTTGCGGCATCCTGAAGTTGAGGGGAAACTTGTTTCTGACCCGACCTTCTTTCCTGGATCTAACACACCATAAAATAGCTGTTGTTCTGTAAAGACTTCCTTACGCTCCTAGCAAAGTCAACAGGAGTTTGGCCATAAACTTTGTGGACAGCATGTTGAGTACCTAAGGCTTGTATGCTCGCAGTATGGGCAGGAGGCCAGATGGGCTAGAACTAAAAGTCCAAGTTTCAATGCCTGAAAGTTTGCATCCAAACTTTGTAGCCTGGCAAATCTCTGCAAACCATCTTTCTGTAAAACGATCTTCTACCCAAATCTGTTACAAACCTCACTCAGTTTGCTCCTCCTTAATATTTTGTGTAAAACCTGCTTCTTCAATATTAGCCTGAGTCAACTTTTTTGAACATTTGCTTACACTTATTTGGTTTTCTCTCTTTGCCTTTTCTCTTGTCCCTGATCTCATTTTTTCATCCGGATGACTCCATTTCTATTTGCATATATGCTGCTACGAAAAAGATAAACTAATGGTGCCAGCCCTCCAGCAAGGACTTTGAGGGACTTTCTTGTTTCTCTGACTAATTCCTTTTGTGGCCTTGGGAAAGTCACTTATCTTGTCTTTCTCAGATTTCCCATATGAAAAATGGAGGTAACAATGTACACTGACATCCAAGAGATCCTCTTTGTGCTGCACTAAGAAGTCAGCCATCTCCAAATACAGATTTACTCTGTGTGAGTTAATTAAAACCTAAGACGTTGTAACATTGTGGACTAATTTTAACCTCTGTGGTCAGTGCTGACCACATCACTGAGGGGAAAAAGTATGAATTAAAATGAAGAGCTGGAAAAGTATTAACTTCTTTTTGTTATTAATCATTGTGTTATTTATTGTCATTTATTTTGTAATTATTGCTTGGGAAATAAAAAATAAAAAAATCTATCACTGCTCTGTGCCAGCTCTAACTGCAGCTGCAGATTTAGAGACAAAATTCAGGCTTCAGCCTTTCCCTGGGGCTGATGGACTTCTCCTTTCAAAGTAGGACACTTCTATCTGATGGCATTAACCATAAAATCCCCCATTTCAAGTCTATGATATCCTGAAGGACAACGGCTCATTTCATTTCTTATCAAGAAATCGGGCAGATCAGTCATATTTCCCGAATCAAATGACATTTTTCAGAAAATTCATTTGAACCAAAAATGAGGTTTCCTCTCCACAGACTCCAATTAGTTTAAAAGTGGTTTTCTGATGAAAATTCTTGAAATAACTGAGCTGTATAAAGAAAAATCTATATCTATATATGTATGTATATAGATATATGTACACATGCACAGTCGCTGTGAAAGCCATAGCCAGAGTACCCTATCAAGCAGTATAAATCTTTAATTTTGGCAATCAGCAGTAACAGTGAAATACCTTAAGATCTCTCCTTGCTTCCTCCTCATTTTTCTTCCTCTCATCCCATCACTCTGGCTATTCCAGTGGGAGCGTGCGCACTCATTTGCTCCCTAAGTACACAAAATTAGCTGCTTATCTGTTGATCTTCTTACATGATCCTTTAAAAATCCTTTCTCTGTATGTGTGTCCAAGGCTGCTTTTGCCTTCAGAGGAAGCCCAGACAAGCCAATCCTCAGCCTTTCCCTTACCCGCTCACAGGGGGCCTGGGCCTAATTAAATTGCTCTCAAAGACAAGAAGGGATGAATTTCCTTCTTTCCATCTCCCTTGTCACCCATTTAACTCAGCTGAGATCTGTTCGTTCCTTTTTAGTTATGTTAAAATGGAAAGGGGGGAGCTTGGATCAAGGGGGATGTGTGGGGAAGGGGGAGAAAAGTGGGGGAGGAGGAGGAGGCAGCAGCGGCGTGCGGGTTGCACTGCTAAGGTACAGCGTCCCAGGCATAAACAAAGGAGCAAAACCCGAGTAAATGGGAGGTGAGCGGAAAAGAGTGAGCACTAGAACAGCGGCTGGGTTTCTCTGGCTGGGGCCTCCTCTGGTTTTGTTTACTGTCTGTTTTTGTACTCAAAATGAAGAAAAATGCAATGTTAAAAAGACAAGAAAATATCTATGTACATTTCTGTGTACTTATGCACTTTTTCAGAGTGACACTTGCTCCTTCCCCCACCCCTCCCAAGACCTTTCTCCGATGAACAAGGAGGCCTGGGAAATTAGGATGACCCTTGCCTGCTCATGTGACACCTCCCAGGGGGGGCAAAGGCAGCCACTTTGGCTCATCTACGGTCGGTGGCACTGGGAGGGTGATGGGGAAAGCTGGGGCAGCAGGCCTACTGCAGTGGAGATGCCCATGCCTGGGGAAGGACAGCCCTGGCGCTGCCAATGCCAGGGTCTCCGCATGAGCTGAAGCCCGGCAAAGGCCTAGGAAGAGCCAAGCAATTAGCCTTTGAAGGTCATCCGAAGTTGTTGGTTTTTCCTTTTTTTTTTTTTTTTTTCCCCCCATGTCTCTTCTCAGTGCTGTATCCTCCTCCTCCATCACCCAAACCCCAAACACATCTGAGGAAGCGCGGCACGCCTGGGAAGAGCCAAGCTATTAGCCTTTGAAGGTCATCCGAAGTTGTTGGTTTTTCCCCTTCTCCCCCCATGTCTCTCTTCTCAGTGCTGTATCCTCCTCCTCCATCACCCAAACCCCAAACACATCTGAGGAAGCCATTCAATTAAATCTCTCCTGGCTCCAGCTGGCTCCTGAGTGAAAGGTCAGCAGCGTCCAGGAGGGAGAGGCGTGCGCGAGGAGGAGCCGGTGCCGGGGGCCGGCACCCCACGTGCTGCTCCCGCAGCTGCCTCTGTCTTCTCATCTCCCTCCCTCCCTCCCCTCGCCTCCCCTCTTTAATGATACCCAATGGTCAATCACTCCCCAGCAGAGAGAGAGATGCCCTGAAGCATCATTGTGGTTGGGAGCGATCGATCAGGTTTTTAAAAAAGGATGATAATGATAACCCATGGACATAATGTCAGTGAGTTTGCGGTGCCTCTTGGAGGCCACGCGCACTCTGTCTGCCAGTGCTGAGGAGAAGCTTGGAGGGGCCTGAGAAAACCTCTTCCCCCCGCTGAGCCCACTTAGCCTTGCCTTAAAGACAGCTAATTAGACCGAGGGCTGCTATGTCTGCTTACACCGGTGGGGGAGAGCGGGAGCGAGGAGGGCCTCACACCAATGGCAAGCAGGACTACAGCAACCTTTGTTTTAAAAGAGGCTTCAAGTTAACTGGAGATAATCATAGAGAGACATGGCTATAAATAATACATACCTGCACTACGCGACCTGGATGCAGGCCCTCATAAGAATACTGTGGTATGCAATGGTGATCCACCGCTTGCTACCTTGCACGCTCTTCAGGGCCTTTATTTTAAGACAGATTAGTGCTTTGTACTGCCAGGCAGACAGAGGTAATCACCAGCCCACGCCTGAGACGGAGATCTGAAAATCACCGGGAGGTACTTATCAACATGCGATCTGAGCACCGGTTGATGTGTACAGACCTTTTAAAATTCTATTAGTATATGTCTGAGTAGATTGCGGTAAAAATACAAACAGTTTTCTAAAGAAAAACTGTCAGTCTCTCTTCCTAAATCTCCTACCCTGCAGCCTAAGCATGGACTTCTGTTTTTATGGATAAATGTGATTTGTCTTTTAACTGTTGAGATTACACACTCACTGGAAGGACTGCAGACCCTGCTTGGAAGAGGAAATCTTCCTTTTATCCCAGTGTACACTTTATCAGAAAAATAATAATCAAACCTGGGGGCCCTCTGTCCCTTCCTTCCATTGAGGAGATATAGGACAAGTAACTCCATAGCAATAATTTCCCATCCCCACACACAGATTTTTTTGTTGTCACGTTATTTTCTGCATCATTTGATGAACAAAACTACATTTTCCTCTGCACCTATTACACTATTTGATGATGCCTTTTATTTTACACTATAATTGGGAAAGCAATCATGTGATAAAATGTAAGTTTGTTGTGAAATAAAATAAGCGATGTTGAAAACTTCCAAATTATATTGTCCGAGAAAGTTTCTCAGATTCTGTTCATTTAGAGAAATGATACTACTATTATTTTTAAGTTTTTGCACTTTTGGGAAGAAATTTTTGAGTTTTAGAAGATACTTGTAACAGACATAACAGTAGTGACTCATGATTCTGCCGTTACCTCTCTCTTGCAGTATTAAAAAGGTGGGTAGAAAGTGTTAAAATAGCTGTGGTCTGAAATAGGATGTTTATCTCATTTCTTTCTTGGGCAGCTGGTTTGTGTTTGTGAAATTTGGATCTGTTCGTATGATTGAGCTAGTATAGAAAAGCTGCCAGGAGTATGTATTAACATGCCTATTATTTTAGTTTTTGCACTTTTGGGAAGAAATTTTTGAGTATTAGAAGATACTTGTAACAGACATAACAGTAGTGACTCATGATTCTGCCGTTACCTCTCTCTTGCAGTATTAAAAAGGTGGGTAGAAAGTGTTAAAATAGCTGTGGTCTGAAATAGGATGTTTATCTCATTTCTTTCTTGGGCAGCTGGTTTGTGTTTGTGAAATTTGGATCTGTTCGTATGATTGAGCTAGTATAGAAAAGCTGCCAGGAGTATGTATTAACATGCACTAGAAGGACTGAAACCTTTGTGTAGGCTTTAAAAACATGAAGACAAACATTTGATGTCATTTACTATTCTGCACTAAAGAATCACAAAACGCCCACGTGGATTTTCTTAATAAAACATTCTTCTTTTAATTAAAAACAGAGGCATAATTTCAGAGAAAGAGCTGAAAATTATTCTGTCCACTTTGAAAGCAGACAATATGCAGCAACTTTGTCCTATACTCAACCTCATTAGAGATGCAGGTTTCATCTAGAACAGTGGTCACAACAATTAATTGTATTTATTGTTCCCAAGCTAGTGAATCAACCTGAGACCCCACAACTTTATAACCGTGCAAGTTTAGAGTGTACATAGGAAGCGTATATAGGACTCATTAATTCTTTAACGTGTTGAAATCAAGTACTGCACTAACCATGATGAGGCACCAATAGGCTGGGCTTAATTTCTGGATAAAATGTTATAATCTCAGTTTTCTATAGGGACAAAGGGTTTTTCATACCCGGGAACCAGCTAGCTGTGAATAATGATGTACATAAGGTCAATGATGACATAGCTTTTAATCATCAGTGACAGTCTATCATGTGAAAGCTGGTTCCAGGGAGATTCCTTGGAGCGAGAAGCCCAATAAAAAGGGGGAAAAATGAAGCATGTGGGAAAGTCTAGGTAACCTGCTAAAGAACAGGACTTTTCTACTTAATAAGGTTTGTAGAACTGCAGGTGAGGTGCAAAGCATTCCTCCCTTCTCCTGCCCCCCTCCCTCATTCCCCAGACCTTTGCTGTGAAGAGTTGCTAGATGATGGTGAGCCAGGCACAGGTTAAAAGGATTAAAGTGTTCTGGTCTTCCAGTTCAGTGCTGGGGGTTCAGGCTTAGTTTTTGCTCCTGAATCTCCTGTTAACTTCCTGTATCTTGTATAAGGGGGAGGGAGAAGGAGATGGTAACTTTAACAGTCCTCAGACCCTTTTACTATCCTCCAGCTCACTTTTGTTGTTAATGAACTTTGAAATCTACAGATGGTAAATTCTTAAGGCCTCATCCAAAGGCCACTGAACAACTTCCACTGGGCTCTGCTTCAATGTACTCCTATTATTATTTTATTATCAAAAGTATATGTAGAAATTTAAGCTCATTTTACTTCCATAGCCATAGTCTTCCAGACTAATCCCATTTGCTACAGCCAAACTACTAGACCAAGGAGCAAAGAGACCACCCACACAAACAGCCACTGACTCCCCATTAAGCTTTTGAATACCAAACACTGCGAGATCATACTGAATTATTTCATGGACTACTCATCTCCCTTTAGCAATACAAAGTAACAGGTTAGTTACTCTGATCCCATCCCATTAGAAACATCATAGAGTGCTGTAACTAGAAATATGAAATCTTCAGGTGTATTTTTGTGTTAAAATACACAACAACAAACATATGAAGCCATATGCTGCAGATTAAATATTTGAGGATGAAAGGTGTTTCTTCCTGTTTTAAAGACTTTTGAAAGCTTTCTATCCAACACCATGTGTAGGGTATTGCGCTGTTCTCTTTGTGAAACTAGGCTACTAGCTGCTGTTGCAACAATAAATAAATTCAAATAGTGGTACCTCTCATTATGGTTCCTTTGTAGATTTTTTTACTACTTTGTTTCTGCTGTACTGAGCTGAAAAGTGAATTTTGCAGACTAACATCTAAAGCACTTTTCTCTTTCCTGCTTTATTCATACCTCCTGTTTTATCCCATATTATCTTTAGACCCTTCAGCACTGTCCAACACACTGTTTAGTTTCTCAGAGAAGTAAGCAGGTGTGAAGTAATGTGTGAGAACATTTTGCTTCCATTTGGCTACAAACCATCCTAGGAAAAATGAATTAACCTTAGCACTGGTACAAAATTTTCCATGCGTTGAATTTGCAAATTATTCACCCAAATATTGAATTGAGTACTCACTGTCTGAATGGATAACAGATGTTCAACCCTAAAATATAGGGCTATTTGTCATTAAAAGTAATTTTAATACTGCATTGCTTACACAGAATAACACAAGTGGTGCAGAGATGTAGCATACTTAATGCAGAAAGTGCTTAAAAAAGGTGGTTGTAAGCATGACCTCAGTGTTTCATATTTATTTGCTCGGGGTGATTCTATGTCAGACTTACTCAGATTTAAAACCAGAGCCTCTCTGCTAAATGCCAGGGCTGTAAAAAACAAAACAAAGCAAACAACAACACCCTCCCAACCCCCCCAAAACCCCAATCACCTGAAAAAGAAAATCCTCTTATGTTGTTTCTGTCATTTACATCATTGTCAGACTTCAAAGTCATGTTTGTCACTGATCTCTCCAATCACATTTAATCTTCTAAATTTAGCAAGTAGTTTTGATTATAGTCGTACATAAAGTACACAGTGTAAGCTTTTGCATAGTTTCAGTGGGATCGCATATGGAGTTTGATGCTACATACTATGGACAAGGATGCCAGAATCTGAGCTATTCTGATGTGTTTGATGATATTACTCCAGTTGTCAGAAAGCAGTGGTATTTTAGAAAAAACAAGTCCCACCTCAAATCACGCTGATTGAGCTAAGAGGTGTATTCACACATTTGTCTGTTTGCTTCTGTGATCACCTTCTGTGAACCTATTTGTCCTAGCAAGCTAAGTATTATTGGATTGGGTCATAACTTGGTAAGCTCCTTAAAAAAAAAAAAAGCAAAAAAACCCCAAAACCCAAAACAAAACACCAAACACATTTGGCGTTGAGCTGCAGATGAGCGTTTCTAGATATCAGGCCCCTGCTGTAGGCCAAGGACTGTGGAGTGTGTCCATTGCATCCCTGTCAGCGTTGTCTTATTGCCCTGGTACGGACACAGTGCCAATGGCTTCTTAAGCCGTGGTGCGGGTCACTTGCAGCAGTAATCTTCAAACTGCAGGTACCCAGTTCATACTTCAGTCTGTCTGAAAAATATCAGACTTCTACCTTTTTTTGAGAGTTAAAGGTATTGTAACCACTCTCTCATGGTCTCCACTGCCTAATTCAATGCTAAGTAAAGTATGTTTGTACGTTTACAGTGCCATATATAAATGATCATTGCATTAAGCATTTATAGCAAATTTTACTCTTTAAGGTTCCCAAACCACTTTAAGAATTTAAACCCAATGTAAATGATAAAAAGGGATAGATCTGGTTGAACTACTTATAATGAATAATTAATTTGACAAATCTATTTCTTTTTTCCTATTTGCAAATTATCCAAGTGCAGACCTGAATTCTTTTGTTCATCAGTTGAAGTTATTTGATTAATAGTTTAGGCAAAGAATTTGAGTCTACAGATTGCCTGCAAGCTGTTTCACATGGCAATTATGTCATACATTATCTAGTTATAATTGATCATTTTACCTGCAAGACAATGACCTGCTGTAAATGAAGTGGTTTTATTTCTCCATGTTGTTTGACTGACTTTAAGAAGTCACTTTTGGATTAACATTTATAAAGAGAACTAGAGTGTAGTTCAGACCAGGAGAACCTTGAAAAAGCTCATGAAAGCATCCTTAGCAGGACAATAAAATGTAGTCCTTCTTGGCAGCTTTCCTGACACCATACTAGGAAGAACCTGCAGGGCATTTCAAGGGAATAGGAGGACAACTGACAATTTTCTGTTTTTCTAGATCAAAGATGAGGAATTTGAAGTCAAACCTAGGTGAGATTAAAGTTAGCAGGATGTAGGCTGGTATTAATACCTTGTCAGATGTCATCTGTCAGGCTGTTGATGATTTCTCACCAGAGGGATGGGAAACTCTGATTCTGATGACCGTCTCAGTAACAGCCATATCAGTCAATGAAAAACTGACAGAAGGGCCTTAAACAAAGCACAGAGTTGAGTAAAAATAAAGGGAAATTGTGGCAAATATATACCTGTGTGTCTGCACCTCTGTGTGTGTGAATTACAACCAGGTTACCAGACATGCAACAAAACCAAGTGATAAGGGACATACTATATTGTAAAAGAATCGCTAAACTAACGTTCAAGCATCTTGGTAATAAGTGGGCAGAAGCAGTACTCATATATGAGAAGAAATGTCATATAGTTAATATTTCTGAAACTTGGTAAGATGTCATAGTGCTGGAATCTCACTGAAAGTGGTTAAATTTTTTAATCCTCTTAAATTAGGAAGAGAGATTGGAGACGGACAGTTGCATCAAATACAATGTCGCATGTTGCAGAGTCAAAAATAAACAAGTAACAGGAATTCAGTACTTCTGAGTCAAAAAATAACTATAGATAGGATATCTTTGTACATGACAGAGAAAAAACAGCCTTGTAGACAGTGGGATGAGCTGCTCTTTCACCATCTTTCCTTCAGTGTGGGAAGAAAAAAACCCCTCTACTATCATAGCAGAGTTTAAACTGGGGAATATTTGCTGAGATTTTGTTTTGCCAGCATCAGGATTCCCTAGAGCTTCTAAAAATAATAGCAGATAATCTCAGAGTGTAGAAATTCATCCTTCATAAAGAAGCTCAAAACTGAACATCATTCCGGTGACCAAAGACATAAATATTGCCCACCAGTGACTATCAAACAGGAAGAAGAGTTAAGGACTAGTGATCACAACCTGGTTATATTTACTTTATGAATATGAGCTGTATATAACACGGAGTAGGCATACTTAGATGTTTTAGAGGGCCAATTTATCTAGGCTTGAATCAGTTAGCATAACTGAGCAGGAATGTAAATTTTAATTAGGAAGTATTAATGAATACTGGGAATTGTTCAAGGACATAAACTTGCACACAAAAAAGTACAGTAGTCAGTGTCCTGATTAAAACACATAAAACTAGTAAAAAAACATAAAATAATGATGTATCAAGAATGGAAAAATAGAGGATAAGTTATATACTGAGACTTGTAAGTAACTGATAAAAGAAATTAACAACTCTGTTAAACATCAATGGCCAATATGGTTAAAAACAACAAGAAGGCAATTTGAAAACATTTTAGCATCAAAAAGAATCTTAGGTCAGATATAGTTCCACTGAAGATGCAGATGGTGGAAATCATAAATAATGATGCAGAAAAGGCAGAAATGTTTAATAAATAATTCTGTTCTGCACTTGGAATGAAACAGGAGGATGTATCCATCCCATATGATGTTGTGGATGGAAATGAAAGTTTGCCATCTGTAACAAAGAAAGAGGTAAGGCAGCAACTGCTAAAATTGAACATATTCATATCAACAGGCTTAGAGTATTTAGGCCCAAGGGTCTCAAAGGAACTAGCTAAGAAGCTAAATTTAGCCAGCTTATCAAAATGTAGAAAATGGAGGTATCAGTCCTGCCCTGTTGTCCTGTAGACACCTAACTTCCCTACTTTGGGAGACTGGTGGAAATATTTCTCCCCACCATGCGATGCAAAACCAGTCTCACTGAACAAACATAAAACCTTTTTCATCTCTACTTATAGTGTGGAGTACTCCTTAGGCTGATACAAACACAGTGCTGTCAATGGTCTTTATTTCATATTAGGATTTTTCCAAGTTACTTTCTTTAGGAATATATACCATCTTTTTAAAAAGCAAATTAACAAACAAGGGCCCCAAGCAATCTATAGCAACTTGCACTATACAGGATTAAAAAGTCACATTAAATGGATTAAAAACTGCCCTAGTGACAGATCTTAAAATGGAGATGTCAATGAAGAAACATCAGTGAGTTACAACGTTGCTGGTGGTGCTGACCATGGATCAAGGTTTGACCCAATACTATTCAATATTTTTGCCAACCATTTGGATATAAGGGTTTGGTGAACACAAAATTGGATAAACGTACCAATGAGAAGGATGAGCTACTTTTATAAACCGATTTTAATTGCCTGGTTAATGGTCAAGAACAAGCAAAATATATTTAAACCAAACCAAAAGCCAAGTAATACATTTAGGAGGAACATTTAGGGAGACTGCCTCTGAAAACAGTGACTCAGAAAAGGATTTTGATGGGTCCTCAGAAATTATTACCACAACATGAGCTCTCACGGCAATTCATCCTTAGGTGGATAAAAGGGAAGCTTACAACCAGCAACAGGGAGCTAAGCCTCATTTCTACACCCCACACTGGAAAGACCATGTCCACCTTTTGAACATGCCCTTTAGGAAGAATATGGAAATAAATACCAGGACAAAGCAGAAAGGAGGACCACTGCATTGTTCTAGACATTGGTAAATGAGCCTTAGGGTGTGATGTACCTTATGGTTCTGTGTATGTATTTATGTGAACAGATACAGAAGAGACCGAACAGATGGGGCCTTTTACTTTGCAGACATATTCAACAAATTCTACCTTGCAAAAGATGTAGATTTCTATAATGAAATATTAGGACAGCTTGTTGAAGGAAGTAGTTGACTCACCATAAGTTGGCATCTTTAAAATGAGTTCAGATATCTCTCTAAAAGAGGCCTCATGGAAAAAAATTCTATTACCTATGCATACCAATGGTCAGACTTGATTATGGCAGTGAGTTTTTTCTAGTTTGGGAGTTTATAAATCTGTGAAAAGAAAAAAAAATTGTGAAAATGTTTGTGAAAATTATTTGTGGACTAAAAATATAGTGAAAATGTTCAGGTTTTGGCTGGGCAAATCCTTAGAGGAATTTTTTATGATGCTGTCAAAGGGTTTTACTGCTAAAATGCAGCAGTTCTGTGGTGAAATTCAGCAGCTGTTGTCTCTGCAGCACTCCTGAAGTTGGAAAGGTAGTGATAGATTCATCTTAAACCAAAGGGAAAAGAGAGATGACAGAACAGGTATGGTTGACACAGGGGTAGGGCATGGGATGATTTTAGTAAAATTGCAATGAGAGCTTGAAATAGCAAGTCATTGGAATGGTTTTAGCTATGTTTAGTACATCTTTTTGAGATTATACAGTGCATTGAAAGAGAAGTGACTGCTTAATTGTTTAAATGGAATAAATTTTATGGTTGAAAGGCGTAAGCTTGTTTGCTAGGATGAAAGGTACTTCATGTGGATGCTTCTGTTAGCAGAAGACTCATAAAAGCTTATACAAATTGCGGTATCTGATATTATTGGAGAGTAACAGCACTGTCTACAAAATTTTTGAAACGTGTAAGTGCAGCCAGTGTTTGGATGTTACCAAGAGCAAATGTTCAAAACCTGTGACAATGGACAGATTTCAGAAGTGTCCACATCCTGTCTAAGTGAGGGCAGGTTTTCACCAATGCTTGTGAACTAAAAATCACCAAGCCTACCTGGACATTACTGGAGTCACACAAATGAAAAACTGATGTTAGACAGGAGCCATTCCTAGAATATAGTTTTGTGTTTAACAGCGGATCACTTTTTCAGCGTCATCAAGGAGCCATCTATCTTTAAGACAAGCTTTCATGGTCTCCATATTCTTCTGCAGCCAAACACAAGTTCAGCCAGGCTAGCAGCTGTGAGGAAAAGGGCAGCAATAGGCCCAGGTTCATAAATGTTCATCAAATTGAAAACAGCGTAGCTGACTTAGTGCCATACTTATCACAGTTTCTAGTTGGCTTGAATTGCAGACACAACTTGTTCCCATCTTCTTGTAAAAGATTACACAGCTGCACCAGCAGCAGTAGAGCTTAGACCACACAGTTGCAAGTGATGGGACTTGTTCAGATGTCAAGTGAGTTCAAAATATTTGTCCAACTTTGTTTACTTTGTGGCCATCAGAAAATCACATTATTCTCTTGTGCTTCAGAATATAGATGCCAGTACAGTTATGGTAGGGTCTCCCAGACTTTTATCTCAGATCCACTGTAGGTGGGTAGGGAAAGTTACCCCTCAAAAACATGTTTATAGGATCGTTTTGCTGAGCCTGGGTGCAAGTTAGCTGGCAAAATGAAGTTAGACTCTTAAACAGTGCTTTTAAATCTTTTAGGAAGAAACTTCAAGCTCTGGAAAGCTGGCTGCCTCTTTAAAAGAAATTTTTGGGGGAATACTGAAGAGCACCTACTTTCTTGCTGAGCAAAATGGAGTCCAGCATGCAGCTAAACATAATGAAGAGTATGTAGGAGCCAGTGTATGACACTGGTTATGCAGCAGCAATTGATGTTCTAGAATAATATTTTGCCTGAGTCATAACAGCATAATCATTGCCTAGGTGTGGAGATTTACGGTAACAATTTGGCTCTTCAAATGATTCACTGTGTGGCCCTCAGCAAACTACTTAATTTTGCCTTTCAATTTCCTTGGCTGTGAAATGGAGATAATTATATTTCTGGAGCTTTATAAACACTTTGGGATCTCTAGCTGGAAAGTACATAAACGTGCTAAACAACAATACCAGATTTTTTTTCTTTAGTTAAGACACATACAAGGCCAGCTTCAGGTAGTTTTCATTGTGCAGTTGGTCTACCTGAAGCTGATAGAGTACAAAATTGCTCTAGAGCAAATTTATAGTAAGACTAACTTCTTTATCATCTTTATTCTTTTGCTTGTTAGAGATTTTTCCTTTTTTATTTTTCTTTTTTTGACTCATTTTTAAAGGCTCTTATCAAGTCTCTCTACTTTTCAATAGAAGTAAATATATCAGTGCTGATGCCAGACGTCTATCAGACTTGTAGTGGCTGCTGCTGTGCAAGGTGTGTTTGGAAGAGGAGCAAGCTGACTGGAAATCATACCATTGGCACTGACAGCAGCCACAAATTTGGCTATAATTTGGTACAGGAACTAGATCTTCCACCATCGTAAGGCAACCATTTCTGGGATAAATCATTAACAGCAAATAGTGAATTTGAATTTAATCATTAAACACCACTTTGGGACAGAATATAAAGATGCTCAGAAAATTATGGAGGCAGTAAATTAAGTTTCTGAGTTATAATTTAGCTGAGACCTTAATGATAATACCTATATTTATTCCAATGCAATCCCATTATTCAAAACACATACTATATTATGTATAGTATCATTATATCATTATATGTTAGGAGTTTCTAATAGCTAAGGGTTCTCTTCTACCTCCCACCCCTTCTTGGCACTTCCCCCTCTCCCAGGCAGAGGCTCATGCATGATGATCAACTTGTAGCTTTGACACTAGAAACATTGCTGTGCAAGGACATTTGCTGCACAGCTCTGACTCCCACCTACCCCTCTGTAGTTGTCACCTGCATATCTCCCAGCCAAAGGTCTAAAAACCAGTGCTAGTGAGAAAAGAAAGATTTTGTGCTAATCAAAGTCTAATGCTTTTCTATTCACAGTTCTCCTGTCCCCTGTTTGGTGTATGTTACTATTTCCTAGAATGTCTATATTTTATCTGAAGATCAACTGTTATCAAATAGGATATTTCTGGTTCTAGAAAACTAGCGATAGTGCCGTTGATTTGCTGTGGCTTCTCAAACTCTTTAAGACACCCCTATTCAGAAAAAAAAAATCTTTTCCTTCCCCAGAAACGAGAAGAAAATTGAGTATGTTGTGATTTAATGTGATTTTGACGACACATGTAATGTTTGGGTGATTTTGCAACTCATTCAGGTTTATACATAGAGGGTTCAAAAGCAAAGTTGTACCTGCCAGATTTACTGATAAACCATTTTTTCTTCTCTTTGTGGTGTAACTGTCACAGGATGACACAGACAGGTAAAAAGAAAAGAACTGCCTGTATAAAAGTAGGACTATCCCTTTTTAAAAGCTGGAAGTACTGAGAGGAAAGTGTCAGGAGACTACAGTTTGTTTTGGTCTGGGGAATCAATTTGTTTCCTATTACCTTCTGGTAATTTGTTCTGTTTCTTAAGTTGAGCCATGAGCTCGGGGTTAACAGGCAGGGATACAGACTCTTTTCTAGGCTGGAAGGTTTCCAGTAACAACTGCAGAATATTGCTGTCTTATCCTAGTGCTTTCATACTGATGACAAAAGATACCAGTTTGCGTCAAAATTTTATCTTTGTTAAATCAAGACATCTCTGCTGATACGAATTTTGCTGCCACTCAGACTGAGTAGAAATCCAAAGTATTTCTTGATCTACACCTTCCTGAACTCCTTTCTTGTCCTTTTGCCACAAGACTAAATAGTACCAGTTCTGCACTTCCTAGGAATGAATCCATGTTTCATCTTGAATCTGAAACACTGGAGAATTAGCGTTCGTTTCACTTGTTCAGGCCAGTGTTTATGGGCCCTAGCAGTTAATGACAGCTGGGTCCTGAGCATTTAAGCCTTCATTGCACTGCAGGAGTTAGGTGCATAGTAAAAATTATTCTTCCAATTTTACGACACTAAAAAAATGAAGAAACGGAAAGCTAGCCTCCTGTTTATAACTAGATCTCTTGGCTTCCAGTATCATTTTACTTGCATGTCTACAGAAAGGAAAAAATCCTAACTAATAATTCAGTCATCCCTCTGATTTAGTTTCCCCAGCAGCCCAACATGCTGAACTAAACAAGGGTCCTGTGCTGCCAAGCTCTAGTTAAAATCCATATGTTCAACAAAATACCATCACTTATGTCATGCAGGTTCTGAATCATTAGGTATGATGTTCACATTGTTACTCACTAAACAGTTTCTTATACCATTCAGGCCAATGCATACTAAAATTCATGAATTCTGATGGTTACAAAGAGCTTTTAATGATACCTTCAGAAGATGAAATATATAGGTTTCAAAAAGGTATGCGAAAATATGGATATTAGGCATAATAGTTAGAGGTGGGAGGAGCACACAAGATCAACAAGCCAGACAAGTTCAGAAACCTTTAGTGATTGTGTAGCAATCTGTAATGAAAATTCAAGTACCTTCTCTTTAATGATCCATTTATCTCTTCGACATGATTTTCTATCATTCTAACTGGCATGGCTCCTGTTTTCTGAGTGTTTATTGCAAATTTGTTTTGTCAAACAAGCCTTTAATACCAGACAGATCAGGCTGCTTCCTCACGATTTTATCTGAATAAATTCTCTTTTCTAAGGAAAACACAGATGAATTATTTTATGTCTGAAGTAGTAATACTGATATGATTCTTGCAGTGAAGAAGGAAGAGAATTTTAAAGTCTCTAACATGTGGTGAATTGTTTCCGTATCAGGAGGTTAACTGTATGGAGTCATCACTTTTAGCCTATATTATGTTTTACATAGATCAGGGTGGAATTCACCCAGGGAGGACAAGATATCTAAAAGGGTTGTGTTTTCTCCAGTGTAAACTGCTAGTGCCTATATCCTTTAGGTACATAACATGAGACTGGTTCTGCCACAGTGCAGAGTACCCCATAACATGGCAGCAATACACAGTTCTGTTGGTTATTGCCGCTTCATGAAGCAACTTGGTTGTTTGGATTTTTGCTTTGCCTTTGCATGTGGGATGGAATCACTGTGCAATTGCACCTCCCTTCTGAAACACCGGGCTACCTTACTCTTTATTTAAAAAACTACAGTCAAGTTGAAAACTCCTCAGCTTTAATAAGTGTTAATAGCAAAAATAACACATCTTATTCAAACTCAGTTTATTGGGGGGGGGGGGGGTTTTAAAAAACCCCATCATCCTAAAAACTCGTTCCTTCAGTAGAATCTTTTAAATCTAGCTGTCTCAGTTATTTGAATCAATATTCACTTAAATTTACAGTCATGTTTCTGTATGTGACTTCTTAGTACAAATCAGGAAAAATTGCCCTACGACTTGCAGTACTGATCTCATACACTTTAACTTGTGCACAAAGGGAACCTTGTGAGTAGGTGAGCTGGGGTGTAAATTCAGAGCGTGGAGGCACTTCACGATACCTTCTCTTGCAAACAGTCTTCCTGTGGGTACCTCATTCCATTTTGAAAGTGGTGTATCACTGCAGAATGAGAAAGCTGTTGCAGAATAGCTAATAACCTTGTAAATTCACACTCTGTAGTGCAAAATCTTTCCTGAACCATTAGTAAGTCATTCTTATTGATTTCAGAATCCCATTAACCTTAAAGGTATTCCTCACACATGATAGAATCACTCAGGAAAGCAAGAGCAAACCCTAAATTTGAGGCTTTGGGCCCTAAAAAACATTCCCTTAACTCTATCACTCCTCCCAACCTTGTAGATTCTGAATATTTCTGTTCCCCTTACTGTTTCTTATGGCTTACTCTGTAGAGTATTGCCACAATTGCTACTAGTGGCTATCCAGAAGCCTGAAGTATCCAGAGAGACCTGGGGAGCAGAGCAAAGAGAGTAAGCAGATGACAGCAAACTGAAAAAGCAGCAGCTCTAAGCTTTGTGATAGTAATATACAGTAGAGTATGGGAACATCGGTGGAGCAATAGGATTTCCCTGTCTTTCAGCCTCAGATCCATTGTCCACGTTAAAAGTAAATGGGAATTCTGGGGGAAAAAAGTAATATTGTGTATTGTATATATTGTATATGCTTTTAGTAAGGCCTTGGTTCTTCAAACTGGAATTATGAGCATCCCATACGTTATGGGATACCTGATAATTCTAACTGCTATTGAAATCTAGATTAAGAAGGTCCTCTCTAGTGATTTAGATGAATTTGGGGAGTCAGTGTTGGGAAAGATTATTTTCTGTATTATATTCAACCTGGACTTGTGATAAGATTTCAGCTTCCTAAGGATATACATTGGATGTAAGTGCAAATCCCCCCCACTTCAGGCTTTACAAAAACAATACCACAATCAGAGAAGTCTTAAAACAGGACTGATGCTGACTGTAAGAGTAATTTTGACAGGTTTTACTTACACTATTGTTGACTTTGATGAAGATATACCTGAATAAAGACTGTAGCATTACTTGGGGAGAAAGTAATCTCAAATTACCTCAGATTATAACTTTAACAATAAAAAAGCAATAGTAATAAGGACAAACATTTCTTTTGTGATTGTATATTTATTCCTATAATGAGAATATAATTTTATTTCCTTCAAACCAATAATACCCTTTCTTCAATTATGTGCAAATTCCTAACTTTATGTTTTTATGCACTGTGCTATAATCCTTACATATTAGCTTCTTTTTCTAACTCTCACTCAACAAATTGAATAAAAAAAATAGCGAGGACAAACATATATACAGTTACCTATACCTTTTCCCAGCAAGACGACAAATAGAATTTTATCACATTTCTCTGCTCAGGGAATAGGCAACATCCTTGTAAATTGGGAACCTAATATTGCAGATGAATTAACTGCTCTTTTCAAGATTATTCTTAACAAATTCTGTAGTTCATATATCAATAGCAGCGTATAAGGGAGGCATAAACCATGATCCAGCAGTGGACCCGTCTCTGTAAGTAGACACACTGAAGTCACTTGTCATTATTTCTGTATGCAGATGTTTTTCACTGCATCGAATCTCTCCCTTATTGTCTCTGAAGAAGCTTATGAATTGTTTTTACAATTAATAGACTGAAGTCAGAAAATATGGAAAAATGTAAGATGGTGCTCACTTTTTTAGCACAAGTTCAAATGACCTAATTTATTACTTTGATGTGATATTTATCTTGACTCAAGTATTTTACAGATTAATCCAAAAGATGTGATTAAAACAGAAGATACCTGCAATGTTTGATTAAGGTAAATCAGACTCAGCAAGTGTGTCTTATAACCAGAGTCCTTTTAGCTATTACACTAAACATTTTTTGTAACTCTCTTATATCACCTCAGTGCCCATGTAAAACAGATCCCCCAAACACTTGCTTAACTTTAAGCGTTTAGACTTGTGCTTTAAGTTAACTGCATGTTTATGTCTCTTGATGACTTGCCTGTTTCTAATGCAGGCTTTAACAGTCCTTGTACTGCTGACATTTTGTTAGTTATTCTGTAGACTGAATTTGAAGATTTTTTTTTAATTGGGTAAAATAGAGCACTATTTTACTGTTTGCAGTTTATTGGAGGTATGTTAAGCTCCACTGAGGCTTCAGGGATCAAAAAATCAAGCATAGACAGAAAGAAGAGAAAAATGAATCAGCTGGGTTATATTAGTAAATAATTTAGAGTGCTTAAAATAACAATGTTCACACATTTTTAATTTAAAACCTGCTAAATCCTTTTAAAATTCATTTGTATTTGCAATTACTTAAACTGTGAGCTGTGCACTGGAGGGAGTGAAACTATAGATTTTAAGTACGTAGCTGGAGGTAATATATAAATTCAATTGATCAGTCTGGCAGAGAATTGATGCCACAATTTGTACCCAGTGGCACTTTCTCTTTCTTACCTGACTGGCTTAGAACATTATCAGAAAGTCAATATGATACACCAATATAGCGATATACTTGCAGTCATAAGTCCCTTGTTTAGATTAAACCTTAGGTGCTCATGATGTGGATTGTAATGGACAGACAGCCTGACTCCATCCCACTATAGCTGTTCTGAAAGCACTCGACTCGACTTAACTCCAAGGTTTCATATGGTTATCAATGGCCCCAGCAGCCAGCCAAACCAGTAACAGAGGATGTCTGCCTCTGCAAGGCAATGCAGTGGGCAGGGTATAGTGTGTATGCAATGCTCCAGTCTGGCTGCAGTCCCCTCTCTATCAGCTGCCTGTCTCCAACAGGCTTTGCGCTCGTTGTGATCAGGTTTCCTTTATAACTCTTCTTTAGTGTCATGTTTTGGTTCTCTCTCTTCCTTGTGATTTATTAATGATTTCACCTCCTCTGCATTATCTTTTGAAATCCTTCCATTCTATAAAAGGCGTCTTTATGAAGCCTGATGAGGAATGACTTCCAAAGTCTGCCTTTTGAGAATGTGCCTTTCTGTACGTATAGTAAATACAGGCTTTTATTTGTGGCTGCACTGAGAACTGGATCAGGCCACTAGCTGCTAATTTCATACAAAACACTTATTTGAGTAAAAACCCATTATGTCTGGTGTGACATATGAAACTAGAAGGTCATCCACAAATCTGCCCTGAATATATTTTCCTCCCAGGGATTTCAGTTGTATATAGTATGTACAGTAACATCTGACACATCACCGCATGTGTTAATTTTTTCCTGCAGCAATGACCCTTACCTCTCCACCTACATAACATGTGATGCTTAGAATCAGAGAAATAGTGAGGAGAGCTGTTGGGTCAACAGTTGTTTAACCCTCTCTGTGATAATGCAGAATTATTCCAGCCAATACACCACAAGTACTTTGTTTTGTGCAGCTTTAAGTGACACCGCTGATGAGCTCTTCCACCGCTTTCCCCTCCTGACACTCTACTAGACTTCATTGTTAGGAATCATTTCCTGGTCCTTGGACTAAATTCTCCTGTGCTCTGGTTTATACTTAATATATTCCTGATCATTTGCTCTCTCCAGAACAGCTCCCAGCTTTAGTTTTCTTTTTGCATACTTCTCTGTAATCCCTACGGTTTTTATTGTAGAGTAATCTTTAGGAATGGACCGCTTTCAGAGGCATGGGACTACTGTTTGTTCCCTTGATGCAGGGTTGGTGACAAGGGCTAGGAAATTACTCTCAAGCTACAATTAGTGTATAGGTGTGAAACACTTTATACATGCCTCACCAATGAAAAGGAATTGTGTATTTTCTTTGAAGAGAGATAATTCTGAAACCCCACAGTACGTCTCAGTCTTGCAGTAGGCAGTATTGTATTTTCTATTTCCACTAGTTTGATTCCATGTAATATCTGGAAAATGAAAGTCTCATAGATATTTGGTGACCCGTTAAAGTCAATTGTAGGCAAGTCCTGCAAACACTCATACATGCACTTGCCTTTATGTTCATGAGTAGTTATGTTGTTTTCATGGATAAAGGAAAGCTGACATGTAAGTGTCAAAAGGACAAGGTTTTAGACCGCGGCTACGGTGCTAGGCAGTTAAATGTTTGTGTAGCACAGCAGATGCACACAAATTTCCTGTGCCCTGCATATGTCCATGTCAATGACTTAAGTAGAGTGTGGGGCCTCTAACCTTCAGGAACAAGACAAACTGTACTTGTTCTGATGCTGTTTCATACTGATCTATTCAATCATCAGTGACAAAATCCTCTAACTGTAGATTTGATTCTACTCATGACAACAAGCCCTTTTTGTTAGACTGAGATCAGGGTAGAACCAGCCTCTTAATCCATTTGGATTTTCTACTTTTGTACATTGATTGCTTATCAGGAAATAAATAAATGTGAAGGTAAAGGACTTGTGCACATTAGGGCAAAAAGCAATAGCCATTAAGCCTGTAACTTACAGTATATATCTTTTTAGCAATAAGGACACTGCTTGAAATTGTCAGTGTGACAGATTTACTCTTAATAGCTTAAGCAAATTTCACAGTTTAGCCAGGTCATTTTGAAGAAAGAAACATTAATGTGTTTGGAATAAAATTAAAGATTATAAACTTCACGCACATCTGCAGAGAGTCAGCCATATATTTCATGTGTTTATTTAAAATATTAGGAGGTTTTTGTTGGGACAGAATACGTTTCCTCTGTGTGTATAATATAAATAACCTATAGGCATTTAAATACATTTTGACATTTAAGCATAAGTTTAAATCACTTTTAATGTATTGATTCATTCCTGTTCTACCACCACACACCCAAGACTAGAGAGCGTAGAACTTTCCCTGTATAACTGCTTGTGCAATGCAAAGTGCTTTATGTAGGTTCTTATTGTATCAAGTCATGGAGGAAAACAAGGAAGAAAGGGGAGAGAAGGAAGAGAAAAAAGGACAGAGGTGTATATACCTTCACCGTACAGTGAAGAGGTGGTCATCTTCCCTCATGAAACTGGGCTGCTCTTGCCTCTGCTGCTTTCATTTCCTTGTGGGGTTGGAAGGGCAGTCACTGTTTTGGAGCAATGTGCTATGCTTCCAGCAGCAGCAGGCTCATAAGCAAGCATAATTTACCCAGAGCACATCACTAGATTAAGTACAAGTTTTACTTTGGACATGTATTTTTTTATTTCAAGTGGTTGTTGCGGTGGTCTTGGAGTTTGCTCTAACTGGTTTGGCTCAAAGGTGATCGCTCTTTAAGCAGTACAATAATGTTACACAAACTTGTTTAGTGAAAATCAGCACCAGTTGCTGTTAAAAGCAGGGTGCCAATAGCTCAGTTTGCTACTGATGTCATCATTGTTGCTACAATGATTGCAGTGGGACATTTTAGAGATACAAAGGTGACATAAACAAAGCTTTAGGTCTTTTCTATTGGATGCTGAGTCTCTGAACCTAATCCTGGAAAATAATTCAGCATGTGCTTAAATAGAGAGGACGGTTCACCTACTCATAGCTAACTTTTGAAGGATTGCTCAGGCACTTTCAGTTAAGCACACACCTAATCGCTCTGCTGGACTGGGCCAGAACACTTAGCATTCTGCAGGATTGAGCCCTGAGTGTCTAATTACGATAAAAAATATACGGTGGGGAATGATTATGCACTGGTAGGGGGGATGGTAAAGTAGCCCTAATAAATCTTTTTGATCTTTAATTTCTCTACTAAAGTATAAATCAGCTCTGTATTTTTCTAAAGCCTGGGTTGGCAACAGATATTAATGTAGCTGAGGCTAAAATTAAGATGGTATGTCTGAATAGTATTGGAAGGAGTTGACTGTCTCACTGAGGGTGGGGTTTTGTGGGTAGACTAAGACAGTATGTTGAAACAACACAGCCTTTACTATGAAACAGGATGCATACCACAGCATGCACTTCCAGTGAAGGGACAGTTTTCCTCCAGCCCCCTTGCAAATCTATCCAAGAAAGCATGTTGATGAAAACTAGAAAATACTTTTTTTGTGGAGGAAAATGGGTCTGAACGTTTACGTGCTAAGACATGGACTGAGATTACTCTGGTTGCTCATCTCAACTTTATTATTAATAGTCCTGGATGGCTGTAGATCCCAATTTCCAGTTAGCATGAATTTGTCTAGCACTGTACTTTTTATGTGGGTTAGACTTAAGAAATGAGTGTAGGCAACCTTAATTCTCTGTTAACATTTTTGTGCGTATGGGAATATATTTATACAGGAACATATTTATATGCACGCATACTCACAGACATACAAGTAAAATATAGCAAAGATGCATTAATTTTACATTGATTCAAAATATTTACAGTTTCAGTTAAGATGATCATGCTAAAGTGACAGAAAATAGTAAGTATTAACATTGCACTGTAAGTAATGACATGTGCTGTAGATCCTCACAGAAAAAAACAATTGCCTGTGGCATCCACACAGTATTTAAATTGGTAATCTCAAAAGAGAGAATGCTTAGATTTTCAAGCTTGTTTTTGGAAACTCTTATCTTAGCTGAGAGCTGTAAGTTTAGGGGGAGTTGATAGTTTAGAGTCTGTTTTGTTTTTTTCTTCTTGAGAGCTAAGAGGCTGATGTCAGAACTTCTTGGATAGGAGCAGTTTTCACTATCTTTTTGATATATTACTATTTAACTACAAGGTTGAAATCTCAGAATAATCTCACACCTGGGAGAGTCTCAAAAGGTGAAGATACATTTCACCTGCATAGACCCATTTTGTCATTATATATTCCTTTCATGATCTTTGCTTTTTTTTCATTTGCTTCTAATTTTTTATATTACATGACAATTAAGCACCTCTTGCCACGCCTATGAAAGCTGCCCTTCAACAGATAGGTAAGATGATGTGTCAGTAATGCTTATTCTCTGCATGTCTAAAAGGGTGAAAGGAATTTCATACGCCTTTGTCTGAGCCTTCCCTGGGTAAGTTCATAACAAGTGGGTTCCTACTGTTCTGCTTGGCCCAGAGTTAGAGGAACAGTTCAGCACACTGTAAAATCAGAGGTTTATGGTCCTCACAGTCTAGAGGAAGGATGGAGAATGATATCTCTCTCTAATATCTGAGCACAGGGTATGCAGAGAAATAAATGAGTAAAATATTTGCAGTTGTCTGGGAATATGCGAAGAGGTTTGTTAAATGTTGTTATGTGTGCATGACACTGTGGTTTGTTTTTTTTCCTGTTGGACTCTTCTCTGTTCTGGTAACATCAAGTCCTGAAATACTTCAGTGTTGGGAGAGCAGCTATAAACATCTCACAGCATTGTTTAACAATGATGTCTTTTGTATAGAGTAGAGACCTTTTAATATTTTCGCACTTAAGTAGTTGTTGCTCAGTCAAGGAGTCTCATTGATTATTCACTTGGGTAACAGCTGAAAGAGAACTGAGGATCCAGTCCTGTGATGTACTGAGAAACTCCTCAAAGGAATTAAGTTGCTTAGGGTAACTGAGATCACTCTGTGCCACATGGGTTCAGTTCTTTAATTGCTAAAGTCACCCACCAAAGAAGGTAACGCATACAGAAGGAAGAGTTAGAGCTGATGGAGAAAAACACCAATCCTACCATGCTTAGTGTTATTTACAAGCATGTTTGACATTTCTTAGCTTCTTAAATTATATTTAGGTTGTTAATAAGGATAAAAATCTCAGATTTTTTTTCTTTGCTTTAAGGATGCCAGACTAATTATTCAAAGGAACACATCAGGTCAAGTGTTAACAATATGTGCTTTAAATAAAAAAAAAAGAGAGGAGGAAAGAAAAGCACGACACAAAAGAACCAACCATCTGTTCCAAAAAGCTCTTACAGCAGCATCAGTCTTGATAAGGATTTAAAAAATACAGTACAATTTCTGTGTTAAGATTTATTACAAGAATTAACAGATTTACCTCAACTAAATGATCCAGAGTAGCTTTTGCATAATCAATATTTACAATGAAATGTTCATAGCCAGAAAGTGCAAAATGAACAGATCTTCTCATATGGCTAGTTTTGTGTGAAAATAACATTACTTAAGACATACAGCAGTTTTCAAAAGCAGTATCTATGTGATGTAAAGTGACTCATTTCCTTTGGTGTAGAGTCTATGAAATATTAAAAGAACTTGGATTTTCCTCCCATTGCTGAATGAACAAAGTACAATGAGTGTTGGCACAAAAGTCATTAAAGGCCAAAAAAGTTAGAACTAATTTTTTGGTTGGAAAAATCCTCAGAAATTCTATTGTCCATAGCTGGGGTTGCAAGGCTACAGCTAGTTCTTTTACTCAAGGCTTAACTTTTTTGTGTGTTAACTGTAAAGTAAAACAACTCTAGGCTGGGCTCTCGGTGGCAAAGAACTTAAATTTCCTATAGGAACTACAGTATTAGCTGGTTGATTCAGGTCTTGAGGAAGAAAGTAAGTAGTGAATATTATTTTTTCTGGTGACCCTGATGGTGTAAAGATGTTTTTATGGAACAAAGTCCTGGGAAACAATTCATTAATTCATATAATCTGTGTGCTCAGGGAAGGACCACAGATCCAGAGGCCTGGAGACCATAAATCTGGTGCTTAGTCAGCATGATCTAGTGTTATGACCTATATCATAAGGTTTTATTGTGGCCTCATGCTCCCATTCATACAGCTTTTGGCTTGTAGATTTTTGCTGCGTGCACTTCTACTAGATAGTCACACCACATCCATCCCTTGACCTGTGTACTCCCTGCTCCTGTTTTTTGTGATGGTATTCTGCTGAACTCACTTGTGTTTTTAGTGTTCATTGGATGTTTACAGGATTGGATATTAATTAGTCCTCCCAGCATGAAGCCCCCCAGTACATTATTACAGCAATGAAAATATCATCACTTGTGTAAGTAAGTGATTGATCTTAGTCAATGCATCTGGTAGGTTTTGGTATGGAGTTGGGGTTAATCCCAGACTGAACATCTACAGATTTGAGAGGAATTCAGATCAGCAACTGTATAGGCAGTTCAGGTTTATTTGTAGTTAGAAGTATGATTGGGCTTGACTCTCCTGTCTGGATTGATCCTGAAACGTGCTGATCTTTTGCTCTTTCAATGGAGCCGGAAAAAAAAAAAATCAGTGTGGATCTTTGTGAGAGGCACTGTGTTGCCTCTTTTATTCAGCACAATGCATTGAACATGTTGTGTGCAGTTCTCCATATTTAATGGCTCTTTTATCAAACAGAGTTGCTTTAAGCAAAGGAATAAAATGAACTGTGTGCAAGTTGTTTCCTTGGCTTCCAATATCCCCTCTCAATCCAAATATGCTGTTCCCCTATTGCCTGCAAATCAAACTGCATGTATAAAAAGGGAAGGAAAAGGTCTATCTGCTTCCATTAGCAAATACTATATCTAACAAAGAGATTCATGTAATGAATAAATAAACACATAGGAGGCACACAGATGTTTTGCCTAAGTATTTTTTTTTAAATAATTTCTGAAAAACACAGTCGAGTCTCCTTAATTGGCACAGGGACCCCAGCAGAGAGAGGAACATGACAATTAAGCAATCAGTCCAGTGATCAGAGGTGCCATGGAACATCTATGCACCTTTTGTGTTGGTAGACAGCATGTGCCAAATCCACAGCTCATGTAAATTGGCATAGATTTGTTGAACCCTGATGTTCTGGC
Organism: Aptenodytes forsteri; assembly: GCF_000699145.1. Classification (NCBI taxonomy): domain Eukaryota; kingdom Metazoa; phylum Chordata; class Aves; order Sphenisciformes; family Spheniscidae; genus Aptenodytes; species Aptenodytes forsteri. The sequence goes on from NW_008795252.1 coordinate 4,441,997, forward strand.
CCTTGATTTGGGCACCTGTGTACTGGAAACACTTTAACTTCCTCTGCCAATGTCAAACCTTTGTAAGTAGAAGTAAAGAATAGCAGAAATGAACCAGGATTTGCCTGCTAGGTCACTTCTGCCTGCTTCAGTGCCTTTGCAGGCACTAAAGTAGCTTTCTGGATACTGTCTAAAATCTAGGCAAGGAAGGAAGATGATCTAGGTATAATACCTAGCTCTGTTATTGACCTTCAAGAACTAAGTTTATCTCTTGGTAGCAGATACTACTACATTCCAACCTGTAAAAGTAGAATTATGGTATCATACCATTGTGCTGAGGTTGTCCATGTCTATAAAAAAAGGGTCAGTGCACTGAGACAGAAGATGTTAGAGAAGCTAAAAAGTCTATAATTTTTTATTAGGAATTACTCTGCCATTTATGGCTTTTGGATTCACTTATGTCTGTGGTCATAATCTTTCATCTGGCTACCGTGACTCCTGTAAGAGGTTAATTTGTAAGGGTTAATTCTGAGAAGTTGCTATGAAAATGTGTCCTCAGGGAGGGACTGGCCAATTAGAACTTGCTCTTATGGTACAATATTTGCAACTTCATAACCTTTACTAAGCCTTTAATATGTCTTGAGGAAAAAAATGAGTGTGGTTGGTTCTCAGGGAAGATCCTAAGGTACATAAATATGAACTGAATTTTAAAACATTACTTGAACTTAGGTTCTCAAATACATATTCAGGCACTCAAGGAGGTGGAAAGATTTTCAGAAGTGCTGAGAACTGAAATTTGAAGCCAGTCTGAGCTGCTGGGTAACTCAGCACTTCTGGAACCCAGCTTACTTATCAGATATCTAAATACGGATTTAAACTATATTTTTCAAGCATTTGTCTTGATCTAACTTTCCAGACCATGGAAAACCATGATTTTAAAGACTTACTTTTCCTCCCATTTCTTAATGATTGTTATTGCAACCAAGGCTGTTTAATTCCCAACTACCTACATCTGCTATGTCTGAAGGTGCTGATGACTAAGTGGATTTGTCTGGACTACATACCAACTACATCTAAGGGTATTTGCAAGAAAAGGAAATTCTTTTTTTCTCAGGTAACAGCTTTCCTGTAAAATATGAAACTGATGCCTTTGGTCCTCAACACTGAGCAATCAGCATGAGAGAAGGATGCAAAGATGCATCCTAAACCTCACTGATTTTAATTGGAAAGAGATGGCTAAGTCAATTGCCATCATTTGAAGATGCTACCTTGAATTCTTTATGACCTCTTCATGTTCTGAAAACATTGTATGGTTGGATGGTGTTCTCATTGTATAGAAATGCATCTTCTATGCGATGTGGCTCTGTGTATTTCAAAGAAAATGTTAAATTACTTTGTGTCTTTATTTTTTCTTCTTACTATTTTTCTGTTCCTTTTTAGTTTTCTTGGACTTATCCCATTGCTCTCCTCCCTCTGCCCCAAATGGTGGTGGCTTCTAATTTAAAGCTGACCTTTGCAGGTGTCTGTGGCTTTTAAAAGTGCTTTACCCTTTGTTGAAGTGGTTTTTAACGTTACTTTATATTTTAAAAAAAGATCAGTTGGGAGATTCTAATGCTCCCAATTCAGCTTTTTTACTAACAGTGCAAGTTAAAAGTCAGCATGGCTGAGAATAAGGGATAGAGAGGGAGAACACGAGCAAAGGAAAGTGCATATTGATGCATCAGAGTAATGCATAGGAGCCATTATCATTGACATTGTCTCATTGTTTCTGTTATGAGTGGAGTTCTCAAGACAAGGTTTGAATATATTTACTGCTAAATCATATCCAAAAATCTCTTGAAGATGTTGTAAGAGAGCACTGAATCCCCATGACCTGTGTTAAATTTAGAAACCCTTCTGTTGTCTGGAATTTTCATCTTCAGATATATATTGAAATGGCTATAATTTTTATTGAAAAAATATTTATCTATAAAGCTCTTTTGTGTCTCTGATAATATCTACTGTTCTCTCATCTGTACCAATCAAATCCACAACCAACACGGAGAAATTTTTTTAATAAAAATCTAAATTCACTTGAAAAAATTGGGGGAGGGATATGGGAGCAGTGGTGGTGAGGAGGAGGAGAGGAGGCTGGGATTTTCTGTTGAACTGAAAATTCAATTTTTATATAAAGTAGCACTTTATATATTTCTTCAGAGCAAGTTTCTTAAATAAGTCTTACTCCAAATGTTTAGGCTTGTCAAAACCCACATCTCCCATTCCCTACATGTGTATTTGTTTTGAGATTTATTAGGAAGCGGATGTGCATCTGGTGGTTTCACACATACAAACAATTTTCTTCAGATAAAAGTCTCCTGAAAGACACAAGACCTGTAAAACCTCATGGGGTCACATACTGACTTGGATTTTATGACGACACCACGTCGAATTTTCACAAAGGTTTTAATCCTACTACCTAACATCAAAAGGAGCCTGATTCATAAAACATTGCTTCTATCACATTTTTTTCTAGAATCTTGCTATAGATCTTTTGGAAATGTACGTAGATATTGTGTGTTGAATTGATTCATAGCAAAAAAAAGAAATCCAGTCCTGAAGTGTTAGTCGGTATTGGCCTGAGGGAAGCATCTTGGCAGTTGGTCATTGCTTCTATCACTTTTTTTTCTAGAATCTTGCTATAGATCTTTTGGAAATGTACGTAGATATTGTGTGTTGAATTGATTCATAGCAAAAAAAAGAAATCCAGTCCTGAAGTGTTAGTCGGTATTGGCCTGAGGGAAGCATCTTGGCAGTTGGGCAAATTTAATTTTTCAAAAATCAAAAAAGAAGGGTAGAGAACAAAAAAGTCCCCATAAAATACATGAAACATGAATTTCTGTAGCTGAAACAATAATATGTCAACACTGTCAAAAAATCATAATTGTCTTAACACTGTAACATTATTTATTTAATATTGAGAAGCTATTATTGCACTCTAGTTAAAAAAACCCCACTCTTACCTTAAAAATGCATGAAAATAATATTAAAAATTAACACTAAAATTATACAATGTGGCAGTCGGAGGTTCAGCAAATTGATAATGGAATAAGGAGACTTTCAAACCAGGTCAGAAACTACTACATGATATCTTTTTGATGACACATGAGAAATGAGACATTAAATATGCCCGTTTTCTAGGAAAAAATGAGCCCATTTGTAGAACTTTGCCATTAAAAAAAGACATAAAATACTGCAGGATGCCTATGGTACTGAGACCAAGAATGAAGTAAGGGACTTTACAGAGTGAGCCTGGCTTTCTTCTTCTGGAGTAAGCATTAACTAAAGCATGCTGATGGAGCAGCATAGTGAGCATTCACGGCTCAAGTAAATGTGATACGGATGGAAGTGTACAAATCCAAAACCAGGCAACTTTCCTCTGTTACTAACTGTTCATTTAAGTTATGCTTTAACTGTTCATGTCCACATTGTAGTAGGGCCTAAATGCAACCAGCAAGTTGGTCTCATTGTGCTAGATGTGTTGTGAAGTAAAGACCTGTCATAAAATCCATATGCCTGTTTCAGCTCTGTACTGAAAATGTAAATCAAGCTTTGTGTCAGCTTTATCCATGGTGAGTTTTCATCTGTGGCACTGAGTCACTGACCACAGTGGAAGTTCCAGGTCCTCAGGGCAATGGGTTGGGTTTCCTGTTGCTACAAGTGTTCCAGATAGACTCTGCTCAAATAAATGTGCATTTGGCTATTTTCTTCTCCTTTGCTGGAAGTAGTACTGTCCTGAGACATACCGTTCATCGAATATTTTTATTTGCAAGATGGGAATGGTATCTCTTTAGATCAACCTAAAGAATGGCTCTGTCCTGCAAATTCTCCTGTGTTTTTGAGAACCTACAGAAACAGGGAATGAAAGAGTAAATATAATTGTTCATAAAAGTGAAGGAATCGTTAATATACATGTCATGTTGGAATGAGGCTAATGGAGTTTCTGGAAAGAACAAGGTACCACTTTCATGACAGAATGATGACAAAGTTGTAGTGACTGTAGGAGGGTAAGTAGAAGACTAGTACAAACCTGTATGCGACACATCACTTTATTGCACAATTAACTATACCATTTAACGTATAAGCCTGCCCACTGTTGCTCCTGCACCCACTGATCCATCTTTTATGGTCTATTGTTTATTCTTCCAGGTAGTGTTTCAAACCAGTGTCCAGGAAGTATCTTCAGTAAGTCACACCTTTCAAATTTCCTTGAAGAATTTTCTTGGCCAGGCAGAGTCTCTTCTTGAGCACTTAAAGTTGCAACCTTTTCATGTTTCTCCTCTGCTCTGCATCTCTCTGGGTTCAGTTTTGAAGAAAAATTTGTTTCCCAGAACGGAGACTTTTCTCTCACCTAATTTTGAACTTATTTTTACATTCCTGGGTTGAGAATTCACATGAAATGATTCTGAGGTTTCACAGGACATAAAGATGCTCTATCACTAAAGTGATATCTCATTTTAGAAATATTTAAGTTTGGGTTTGGAAAAATGATTCTTAATGTCATGAATAAACACAGCAAGGAACAGCATGCTTGTATTGATACATGCAGAAGTAAAAAGAGAACAAAACCCTCACCTAGTTTTTATCTAAAACATCTTTAAAGACAAAAGAGACCACAGTTGGTGGGGGAAGGATAACAAAATCTAGTCATTTCTGTTCCTTTTGTAGGGGGTGCTGCCCTGCCCTTAACACTCTGATCCCAGCTGCTTACAGCTAGAATTATCCATTAGGTTTTCCATTATGAGTATGATTTCAGTGGTAAACCCAGTTTTGGGGTTCAGGTTTCAAATGCTTCTGTTTTAGAGGAAATTGTAGAATGGATTTTTGCTTCAGAATGTCTTTGTTTAGGTACCTTATGGTAGGTATTCTTCTTAAAACATGAATAATTATGGTTCAGAGAAAGTGCATTATTACTTTAAGTTACAACTGTAAGGAAAAATGACAGTGGTGCTTAAATGAAGCTTGACAGTCTGCATAGCAGGCACCAGCCATCTGTGCTATGGCAGCACTGTTTGTATTTTAATGTTTAAACATACAGCAAAGATAATTAAGAATAACTATAATTAAAAATGATTACAACAAATTACTTTTCCCTCAACAGTGATGTGTGCCTGTAACTTATAAGTTACTTGATGAAGTAACTCTTTGGTAAGGCAGATAGGATAGCTTTGCAATTCTCACCCTGTTTCTGACAGTTCATAGATTTTTCAGGGGCTTTTTTTTCCCCAAATGATGAAAGCATTTTATGTACTGGGCTTCATACACCTATTTGATGCACAGTAATTATCACTGAAATTTCATCCTTCATATCACTATCTTCAATCTTTTTATTTTTTTTTCTTTTCCATGAGACAAGATTAAAAGTAGCATATTTCTCAGGCTATGGAAACAAAATGACAAGAAAAGAACACAAACTCACACATTTATTTTCATTTTCAAAGAAAAATATTAATATTTGCTCTTGACAAAAGCAAAACAAAATTTTAAACAGAAAAAACCACACCCTTTTAGGATAAATTAATGTAATTTCTGTTATGACTTCTTATAACTAAGAATAATAAGCCCATTTGATTTTGCAGCCCCATTTGTATTAAAGCTCAAACTCTTCCATCTTGTGTTGAGTTCCATATGGATTGTGTCCTGTTGATGGGTCCTGATGTTTGTCCTCATGGAGATGAACAGGTTTAAAGTGCATTAGGTGACTTAAAGACAAATTTTTCTTAAGTGGTCATGACCAGAATTTCAGTTTATGAGTGCCTCCTTTTGAAGATGTAAATGGGCCGAAAAAAGAATAGTTTTTGTAACTGGCTGTGGGAAGCCCTTACTACTGCTCTTCAATTCTACCATGTTCTTAACAGCAAGGTGAGATCCTGCATGGAGGCTGGATGCGGCCAGACCACGGGCGCAGGCTCAGAAACCAGAAAGTCCTCTGAGGTTCCTGTAGTATTGACATAATCTACATCTTCTATGATGTTCCACTGTCATCCTTCCTAATCATTTAGTATGTCTTTGGGTTTTGGTCCCAAAGGCCCAGAACAAAAGGCATTAGCAACAGCTTCTGTGAGGCACAGTTGCATTTCAGAATCCAAATAGTTCTGGTTCAGCAGGTTTTGGCTTTCTTAGAGAAAATTGAATTGTTGCTTGATTGATTATATATGAAACCACTTGTCTGTCCATCCATCACATATCAGTTTAGATGGAATATTTTTTAGCAACTCATTCAATACCTGAAGTTTTTAGCGATGCTGAAAATTTGCAAATTTAACTTAATGTCACAACTACCATGAGGTGCCTTGCAATAATTTCAGAAAGACTCCAAAGTCATTTTACAGATGAGTAAACAAAGGCACATCATTTGCTTATGCCTACTTAGCATTTTTGAGGCAAAATCAGAATGATAGGTTAAGATATTTTGATTTCCTTAATTGATAGAACAAGAATAATAAAAAAAAGATAATTATTGCCCTTGTTTCTGTTTATTAAAGACAACATCTTCGCATCATTGGCAGATCTCTTAAGAGAACTATTTTGGACTGCCACCTTCACTTACTTTCAGAAAATTGATATTTATTGTTTTGCAGAAACTATCATTTGAAGTTTGCTCCAGAACTTACCAGTGTTTTACTTGACATTAGTGATGAGGCCTGGTGAAAAGAGATTGACAGATGAATTAAAAGGTGCATGTTTGTAAACTGAGACTGTCACGGTGGCATTCCTCTTGCCCTGAAGGTGATGGAGGTGCTGTGCAATCTCAAAGGAAGCAGAACTGTGTAGAACTGCACTGTTTGATCACATGCTGGTCACTTAGATTAACAGAATGAAGAGAATATATAAGCGGGATATGAATAAAACATTGCAATAATGTGAGGAAGAATCCAAATACTTTTCCAAACTAATGTTTTATTTACCACTCTAAGTAGTTTAGTGCTGTTCTGGCATGTAATATTTGATGGGTATTATGTTTTATAAAGTTTGCATTGATAAAATTATGTCTTTCATACAGGGGAACCGCATGGTCTTCTTGCCTGAGAATAATATTAATCCATAAGGCTGATTACAGCTATGTTTGAAATTCATTTCGTATTTAAATAGCGTGGGCCAAACTGAGCCCTGGTGCAAATCTGCTTCTGCCAATGGAACTCCACAAAAGGAACGTTTGACCCTATGGGTTAATGTAATGAAAAGATAACAACATACTGTATGATCACATAAACTAAAGATGGGAAATACCAATTAGGTCAGCTAGTCCTTACCCGGGGGACCAATTTAGATTGTTCCCTATACTCTACTCTTGAGTGCTTTGCATTGTTTTAAGAAACTTGTGCAATAAGACTCATGACTTGGGAGACTATGCTGTAGTTCATCAGATCTCACCACTAAAAAATGTTTTCTGAAACGCAGCCCAAATCATTTTTATTCTCAAGAATTAAGTCTCAATATGCTTGTCATAAGCTTTCTGTTTTACTGTAAGCAATATTATTTTGATTTTTCTGTTGTTTTTTCACAAGATATGCTGCACATGTTTTCAACCAACACTTATCTTGGATTCACTCACAAATAGAATGTGGGAGACTTTATTATTATTATTATTATTATTATTATTATTATTATTATTATTATTATTATTATTATTATTATTATTATTATTATTATTATTATTATTATTATTATTATTATTATTATTATTATTATAGGAATGAGTTAAATTGCCGAGCTCAAATAAGAATTAATCAAAATGTATCT
>NW_008795252.1:4452317-4467284 GCF_000699145.1 Aptenodytes forsteri
ATTATTATTATTATTATTATTATTATTATTATTATTATAGGAATGAGTTAAATTGCCGAGCTCAAATAAGAATTAATCAAAATGTATTTTTATCCTCATAGATGAAACAGCCATTAAAAAGAACCGGTATTATTTCTGAGTTGGGTTTTTGGTTTTTTGTTTGTTTGTTTGTTTATTTGTTTTGAGAAAGACTGGAAATAGAAATACACAAGCAATTAGGAAAGGTTTTACTTTCATCCCAGATAAATCTAAGTAGTACTGAAGATTCCAGGCTTAGATGAGATAAAACCCAATTTCCAGATGTGTCTCCAATGTTGTATGCTTCTGGCTACAAAGCTAACACAGACATTCAAGCTGTCATGTACAAGAATGGTGTCAGCCAGTGACTCAGGCAACAAAACTTGGTGCATAAACAGTGCCATTACAATGATGAATACTTTTTTACATTGTGACTAGGTCATCACACAAATACATTTGTCCTGAATTTGACTTTTTGGTGAAAACAAGACTATATGCAGGTCAAGTAGTCTTCATTCTCTAAATGGAGCAAGACTCCTTGGTTCTAATATGAGAGACTGGTTTTGATGCAGTGTGTGCCAAAGAGATTCAGGAGTCGTTCAGAAATTGATTGGCTAAATTGTTTCTCATGCTGCCAGTACTTTTTGTCTGAGACAGACTTAAAAAAATTGCTTTGGACTACCTGGCTTTTCCCACAACATGCTATACTGCAACAAATAAATTAACTTTGGGGTATTTTTAGATTTTGGCAGGTTAAATATTCGATCAGGTAGTACAGTGCTTACTAATGTCAATTGTTAATAATTTGGGGGGCATTCATACAGCCTAACTTTGACACATAATTGTTAAATTTTTTTTCTTAGTTTAGGAGCCTTATTTCACAAAAATCCTAGTATAGACAATGTAATGTCAAAGACAACTTCAGAAACCAATTTTAAACTAACCTAAGTCTTCTTTTGCTACATCTTGCCCCCAGAGGACTTTTTCTGCTTTTACTAGAAGGGTGTCAGGCCCCTAAGATAGATGTCTGTAGATATCATGAATAATTTCCTTGTTTACATGCTTTTTTGAAATAGTAGGAGAAGGTGGTGAGTGATGTGTATTAAGTCCTTTAATAATAATGATAACAGTAACCATAACAAAAGTTTCTTAAAAAATATACACATCTATCTGAAAATATAATTGATTGAAAAACCAGAGATTTTGGAGGAAAGTGAGGAAAATACAAAGTAGATCAAAAAAACAGAAAAGAATAATATCTGAAAAGAATCCAAGAGAAATCAGTTAGGGAAAGTAGAAGAAATTATAGGCACTGGAATATTAAGGTTAACAATATTTTTCCTTCAGGGCCCACAAAAACAAAAATGAAAGCATATTAATATTACTGGTTATGTATTGCTTAGGAAGCATTCAGTAAAAGTTTTCCTTGATTCATGAGCTCTTTATGAAGGACTGTCACTAGTGTCACTAGCCAAAAGCTCCTGTGGTCTTAGCCACATTGTCACTGAAAGTAATAGAACTTTTTTTTTTTTTTCCAAATTGAATTAGTTGAAAGAAGGGTTACAATTTTAGAACCACTATTAAGATGGCTGTTGGGCAAAATAACAGGCAGCCAGTCAGACTGTTGCCTGCACTGAGTTTTGTTCAGGTGTGAATGGGCATAGTGCCATTACCTACATCTCCCCGAATCCCAGGTCTGGCACCAGGAAGGACAACATAACGAGTGGCTGCCACAGTCATCCCCCCATAACCCCTCCTGCCCCAGGACCTACCACCGTGGCTCCTTCTTTTCCCAACAGCAGCAGGGAGGCATGGGCGGTGAGACACACAATTTCTTTTTGTAACCAGACAATTCCCTAACAGATTTTACAGTTGCTTTACAGCCCATTTTTTTTGTCACCTGAGTGTCACAGAGGATGACGCTCAGCTTGTGATTCTGGCCAAGTTAATTTAATTTACGTAAGCCATATATGTTGAGAAGAGAAGTGAGAACATACAGTTTAAAAATGACTAGCATAGCTTCAGACAGAGTGCCATCATACTTAAATTATCTACCTTTTAGATCTACATTCACGAGAGAGAGGAAAAAATCAGAGGATGGCACTTTGCATACTACTTCACACATTCTAGTAATACACTGTAGACTTGTAGATTTACACAAGGCATCTGCTGAGCTTCCATATCAAAAATTAATAAGAAGGATAAGATGTAATGAAACAAGGTAAAGAATAGAAATTCTGGAGAGAAATCTTATTTACAGTAGACCTCCTTGAATAACTATGTTGGGGTTTAATCAGGTCAATGGCCAAGACCAAATACACAATTAAATTTTTTTTAGGGTCAACTTTAAATTAAAAATGCTCAATTTTTAATATTCTGAAAAGCTGAAACAAATTATTTCAGTCCAAATTGAAGGTGTCATTCAGACTGAAACAAAATGTTTTGTTTATTTTCTGGACTTTCATTGACTTTGTCAAAGCTTAGAAATATTTAAAATACAAAGATAGTAAATTTAAAAGGAAAACCAATTCCAGCTGAAAATGGGAATGTTTCTTTCATTTACTTGCTATTAGAACAAAATACTTCTAACTTGCTTTTCATATTTTTCCTACTACAAGTTGCCTGAAATTGTCACAATCTTCTTGACCCAAATAAGCATTTCTTGTTTTGTTTTATTTAAGAATAACTTTTTCAGCTGTGAAATTTAGAAGGAAAAATGACCAGTAAAGGTCATGTATGTATTCAGTAGCCTGGATACAACACACACAGAGAGTAAGTATATAGATATCTATGTATATGTATTTATTCTGTGATTGTAAGGGCTTACTGATTATCAGTAAGCCTTATGAAAGCTTGAAAACAAAAGGTCAGTTTTCAAAGAAAATCTTCTGCCTAATATGCATGTAGAAACTAAATGAACAGATTTAATCTTTATTATTATTCATATGGAATTGCAGCAAGTAGTCATCAAACAAAATAGTAGCTTCAGGATGCAGGACTTGTTTAAAGTTCAAAAGAAATGGCTGTAAGTATTGATGCTATACATCCATGGCTTTGTATGATGCCTACATGCTTCACTTTGTCTTATAAAATTTTTTTAAATTTTAGTATTCTTGAAAGACGCTAGAATGACTTTTCTTGTCTTCAGCCATAAACTATGCCATATGGAATGGTACCAAGTCCTCGTAGCTCAACCAATTAGCAATTTTGTCGGGGACCATCTCTAAGGAAGACAAATTTACCAGTCAGTCCCTGGTTACTGGTGATAGATAATTGACCCTGAGCCAAATTTTCACAAAGAGATACTTTTCTCGTACGAACTTCTGAAAAGTTCATAGTGCCTTTGACATGGGACAGTTGATAAATTTTTATGGCAAGGACTTCCAAAAGTTGGTAACCTAAGGCTGACTGGCACCAGATTCCTAGAGTGAAGGAGACTGATTTCCTGAGCTGTAGAGTTCTCATTCTCATTTTGCCCTATCACTTTTTCTTTGCCTTCCTCTGTAAAACCTGTTTCTTTGTGTTGGTATACTACAACTTAATGTATGAAATCTTAACGTTTATTTTGTACATATTTTCGGTAGCTTACTGTAACTTTGATCTGACCTTTGTCTTTGTTTTTCATCTTTCACTTACATGGGGTGTGCTTTCTTTTTACCCTATCATTAATTTTTATGTTAATACATGTTTCATATTTCCTTAGGCTCTAAGACTGCTGATTGTTGCATAAGATCATATTACTGCTCAAGTGAAAAAAATCTGTAAGAGACCTCAGAGTCCAGAGCTGAGGAAAAGGCTGATTTCTTGCTTTTCTTTAGTTGCTACAAACCTTGGTTATTGACAAAAACTTCCTTGTGTACAAAAGCACAAGGGGGCAGCATTACATTAAAATAAATTGTTGCACTGTGTGTGTGTGTGTGTGTGTGTGTACTGAAGAATAATCAGCTAGGTAATGCTAAGGTTGCAGAAAAAAATATTATTTGAGTTTGTTCAGCCTGCCTTATTAGTTTACTTGTCCTGATGCCATTGGTAGGTTAAAGGAAAAAAATGTGTGTGTGTCTGAAGAATAATCAGCTAGGTAATGCTAAGGTTGCAGAAAAAAATATTATTTGAGTTTGTTCAGCCTGCCTTATTAGTTTACTTGTCCTGATGCCATTGGTAGGTTAAAGGAAAAAAATTCTGAGGCCATGGGGAGTTTTATTTACTTTCTGTTGTGTGGCAGATCCTTCATACCTCTTCCTTTCCCTGCTTTTCCCTGTCAATAAATATTTATGTGTTTTTTAAGGACCAGCATAATTTTTCAGAAGACTTTCTTTCATGACTAGTTGGCATGAAAAACAACTCTTTGCTCCTTCATCGATATAGTACAGTGAATGCACTGTAGAGGATTTCTGCCAACCTTTGAAACTTTCAAAATTGATCATCAAGGACCCATTTGGAAAAGACCAGTTGAAATGGCCTGTTCTGTTGTGGCAACACTTGTCAATGCAGTGAACAGACAGGCAGCTGGCTTCATGCAGAATTCTTAAAAACTCATTTTTGGATGGAAATGCTTTGCCATAGAAGCTTGACTTCAAGGAGCATGAACGTTTGTAATGATTTTACAAGAATCTGGTCATGTCCAGAGTGTTCTGTATTGTTTTCCTGTCATTTATTACAAATTGTTATTTTCCCAATTTTGAGTAATTAAAATCCCTAGTGTCTTTTTGTGTGGAATTAATCATCTGAGCCACTTTCTAAAACCTGAATTCTGCTACTGTAGATTTGTCACTTTCAGTTTAAATTGACTGCAAGGTCTGACATATCTTTGCTGGGTTGGGTCATTTTGATGCTATGTCTAAAAGACGTAATCTATTAATTTTTTTCCAGGAAGTGTAGTGCCAAGGGTTGCTAACAGAAGCGTCTCTATAATGATTCAAAAACTCTGAAATATGAAAATGCCTGTATTTTGTATTTTTCAGCTCTACCTATCTTTAGAAAAGAGCAGTTATACACTTAGTGACAAATCCTAGTGACTTGAAAGAATAATATCAATGACTAGGGAAGGCTGTCAGGATTTGGTTGCAAAGTCCAGCCATTGTTTTTGGTTTCTTCTCTGGGGATACAAATAATCTGCGTATTATTTGGCATCACCTGTTGGAAGCACTCCAGAGACTGTTCTGTGAATCCACTTGTATGAATGACTGCTTCCACCTGTGTTAACATATCCATGTTTCTTTCTCACAGTCTTTCATGTAATTTACTTCTGAAAAGGAGAGTTAAAAAGACTCTTCCAGGCCCTGATTGTTGAGAAGCTGAGACCCCTCAACAGAGTCAAAGAGGTTGATGGGATTCACTGCTTCCTGGGGCTGTCCCAGAAGATAAACAGAAGTTAATGCACAGCATAGGTATTTGCACCTGTTTTAACTAATATTTTGCTCAGATGAAATGTAAAAAAGTGGTGCGTGGCTGTCGGCCAAATAAGTAACCAGTAATGTGATTAATCTTTGACAGTTGTCAGTCCTCCATCTAAGAAATTGGCCGCTGCTTCCTTTCCACCTTTCCATGCCAGAAAAGCCAGAGTAGTTTATAAAATGTGGACTTTAGGACTGAACTACATAAAATTGAAAGGTTGGTAATAAAATTTTTAAAAAGTGATTTTTTTTTTCTCTCAGTACACTCAGAACCTAAAATGATGAAAGAGGACCTTGTTTTGAGAAGGAAAATTTATAATAGTAACTTCAAGATAAAAAATATTTGAGAGATAATTATAGGGTCTTTTGTTCTTTGGGTTTTTTTTTAGTTCTTTCATTAAGTGAAAAATACACATTTGTTTTGAAGTAAAAATGAACAGGTCAGGTCATTCAGTTTGAATTCTGCCCCTGTGTTTCTATCAAAAGTAATCCAAAGATGAACTTTGGGCAAAGAATTGTTTTTTATACTATAAAAATGTGTCCTTTCCTTCTGACAAAATTGTATCCTTGTATTTCACTTTCAGCTGCATTTTGGCCTGTTACTATGTTAAGTTCAGTCTTATTTATGTGGAGTCTTTTTCTGTGATTTTTGTGCTTGGCACCTGTGAGAGCCCTTCTCAGCTCTTTTTTCTTTTTCTCCAAACATATAAAATGCTATCTTCCCACCATTTTGGGAATCTAGTTATATTATTGTAGCTGTCTGTTCTTCATCCAATAAACTGTAAAAAGGATGTTTTGGAGAATTTTTCTCTTCTTTCTACAAACAAAACATAACAATTGATGGCATCTGCCCCTGATTTTTACATGGGTCAATAGGTGTTGGGGTTGTTTGAGTTTTTTAGTCATATCAGTTCATCAAAGAGATACACATACCAATCATCTCTTTTGAGGAAAAAAGGTATCATACCAATCATATCTGCTTCTATAAGACATGGTTTATATATATCTGCTCCAGTATCTTATATCTGGAGACTTGAACAGGAGTTTTATTTCTGTCTCTCTGTCTCTCTTCTCCCCAAAAAGGCTTATTCTGATATGAAGCAGTTTATCAATTTAGCGACATGAGTCAGCACACACTTTGTGTCATACTGCTTCTACAGCAGACTCATTGTTGATGAAATGCCCAGGACTCGTCTCCTCTTTCCATAATAACTTCCTATTGAAATACAGCTCTAGTTACCTGTCCCAATAACTTCCATTTCTCACAGGATTTCCCTTAGCTATTTTTGTACTTTAGAGATCACCTTCCTATAAACATAAACTTTCTCTATATATAGCTCTCATTTTAATGGACATTATTCATTGCAGTCCAAAAATTACCTCTAGTGTCATTCAAATTTGGTGACTCCATATGTTGTTGGCAGCTATTTCCACAAAGTATGAAGAACTGTTAAATAACAGTTGTAGAGAGAATTATTTGTAGCAAAAGAAGAATTCTTCTTGTATTTTAAGTCTCATTTGATTCTTAATGATTTTTTTTTTTTGTCATTCATTTTGATTGTTTTTCCACAATGTTGTCCTATGTTTGATCCAGGTAAAGTAGTATTCCTTCTACATCAGAGTAGTCTCTTTCCCATTCTGAGCTATTAACTGAGGTCAATAAGTAGGGTTAGGGAGTTAGCTTAAGATTTAGGACACCATATCTATAGAATAAGACTCATACCAACTATTGAAAGTCCTTTGGCTATACTTATGGAACAAAAGCTAGACAGCTGAAAGTAAGAAGGCGTTCATTTGTTTGGTTTTGCCAACAAAAAGAATTTTGACTTTTTCACATTATTGGCAACCAGATATCAACTTTTCTCTGGGACACTTTAACATACTGTAAGTTTGGGATTTTCGGAAGGGCTGGGTTGGACTTCATTACTTCTACCTCTAAAAATGAACTCAACATCGAGGTTTAATTCTCAGTTTGTTTCTTTGGCTTAGCTCTTCCTTCCACACAAACAAAATATGCTTAATAATGAAGTTTAAAAATTCTACAGCCAGTATAACTTGTCCCCTGTTTACTGATCAATTTATATCTCTCATAGGCTGAAGTAAAAGGGGATGGCACTCCCCACTGTCTAGACTCCGAAAATACTGCAATATTAAGGTGAAGCAGATCATAAAAATCTCTAAAATAGAATGGCTAAAGAGTAAGTGAATTATGCAAATGTGAAAAATAATGTATCCTCCTTCATCCTGTTCATCCTGAAGGTCCTTCAGCTTCAACATACTCCATCTTTTCCGTGTCTATGATTGTAATATAAACCTTTCATAATAAGCATTCTCATAAATGTGAATAAACAACAACAACAAAGCCTCCTCCCTCCCAACACCTCCTGAAGTGTTGAGAACTTTCTGAAGTTATCACCATAGGAGGTAGTGAGCAGGCAGAGCTTTGCTAGTTTCTGCACCTGCAATGCCAGGGGCAAAGCGCTGGCTCAGAGAGGCTCCCTCCCACTGGCCTCGGAGCTGTCATGCTCTCCACCTCCGGAGCAGGCCGAGCACTAGGGCCAAATGCCTCACTCTGGTATAACTTTCTATTCATTTTTATTGCCAGTCTGGTTGTCTGCTTTGCCCTCGTTCTCCCCCTTTGTCAAATAAGAGACTGCTATCCTGCTTTGTGACAAAACCTAAAATGCATATTCTTCCTTGCTTGCAGTGGCTAAGAGAGCTAACATTGTTTTCCCTGGCGCACACCCTCCCTGCAGCCTGGGTTCCCACACGTGGGGCCGGAGCCAGATGCTCTTTGAACAATTTCAGAGAAGCTATCAAGACTGCTGGGAAAGCACCACTGCACGGTGTAGTATAATACATTTATTTCTTAATACCCATTATACATAAAACTAACATGTTATTGATAAATTAGGAAACATTTTTTTTCCCTGATTTTCCTTCTGCAAGTGGCATGACATAGCATTCTGAAGTGAGTGTCCAAAGACTACTTAATCCTTACATGTGATTTGCAGGCAGCTTTTCTAATTTTATTGTATTTTTATGGAGAAACTTCATTATAAATAGACTTATTGTCTAAGTTAAAAAAAAAAAAAAAGATAACTATTTGGTGTTCAGTAATATTGGTGATGTAAAGGAAGAGTAAATAGCATTTGCCTTATGTCTATAATTGAGAAGAGAGCTAAAGAAGTGATCTATTATTCAAAGGTGCTGCCCTTCACAATTCCCATTGACTTTGGGTTACATATCCAGGTACTTAAGTGAGATAAATTTTTAACATGCAAATCTAGAAGTGATTTTTTTTTTTTTTAGGCATAGGCTCCCATTTTTTTTCCCCAGATTTCTTCCTTTTCAAAATTTCACTTTCTTTTTTAGTTGTTTGCTTTTGCTGAACTTAACCAGATCTTAAAATCTTAATGTAATATTTTGTTACACTTTTTTTCTTTTCAAATTAATGACTATACTGGCTAGATAAGTTCCTCAGGTTCTTTCAGCTTCTGTAAAGTAGGCACAAGCGTTAGGACAAAATGGATAATATTGCTCTGTGTTACATTCATTTTATTCACTCTTCTAAGTAATAGAAAAAGGCTGATCTTCTAATTAATGGAGAAAAGCCAATTTGTATAAACTTGTATGTCCCTTAGGGGTTTTAAGATGAGCCAGTGGGCTACACATCTGTCTTTAAATGCATAAGCATTTTCAACTTGTGTGTATTATTCAACTGTATGAAGCAGGTTTCTGATCTAGAAAGTTATTATGGTTCAAACACGTAGAAAAGATTTCCTTAATAATTTAGGAAAGACCTTCCTTGGCACAGGCTGAGTGAGATGACCGCCTTTGCTAGCACTCCTCACTGCAACACAGGCATGGGGTGTATGCGGAATCTTCTTTTCTGATTCCAGGTCCAAGAGCGGAGACACGCTTAAGGGCTTGTGAGTTCAGAATTAAGACGCCTCTTCACTGGCACATTTACAGGGCAAGGCACTGAGCCTCTTTTTGTTTTGTTTCCCCATGTGTAAAAATGGATAACCCTTCCTTCAGAGGATAATATCAAATGTTTCATGAAGACATTCTGATACTACTGAAATGGATGTTATACAAGTAAATAAAAATAGTCGTTTACCTGAACTGAAGAGGGAAGGAGATAAGGGAGCATGGGTAAGGAAGGCAGACATCCAATTTATCATAAGAATGCCGAAAGCTCTCAATATGTAAGATGGGAACAACTAAGAGAAGGAAAGATCTCTCCCTTCTCCTTTCCCTGAAATCTGCATGGCCTATGCACAGGATACTACTTTCTTTCTCTTTCTCCTTTTCTAAGTTTAAGAAGAAAACTTTGTACTTTCCTCAAAAGGGAATATCTCCGATTCCTCTGCATTCTCCTCTCTTTGGCCACAGACATTACTGGACTTATTCCATTAATGGAAAACTTGTTTCAGGAAGTTGGTGTTGCTCAAGTGTGTCAGTCCCCTGCGCTAGATAAGAACCTTAAAAGCAAGGAATTACCAGATTCAGAGACACCTCTTTAGCCTCCCCTCACACCCACACAGCGTGTCTCTATTGACAGTGACAGATACCGCATCTTAATAGGGAACCTACTTCAGCCTCCAGCAGAGAAGGAAGCACTCTACTCATTAATCTCCCTCATAGTATAGTATGAACCCTTATTTACAGCCTCAGCAACATTAGCAAGAGTTCTGTGTTGACATATGCACACAGGTTAGGCATGTCAGACAGTATGAGCTTCTGGGGAAAGCTGATGTTTTAATGAAGGGTTTGCCTCCTCCCCACCAGAGGGAAGTACTGCCTGCTCTACCGCTCACCATCTGTAAAGTAGCATCCCAATGGCATTCCTCATCAATCCAAACCCACACCTCTAAAACAAAATATGAAGGTGTTTTGGTGAAAGGCTTCAATCAGCCAGGCCTCAATGTTTAAAGCCATGTCTACTTGCAGAAAAAGGTCTTGTTTCTACAGTGATGGGCAAGATGTGAAAACCTGGAAAAAGAATAAATGTCTATCCAAAGTCTCCTACATTTCTGTGGTGTTTAGATATATGATCTATGCTTGGGCCCTTCCACTTATCTTCAATGGGAAGCATTGTTTTGCACCAGTCACCAAGAAAGAAAAGCAAAAATCACTTAAAATAATTTCAGAAGCTTGTATGAATCGGTCTGTTGTCTAATGAAACTCTGATCTCGGCAAAAACAGTGCCAAGTCTTGAATGTTCTGCAGTTGGAAGGTTAAACTTTGAAAGAATTATGTGGGAGATGTACTCAGAAAATTGGATAAACGAATAACTTTGTGTTTTTACCACCTACATTTTGGAGTATGTAGCGCTAGGAAATGTCTAGGTGTTAGCTGCAAGCTTATAATATGCTAAAAATGTAATACTGTCAATACTACAAAAAGGCCTGTTTGTTTTGAGCTAGTTATCTATACTAAGGATTAGGAATTAGTTATTTTGGTAGGGCTTAAAGAAAATTGAGTGATGCTCTGGAGAAGAAAAGTAATGTTTAATTTAAAAACAAATATTGATTACAGTATTAGAGGGTACTGTACACTTGAAATATGACACCAGCACTCAAAATCAAAGGAGCAGTGTGGCTGGTACACGAGACATGGACTGAGATTAGTGAGAGTTAGATTTTGTTTCTGGCATTTACTGCCAGTAACTTCCTGCCTGTCTCTAAGAATTTCGCTGCATCGCCTTCTCCCTCCTGCCTGAGCTCCACGCGCCTGGGAACAGAGACTGCCTGTACTTGCTTTTTGGTACAGAGACAGTCACAAGAAAGCCTTAGCTTTGGTGGGGTCTTCTACTTGCTGTGATTCCTCTAGGAGCATGTCTATGCAAATGTGTCGACTTGGCGTAGATTAGTACTTTCAGAGTACGTCTCTAACATGGTTTTCCTGCTACAACTTCCTAGAGCTCATCAAGACTGGTGAGTTTGGAGGGTGAGGCAAAGACCTTTGGTCTGCCTGAATGCCTCTGTGTAAAAGCACCTGGAGATATTCTAGCACCTGAAGGAGAACTGAATGTGGTATACTTCAGAGTTGTACAGGTGAGTGGTTGGCCAGACAGCAATTTTCTGTCTGTGTTCTCACATTAACTACAGGAACTACAAAGGACATCTGAGTTGCTTGATTCCCTTATATTGTGTCCTATCTTGCCAATGATACTAACTAGCTAAGCTCTACTAGGAATAAATAGTACTAGTTTCTTTTACAGGATGGGGACAGACCCATGTGAAATTGGGAAGTAACCTATACATCAGGTTTACATTTAGGGCTATATATTCTGAACCTATGAATCTTGGCCTTGCTATGTTTTATATTAACCCATTTAATTTAATCCCAACAGGTCTCTATCTCCTTCTGTGAAATTCACTTGACCCTTCCTTGCTTACCTATATAAATTCCAGTATAGATTTTTTGAGGGATTTCATCTGAAATGTTTTATTCATGGTACAAAATCATACATTAGTATCACAGTTTCTGATCCTTTGAATAATGATTGCTTGAAAACATGCTTTTTATCTGATCAAATGCTTAGCAACTCCTTATTGGATATAGGTCATGGGCCATTAGCCACCAGATAAGGGACATCCCTTAAAATGCGGGAGGATAGTCACCCTAACTTCAAATTTATCTCAAATATTCTCTAATATTTCAGTAACTGCGTTAGGGTTACCTGCTGTGCTTAACAGCGTTAATCTATATTGTTTTGATAGCTTTCATGGAATAAAACCAAGATCTATCAATAGTCTTAATTAACAAGCAGTAACAAACTGACTCAGGGGCTCACTAGTTTGACACATTTGCTTGTATGTCCCTGTAATTTTTCTGAAAACACTCACTACAATGAGACATATGAAAGAAGATTTCAAAGAGTATGCCTAGCGAAGGGACTAGAGGAGAAGCTGGGTTTCAGATGAGCCAAGCACTCCTTGTGTAATGGACATAAACTACACACAAGGTGTTGCTGACATGTCCCCTCTTGCAGACAGAGGCTGTTCGGAATTCAATTCCTTTGCCTTCACTACAAGTGTAGATGGTAGTGAATAGTATCAGCCGCTTTACTTTGCAGGGAAGGATTTATCAGATGCAAAAGTCACAGAGATTGCTATCATCGATATTTAACAAGACTCAGATATTAGGGAGAAAAATAACGCACTTCTCTTATGGGTTGCTCTTTAGCTGTAAATTTCCAAGTATTTTTTAAAGCAAAGGTGATCATTACTAGCTTGCTTTTCAGAGTGCCAAAAGAAAGTGAGATGCTTACTTCTATTCTGATAACATTATGATGAGTTAAAGATCCCGAAAAGAACAGAAATCCCTAAATGGACTGTGCCGTTTTGCCAGTAAGTCTTCCTTCCAAGGACCCTGTGGCAATGAGTAAGCTCTCGGGACACTGAGGAATAGGAGAGAGGAATGAAGTAGTATAGCCACAGTGCTGTGGAGTTTGGGCAGGATGATAGTCCTTGGAGTATCACAGGGAGGGATCTACAAAACGGGGCAAGTCTGCTTTGTGTTTTTGAAGGCATTCAAGACGTTCAAGCTAGCTTCAAAGCCATGCCAACAGCCATGCAAATAAACAGATAAACTTTTTTACTCAGTTTCTTAGATGGATCTTGCAAACTGTGCTTGAGACTATTACTGCCAGGGCCCCTTTACCTTCAGTGCCAGACAGTATCTTATACTATGAAACTAGCTGGTAGCTCATTTGGCTGAACATACACTGCATTTGCAGTGTTGAGATACTCTTTCAGAGGCCTGTTGTGCTGTTTGAGTAATCCTGAAGGGGTACCTCCAACCCTGAGAGCAGCCCTATCCTGTTCTTGGGGCAAAACACCATATTCTCTGTTACCCTTAGCCCACAGGTCTTATGGTCTATATCCAGGGGCCTGGAGTGTGGTCAAAAGGACTTACCTAAGGTGATGCAGACCCTTGTGGCAGAGTTGGATGCAGACCCCAAGCCACTTGACATCTGGGGCCGTGCCTTCATCAGAGCTGTCCCTGGAGAAGACAACAGCCATGTTAAGTATGTTTGCCTGCTTAATCTCTTTTAAAAGTAGTACTGAAAGAAAGGTAAAAACAGTGATTGGAGTCAGCCAGTCAGGTTATGAAAAATATGCTCCTAAAAATCATATTCAACTGTTAAACTGCCCAGTCTTGATTAAGCTGTTTTCCTTTGTCATGCTCCCTTCACACACCCAGTCTCCTGAGACTTCTGCCCCCTTACTTGTGTTTTTTGAGAAATCATGTTATTTTAGCTAGTACCATATTATGCTTCTTCCATGGGACGTGAGGTTTTTTAGTTGCTGCATAATAACTAATCCATCACTGCAGTTTCTCAGCACTTCCAGTGGTAGAACATCAGTCCTTCACTGGTTTAGTTCTACAAATGCGCATACATATGCTCTTTCAGACACACACACCCCCACGCACAAAAAAACATGCACTCATTTACTGGTTTATTCTGAAGGGCAACGTGTTTGTGGGTTTTGGTTTCATAATTTTCACCTTCTGGTGTTGGTAAGAAATGCAAGGTGAAAGAAGCGTGGACATGAGTGCAGCATTTGGCGTCCTCCCTAGCTCCCAGTATGCGAGCTCCAGAATCTGCTGTTAAACACTGCAGAAATTACAGAAAAGGGAACTGGCTCTGCCACCTCAGAACCGGCACAGGATCTGTAAGACAAGCCTTAGTATCTGTGGAAAAAATACCTAGCAGACGTACTTGGATACTGACAGCTTGCCTCTAGTCAGCATCCCACAGCAAAGAATTATTATGTCTTATGATTATTTTTTATTTACATACACATCAAACTGACAAAATGAGGTTTATGCTTTCTCCACTTTTTAGTTTCCAGCTGACTATCATTTTCTTTTAAGATTAAATAAGTAATTTATTGAACTGTAACATCAAGTATTTATTAGGAAATTGCTGGGTAATTTTAACTGTATCTTTTTTTAAAACATAAATCTGCATCCAAGGCCTCCAGTAACTTTGTGTGACTCTGCACCATTAATTTCTTCCAGAGTGACATTCTGATATGAGCTGAACAGATGGAATTGCAGGATTGTTCTAGCAAATTTATCATAAAAAATGCATCCGACACCTGTGTAATTTGCCTAATCATTTTCCTAATAAGCTCCCACCATTAATTATGCACGATTTCCACAATGCAATCAAGATAAAAGTAAATCTGATGACTTAATACCCTTCAAAATAATTGGTTCACCCAACACAAGGCCTCCTTTGCTTTCCATAGCCATTCCAGTTAATTAGAAAAAGGGTGCACCCTGTAGGAGTCAGCAGAATGGAGGCTGATCGCATGGCGGGAGGCAGGCCTGCTGGTTTTTTGGGCAGGAGTCAAGGATATTAACTTATGAAAGAGAGGAACGGGCCCCCCTCCCACTCCCCACCTCTCAACGTTGTGTCTCTCCCCCCCTGCCCACCCCACCCAGCAGCAAACAGATGCGATTAGTGTTCTTCAGCCATCAGAAAACTGACTGCAGGACTCCGAGGGTCTAATGAGAATCTACTTTTCGGCGG
>NW_008795252.1:4468001-4504318 GCF_000699145.1 Aptenodytes forsteri
TCCTCCCCCCTCTTTTTTTGGCAAACACGCACGTCAGCACACCTGCACATGCACACAAACATTATCCTACTGCTGTTCCTGCTAACTGCTTGTGCGTGCTCAGGCCGGAGTTGCTCGGTATAAATCTCTGATGTAACCATGGCTACAGAACAACTGGCAATTACAAAATTTCCTCCATTTTTAATGTTACACTAATTATGTTTGAATGTGTTTTAATGGAGAAAGGAATCGAGGAGATGAAACACTATTCTGTACGTGAAGAGCGGGGGGAGAGCCTGTGTCTCCCATCTTTGGCAGCTTGAAATCCAAGCCCAGGAAAGGCATAGAGCATCTTGAAATGAGCTGGTGTGCCCGGGAGCATAGGCTATACAGACCAATATGTGAAATACGTGGATTAAAGTTTGGAATCTGGATGGTACCACCAAAACAAGCCCACACCTGCTCATAAGGTGGGAAAACAAAATTGCAGCTTAATTTGAACTTCATTTCAAGATGAAATGATGGCTCCTTGTACTGCAGTGCCATTGCTTTGGATGTCCTGCTGGCCAAAGGTGGGGCTTCAAATCTGAAGCTGGTTTTGTGGCTTTTGTTCCACCTGTGATTTTGCATTAGAAACCATTTTTCTTCTATTCCGCATAGTGTAAAATATTGGGGTGGTGGGAAAGTGGTTTCCAGGCTTGTACAACGCATAAAATGTTGTGTGCTATCTGCAGAAAGCTTTATGGGATCAAAAGAGGCAAACTGTTTTGTTACCAATCGTACTCTCAGTCCCTAGGTCTGACGTGTTCTGCTTGTGTTCCATCGCAAGGCTCTGTGTCATCCAAATGAGTGTCATGTCAACACGTTGCGAACGAAGCCGGTAAGTCCTTGCGAGTGAGTGCCTCCTGCCCCAACTGAGGCATGGGTGGCACACTCCCAAGTGCCCCTTTTTTATTTTAATGGCATACTGGAGGGACCTGTGCTGTCACCCAGATTATTCTGGGGCTGGGCATCAGCCTCAGAGCTTTCCATTAGCAGTACCTCGTAGGTACTTTGCCAGGGTGTAGTTACAGCTGGATTCTGTGCTGGTATTGGCAGAACGTCTTCAAGCAGGGCAAGGTGAGACAAATAGAAGTTAGTAAAGAGTAGCATACTCCTTCTGGCATTTTGAGCTGGGGTCACAGGGATGCCATGCAACAGCCATAAGTATTTAAAGAGGTGGGGTTTTTTTTTAATAAGACCCTGATTTGGTTAGATTTTACTGGAGGGGGGGGGGAAAGCAAGCAAAAAACCCCAGCAAACAACATTTTGCATCATACTGCTTCAACTTCTTCCTTAACCTGGTAATTTAACATGCATGCACACCCACTGCTGAAGGTGGGTTGGGGATACTGTTACAAGTTTCCTCACAGCAGTGAGCTCTCGATCCCAGCTGTGTCTTCAGCGGCATGAGCCAGCTTGATTATGCTGAAGCACCCCTGGATCCCTTCCTCTTTTGTTTCATTCTACCCAGGGTTTTAAAGCTTAAACATTTGACATGCTTGGGTAGTTTCTTCTCTAATTCTATCCCAGCTGACTGTGCAATGAGTTTAACTCAGAGCCCTTAGGTGCAAGCCACTTTCCACAATGTATATTAAACCTTATAAAACTAGCCGGTATGTCATTACCCAGAATATAATTACCTATATTGGAATTTGGCCAGGATACTGGGGCTAATATTGTTAGCCTTGCAAAAATTGGTGTGGGACTTTTTAATGACCACATGTGGTCAGTGCCATATGTTTCTAGCTCTTCTAAAGGATGGTACCTCTCACACAGCCGTGCCCCCTTAAAATCACTTCAGGGTAGGAAAGCAAAAGCTTGGAGGCCAGACAGGACAGACAGTTGCTAGTTCAGAGACTGATGACACCTTTGATGTTGGGCAGGAGAGAGCTCCGTAGCAAACCCCAGCGCTGCATGGCCAGGAGCACTTACTGACCCAAGCTTTGCATGTTCCCTCCCTTTCTTTTGCCAGCCCTCAGGCCTTCACAACCTAGCCTGATAAGAAGGGTCACTGCCCTTTCTGGAGATGATGTACTTTATGTAAAGCTAAATTTTTTATAGCTTGCCATGCGAGTGATTTCATCCACTGAAGATACTGGTTTAGGCAAGATTGGCCTAATCCACAAACTCAATTGGAAATGTTCTGTAAAGGCCTTTTATTTTTTTAAGTTCCATGTGTTGTGTGCCAGACAGTCATAACATGTCCTAACCGAGGATGACTATGCTTTAAAGTGATTAAGGTAATGTTAATACTCACATTAAAAGGAAATCCTATTTAAATATTTGGTGCAATGTTTCCATGTTTGCTCCAAATGCCACTATGAAGTTTGGGATAGAAGCTTTCTCAGAGAAAACAGGTGTAGTTTACCACTGCTCTGGTCAGTCTGAGACTAATCTCTACCTCATTCTTCAAAATGTTCATAAAAACATAAAAAAGCATTGGGTTTTGAGCCCCGCTGGTAGAATGTCATTACAAGATTCAAAATGAAGCTTGCACTACTCTCCATTTTTCCTTTTCCTGATGAGAAGGAGTATTCAGTGTCCTTGTCCTTTCTCAGTTTCTTCTTTGTGACTCTCCTGAGTCTCTTCTCAAAGAGACCAAGTCGCTGACTCTCTTGTGCTGCCTATGTGCCTGGGGTTCTCTCCCCACTCTTTTCCTTCCCACTTTCCTTTGAACCTACTAAACCATATTCTCTTGAAATGGTACTATGAAACCCTCCATTTACTTTAGCCTGCAATAAAATAGATTTTCATTATAAAACATTTGATGGTACTGCACTACTTCTGGCCTGGGTGGCTTGTTAAGGCACTAGTGGTGGTAGAAAAGTGATGACCTATCACCTCTGTTTTAAACCTAATTCTCTCCTGATTGCCAAAAGTTGTGAAGAAGAAATCAAATCTATTATTGGACAAGGTTATCATTAAGGAGGTTAGCAAGCCTTCATCTTTACAACCTTCAACTTTACAACTATCCTTTGCTTGAGATCATTGTTTGGCTTTAACGATCTACCTTGCCACAGGTAGTGTTTAATCTTCCCTTTTTGATTAAACTAATAGAGATGGTTTTGCCAAGTCATCTCCAAGGCTCTGTTTGCTTCAGATGTCCTGGACTTTTGACTTTGCTACAGCTTTTATACCTGAATATAAAACCAGGCTGGTATTCGTGACTTTGGTTATTGATCTGTTACTAATAATGACTAATAGTCAATTCATATAATTGTGGCTCCATTTACACATAGTGAAGATGTGGCAGATGAGCAGAAAGAAAGAAATAGATGTTATGAACAGTCATTATTGTCACAGAGGCTAAGAAGCTCATAATTTCAGCATCTAGTTAGACCAGCCACTGTGTTTAGATAATTAAATGGTAGCTGTGACAAGGTAAGTCTTTTCCAGCTATGCTTGTTGAGAAGGTACAACTCCTTTTGCTTCCTGATTACAGCACAGTGACACATTATCTAGAGGCACCCCAGACCCAGTGTGTTTTTTAAAACCAGGAATAAGCTCACACTTTGGGCCTCATTGCAGGTGGAGAGGCATGGGCTGGCTGTAAACAAGTTCATCCCCCGGTGTTAGGAGTGTGTCTGGGCAGGGTTTTCGTGCGCTCGGAGGGTGGTCTGCCGCTTGGCTGGCCAGCACTGCAGGGCTGGAGGGGACTCTTCGACTCCTCTGCAGGTGGCTCGGCCACCGCCAACGTGACTTGCCAGTAGCAACTTCATCCACTCTTACAGAGATCTCTTCTGCAGAACTACCCCACTTTGGGACTTATGCTTTATAATGTGTATCAGTTGCCACTAAACTTCTGCATAAAATTTCAGAGATGGATGCTAACCTTTAAAAAAATAAATGACCTAAACCCAATCTAGCTTGAGGAGGGGGGCAGTTTTTAGGGTCATATCCTTGTGATATTCCAACCAGGAGTATTTCAGTCAGTCTGGCAGGGGAGGGCTCCGGCAGAGGTAGTCCAGTCTCACTGTGGACTCCAGAGCTTTGAAATTCATTCCTTTGAGAGGGACAGTAAAATGAAGGCAGCAAGGGGTGGGAGGGCTTGAGACATGGTGATTTACTGGAAAAATCTGGATCTTTTGGGGGAGAAAGGGCTGTCTGCATTCAATATAACTGGATGTATATCTAGTTAATGGCAGAATGCCCAGTGCTTTTGGAAGGCACTTACGGACCCAAAGAAATAATTCATTGTATGATGGATCCCAGCAAAGGACCTAACTGTGATCCATGCCAGGACCACTCTCTAGCCTGGTTTCTCCCTGCATTTTATGTTGTGATGCACATTTGCAGCCCTCCTGAAGCCAAGATCAATGGGTTAAAAGCCTGTTTTGTAGAACTGCGTCTGGTTATACTTATTCCATCTTAAAACCCATAAAATTTATTCTTTGCTATTGTGTGACATTGTTTTGGGGTGTTCTAGGTCTATTTACTAGGAGCTTATGCACACCCATATCTGTGGTACAATGAGGTTGCAGAGATGTGCAGCAAATATTATAAAGGCCCTCTATGCCTTCAAAATACATTTTGAAGTTGATGATTAACTCTGTATAATAGGTTGACTACTTCTACAGCAAGGTGGTGTGACAGACTGGAAAATCTATTCATTTGTTTTCCTATTTAAAAGAAAAATAAGTGCAGAACCATAAATAAGGAGGTGAAGCATAACCACTCAGCACACAAATGTATATTAAGCAGCACTTGATGGGAACGTTTTACAATTTGTTCCTGAGAGCATTGCTGACCTGTGTAATTTTAAATGTGCAGTGAAACGAAGGCCTTCTAGATGGATCCGGTCATATCAACTCACAGGATGCTCTGCAGAACACCTGGACAATCACAAAGGCAACTGTAATTAATTCTAAAGGTTGCTTTTCAGGTGTATTTTCTGGATGTTCAAGGTTTTATTTCCACAAAGAGGACATCTTGGTATCTGAGGAAAAAGCTATTTCATCAGAAGTTTGAAAACACATTTTGGTTTGTTTTGGTTTGGTTTTTTTTGTTTTGGTTTTGTTTCTTTTTTCCAGAATGATGGTAGGATTTTCTCTAAGGATTTCTGAGAGCTGCTGAAGAAAAATTTAGCTTCAGTGAACTTTACTGGTATTGTTATTTTTGTTGTATAATCATCACTTTTTAAGAGCTCTTCTACTCTACCTCTGATTGGTCTTCTAAAGGTTTTATTTTTCACAATGTAGGTCCCTTCTACATATCCCATTAAATCTTACTAATTTCTAATGATGTTTGTGTTTTCTAAGAAAGAGGCAAGGGAGGCAGTGTCTTAAGAATCATGAATGCTTACTTTAAAAGACGACTTTCCTGTACTAGTATGATGTCCCACCATTTTTTTGTTTGTTCACCCTTTTTTTGTTTGTTTTTTTCTACTCTGAATTAATTATTCAGTAATGTTGGGTTTATTACTACAGCTATTATTTGCCTTTCAGATAGTCAGGCTTGGAAAAGGCAATCTGAGGCCATTGCCCCCCCCCAGTTCTAAAGGACCAGAACTCCTGCTGGGACATCCTCTCTCCCAGCCGCAATGAACAGCAGGAAACTATTTTCATTTTTTTTAAGCTCTCAGTATTTCTGCTGATACCTAAATAGGGATTGCTGACTTCTTGGTATTTCTGAAAATGTCTGTCTTGTCTTAGCATCCTCAGCAAATGGGAGCTGAGCTCTCGTAAAAATTTGGCTCCAGGTCTGTATACTTATGGCAACTTCTTCTGTGAATAGCGAGCTCTGTTGTTAATTAATGCAAGCTGTGTTATCATTTCATCTACTGTTGTTCCTTGTTAGGCAAATTTTCTGTTTATTATAACTATCATGGTAGTGTTTGTAGGCCTTAGTCAAGAACATGGGCCTCATGGTATACGGGAATAACAATTACTACTAGTTTCCTTTTTTAGCTTGCTTTCTTAAGGAAACATGGGTTGTGCTCTCATGCTGTTTGTTTGGCGGCCTGCTCCAGATAACTCTGGTATCTTTTAATTAATTTCAACCAAAGCTTACTGTGGGAATTCTACCAATTTTGTGGAAACTGGCTACCGGCAAGAGAAGAAGGTGATGCAAATCAGAGTTCCTGCTGCAAGGAAGACCGTGTTGTGAGCTCATGTTATTTTCTTTCTGGGAGCAGGCATGTGCCGGCTGGCCAAGCAGCATAAATATAGCTCTTGTGCTGCCTCTTCCTTATTCAGTAATTAGGAAATCCGGGAGGGAGGTGGCTGCGCTGTGTCCTCATTTTGAACAAGAATGCAAGAGTGGAGGGAGGTTGTAAGTAGCATAGAGGAGGACTTGGATATATTGAGTGGGGATTTGGGAAACAGTCTTCATTAGCTCTGCTGCTCTCAGATTAACTAGATTTATTTTTTAGTGTACTTTGGAGTGCAGATATTCACTAGGATTTTAATGGGAGTCTTCCTAAGGAGAACTGGGAAAATCCATGGGAAATCCTAGAAGTGATGATGATGATTTTCAGGACTAGTGATGGTAATATCATTTGCATACGATGTACAAGTAGATCATTCAAATTTGTGCACATTTTACAGTTCTCATATATATTTGTCTGCGTTTGAGATGTCTAACAACCACCAGTGTCCATTTGCATTAGTTTTGGGGGAGATCTTTTTGCATGTTTAAATTGTCAGCTCCTTATTTTTATTCTGAGTTTCATTTAATAAATTATAAAGTCAGCTGAAATTTTGTCAAAGCTAGATAATTTTTCCAAATCTGTAATAAAAATCATGAGTGTCATATGTTTAACTAGGAGATTATCGTGAATAAATGCACCCCAGATAACATTTCATCATTTTTTTCCCCTTTACCTTCGGGTCCCAGAGAAAAACCATTTTGGGTATCACAGATGCTCTGCATTGACCGGATAACAAGGTAATGTGATCAAGAAGTAAGAAATTCTTCTCTAGTTTGGATACCATTAAGGTTTTTTGGTTATTATTTTTATTTTATTCTATTTAGCATTTTTATGTTAAACTAGTGTCCTGGCTGAACTCCAGCTTCTGGACAAATTCCAGCTTAAGTAATTGCATCCTATCTAATGAATTTCCCTATCTGGCATTAATTGGAAAAGCTATTCTTCACTTCCTGTCCTAACCTGGTCTATAATGTTGCTGTGTGCTATAGGTTACTGTGATCAATCTTGGAAATGGCTGCATTTTAATAGATAAATACATATGCACTGGGCAAGTTTAGGAACAAAGCAGCTAGACAGATATGTCCCACTGCTATCTTCTATGATGCATCACCTGCGAAGCATGAATACTGCCCTCTTTCAAATAAAAATATTCCTACTCAAGCATTAGTAATCACACTCTTCTCCAGTAGCTGGAAACCTTAAAAAAGAGGATATAAACTTTAATTCTACTTATAGGTATTAGAAGGGTTCCTTTTAGCTGGAGTGGCAAAGATCCAGAGTTAAAGGTTCTGGATTTACTTCACAGTGTCACAGGGACCTTGTTCAGGTAAGTTCCGTACATGTGCAGCTGGCCATGCCTTTGTTCCTGTGGCTTTGGGGGGAAGGAGGAAACCTTACACAAAATAAATCGTGAGAATTCTTTACTATTGTTTTTGCAAAATTAGATTAAATTTCTCTAATCTCAAGTGGTATTTACAATATAAATTATCTCTATATATTCAGCCTGTTAGCATCCAATATAATTAAAGCCAGAAAACCTGTTTCTATTATTGTTTACTGTTTACACACCCTCATAAATTCTTGGGAGTTTTTGGCCATATTGGCTGCGTATTCTGAGTTTGCCTTCCTGGAGTTGTGTGCTGAATTTAAATATGCAGCCTTAACTATTGAGAACATTTTCTTCAAGTTTCCTTTGTTTTGCAAGGCATGCTGAGACCTACATATGAAGACAAATTTGAAGAAAATTGGTTTAATAATGTTATGCACAATTAAAATGTGCAAGCTCTGGGACCACTTTCCTGATGTGTATGTATATACTTGGATACATAGAACATAAAGCATCATTTTTTTCAGCTTTCTCAATATTAGCATTGCTGTGGGGCAGAAGGTTGGTTTATGGCAACATAGCTAATTATTTTGTATATCTACGTGTTAGGTTTCGCAGACTTTTCGAAAACTCACATGAGGTAATTTGATGACCATCTGATCTGGTTTGTATATCACAAAGCACCAAGCCTCACTTGACATTCTGCCATCACAGTAATGTCACTATGGGCTAGAGACCTCTACTACAAGTCCTGATATAGAGACTATGAGTGATGTGAGAATTGACTGCAGTCCTACTGTCCCATATCTTATTGTTAGGCATGTGCACTTTATTTCTGAGCTGAATTGGTGTACCTTCATATTTCAGCAATTGTGTCTTATTAATTACACCAAGGTCTTGCTGCCTGTCAAGAACATCTAGCACCAGGAATTTCTTTCGGAATGCAAAATCTGGTTAATTCCTTTTTTACCCTCCATCCACACTGCATCTGAGGTATGGTGAGCATGTGCTTCTCGTTAAAGAACTAGAAAATAGGGGTGAAAAAGTTTCTGTGTATTGTTCACTGAAATGAGAATTAATGATAGCTGACTGGATACTAACATGCTTCCCATGACTATCCATGTAAATTAGCTGCTAAGAAAATCTAAATTAAAATTTTATTACGTGGTAAAACAAACAAAAAAACCCCCCACACTTATTTTTTTTGTTCAGAAATATTTGGAAAGTTGCTGTTGAGCCTTAAGTACAGGTTGTTACAGGGTATTAAATATATAATTAAAGCAGTCTTAAAATGTTGTTAAGTTAAACAATAAGACTGACCCTCAAACAGCCTAATCATGGCTTGTTTTGCAGGTAATATGTACTCTGGTGTACAGGCTGGCTGTAGATCAAAAATGGAGTTTTTATTGATTAAAGTCTTCCTACAGTGGGGATTAAAAAAGTATGTCTTATCTCGCTATTTATTTGAAAGATATAGATTCCTGTTATTTGCTGAAGTAAGGGAATGTTGGCGGTATCAAGTTCTTTACACGAGGACTGACATGACTAGACGCTCCTTTGAAGATTTACCTCACTATCTTGGACGAACGGCCCAGCCACTCTGGGAACAAAACTACTGCATCTAGGCAGCCCCTTCCCTAGCCATCTGACTAGCATTGAGCTGGTTCTGCACCCGTGAGTAGGTTGTTTTGGGGTTTTCTTTTTGGTTGGGTAACAGTTTTGGGTTTTTTGTTTTGTTTTGTTTTGTTTTTTTCCAACTACTGTTTTGGTTTTTGTTCATTCGCAAATAAAACTGAGTGCAAATTGGTTTTCAGTTACAGTCTTCACTTAAGCCACTGCCATCATCGAGAAGACATTCAGAGGCATACTTTGCCCAGGGTATGGCCCTGTATCAGTGCAGCAGTAGGAGAACTGGGTGAAGCATTAGTATGTCCCATGTGAGAGTACTTAGGGGATGTCATGTGGAGCAGGTTCGCTTAATTTTTGGACTTTATTCAACAGGGACCAACTCAGTTAGACCTAATTAACAAACAACTACTTAGCAAAAGTAGCTCTCTATCTTTTCAAACGTGTCATGATTTTTTTTAATGAATTGTTGGCAATGCATAAGTATTGGACAAATAATGCATGCAAATAAATTACAGCCAGTGATTTTGTGACCAGTAGCATTAATTTCTCCTGAGAATAAACTTTAAATATTTTAAGCAAGGTACATCCAAGCCCCCTTTCAGGGTTAAAGGCTTATTAGGGGTTTCCATGAAATGGAAATTTTAACTAGGTTATGTGGAGTTACAGCATTGAATGTGCGAGTGGGGCTGAGCACCACCCCACACAGGACAGAAGCCACAGCAGGCAGAGACCACGTGCTGGTCCCCCTCAGTCCCCTTGATCAATTCATGCAGCTGGAAATCTCACATCAAACGTAACTGTTTATAAGGCTTCCTAAAGGTCGCCATTCCTACCTCTAGAGCTGAATGGAAAATAGCAATTCTGTTTCTGCGAGGATTTACACTTCTGATATGTTTCTTTTACGTTCAAACTGTACAAAACAAAATAGCTGTTCTCTGTTCAGTGTGGCTGGACTGGAGGCTGAGAGCTTGGGACCTTTGACTTTAGGAGCTGGCTAGGTTTCTGAGGAGTGGGAGAGGATTGCTGGCAGTAAGCCAAGCAGT
Organism: Aptenodytes forsteri; assembly: GCF_000699145.1. Taxonomy (NCBI): domain Eukaryota; kingdom Metazoa; phylum Chordata; class Aves; order Sphenisciformes; family Spheniscidae; genus Aptenodytes; species Aptenodytes forsteri. The sequence goes on from NW_008795252.1 coordinate 4,478,170, forward strand.
GTCTGATTAGAAACCTACTGATAGGAAGATTTCAAAACCTAAGTCCTGTTACGATCCTGCAATCCTGACCGATTTTTGGCAGAAGCTTATTAAACCTGTCTTTGTCCCTCAGGTATGTTTTGATGTCAACAAGTAAAACTTTTTTTTTAATTGGCTTATCTTCATATTTAGCTTTATGTAAGTACTGGTACCATACCAAGTAGTTAGCATCAAAACCTGACTACCAAGTTCACAATAATGGAGTAATGCACATCTTACTGGATTTTTGGATCTTTTTTAATCTATTGGATTTTATGAACTATGCGTTTTGGCTTTCCTGTTTTTTATTCATGATTCTCCTCATATGAAAATTCATATATATCACAGGGTATTGTTTCTGCTTTCTTGTCTATTTTTTCTCGTTTATTTGAAAATTTATTCACTAACAGTCATAGTGTGCTAATATGTGCTTTATGGAAATAAACTACGAAGCCAGAATAGTGTTGTACCCATTGTGCTTTCATTCTTTAGCTTAGGGATTACAGTCCAAACCACAATGACATGCAGATTTGGGGTGACCACCTTCTTTGTCCACATACAGACTGAACTCCAGAAAGGAGGACTTAGCACAGAAAATGCACAGCCACACAGAAACAGTGTTAAATTCTTCTCTCTGAGTTCTAAATTCCCCACAGATGATAGAGATTATCTTGGTTTTTCCTGGTCCATTTTACACATGGTCCATAAGGGGGTGCTCTGGATGACTAATAACATCCTAGTGTAGGTTATAAACAGCATAGATTATAGGCCATGGATTTACCTCCATGATGCATAAACATGGCATGCTTATTACTAATCACCCGATTTCAGAAAAGCTAGCCATCTTATTCAGTGGGATGGGCTTTGGTCCCCTGAAGAACTTGAACTAAAGAGTCAGTAACTCTTTCTGTATTAGTAAATTTGTGGTCTTAATTTAGCAGCAGTACCTATGCTATGTTTTTCCCCATACTGTATTCTGCTCAGTCAAGCACTGTCCAAAAGAGTTAAACCAGAAGACAAATGCAGTGTAAACATTCATTTTGAGTTCTTATGATTAATGTGATTGATTTGTGAAAGGGTGAAATTATATTGTAAAGTTAATCATTAGAGAAAATAAATGCCTGAAGGATCTAAGCTTAATATATTGGGCTTTTCTTTTCACTGAGTCAATATAGATTGACAAGCCATATTTTCCATTCAAAGAAATGTTAAACGTGTTTACAAATTTCATGAAAGACTCTGAAGACAGCATCACTTTAACAACGTTTTCTGTCAAAGGCTACAATAATAACCTGATTTCTGCTCTCAGTCATGCTGGAGTAACTGTCAGAAATGGTAGAGCACATTGGTTAATAGAGTAGAATTTGGCCTAGCCATCTTGTAATGCTGCAAAACTTATAATTTTGGGGGGTTTTTCTTTTTGTTGTTTTGTTTTTGTTTTTAATCCTGCGGGTAGAGGTGACTGTGAGGTGAAGTAGACACCTTCAGAGCTGCCAGTTCTCATAGCTTGTCCAGTAGGGCACACTCTGACATGAACAAGTCACTATCTTGAGTGGAAACATCACAGTAAAAGGTGTTAATGTTTTTGGCACAGCATCACGTTACAGGAAATGCCATTGCGCCTCTGTGGTGTTGATGAGTGTCCTTGTGACACAGTAATGTTTCCCCTTGTGCTGACATGTTATGGATCTCTGTAGAAGTGCACAGTGCCCTTGTGAGCTGGGGGGGATGCATCCTACCCCACTCACTCCATGTCTTGCATTGTTCACTGTGTGCTTTGCACAGCTGCTGGTCTAGGTAACTTGTCTCATCCCTCATGTCCCTCAAATAATAGAAGCTTTTACCTTGTGTAGCTAAAATATTCCTTTGTAAGATACCCCTGGTCCTTTTGTAGGTATTTTGCCTTTAAAAAAAAAAATACTAAAATCTTATATATTCAAGGCCCTTATTTAAATATTAGGAGACAATTGGAGTTAGAAGTTTAAGCTTTTAGAATCACAGAATCATAGAAGTCCAGAATTGTCATGGTTAATGTTTCATTTGCTGTCCATGGTGGGTAATCACTTGCTTGGGACGTTATGCGTTGTTAAAATATGTTAACAAGCTATACTTAATTGTTTGAGGCAACCCAGTAATCTGCTGGTAGTCCACAAGTTATTTAAGACTATATATGACTTTGAGGACATCCTTACTTCTCTTTGACTTTGATGTGACTAAAGATTTGAAGCCTTCAGGAGTCATTACGGAATCTTATACTATTTGTCAAATACTGAATGGTAATAACATACAATTTTTCTTAGCACTCTTGTGAGGTACGCTGTATTGTATGACAAGCAGTGTATTATAAATTCCTTTCATGCACTTCTTTTGGATCATACAAGATCCAACACATGTAATTCTAAGACTGTCACCATATTTTATATTGCACTAATTCAGTACAGCATGTAGTTTGAGTTTTAGTAAGCAGAATTTGAGAACTAGGAACTAGTTCCAGCTCTGGCATTAACTTTCTATGTGAACTTTATCTCCGTTTCTTTTTCCCATGTGGAATGACAAGACAGTGTTTCCTTTCTACTTACAAGTATGATGTAAGGATGAATTAATTATTTGGAAAGTCCTTTGAGATTACTTAGTACTGAAAAATGTAAATTATTAATATTCTATTATTAAAGTCTACTATTATAGTTAGTTATAGTTAGGATAATAATAGAGCATATCCTAAAGCAAACAAATGGGAGAGACTGATTTAAAAATGCATGGAAAATTTTAACTTCCAATTTTTCTGACCTTATAGTACACCTGTGCTCATTTATATCATCTCAGGTCTTTGATGTTTTCTAGGGTGTTACCTGTTTTGAGTAATGGGAATTTTTTTTCTGTTTGTTATACTTAGTTTTGCTGTATGTTTTGCAATTTCCAGTTTTGAGCAGAAACAGAAATACCATATTGCAGAGAATGATAATTTTCTACACATGTATTGCTTGGGTTTTTTTGTTGTTGTTGCATATGTAACCATTAGAAGAAAAAAAAAGGAAAAAAAACCCCCTCAATTAAAATATCTCTGTTGAGCTTTGAGTAATTAAATGAAGTCTGTAATACTTTGGCACTAGGGATTATTGTTTGCTTGTGTGCTTCAGGGGCAAGTTTGAATATGGAGAACAAACTTTATTGGTGATAGATTCAATTTGCTTAAAAGAAGGCACTGTATCTGACAAGAAGCATTTCTTCAGGCACTCTACATTTACTGCCAGGTAAATACAGCTGTCTGGAATAGCTCCATCTGGTGAGTCACAGCATACAGCAAAGCCCACCTCTCCGCTTGCTCTTGTTAGTTCTTTGACACTAATCTGGATCTGCAGAGAAGTCATCACCTCGTACTTCTTTTGTGTGGAGATCTTATTCTAAAAATGTGTATTACTTATGAAGACTGCACTGAGCTGATGTAACTGTTTATGTTGCTTAAACTTCTTTTTTAATTTATTCTTCTCCTTTCTCAATGAGGAAAAAAACAAAACAAAACAGAGAGGTTCTCTTTATTGTATTCCCAGACCAGAACAAATCAGAAATGTCAATATCTTGAAATATATAATCTGATCTTTGAGACCCCAGAGTTTCTATATAGGCAGCACTTATAAGTGCTGATGCCACCCCAACCAATGAAGATATTTATTGATTTAGATTTGTCAATGTTTAATTATGCACCATTACAGAATATATGCTGTCAATGAAAAAGTGGGCTGTATGAACAAAAAATTCTTTGCAGCAGAACTGCATGCAGAGCAAAGCTTTTAGCTCTGGCTTTTAAATTTGAACAGTTATTTTTTTCATGTAAACAATTTCACCCACAAGAAGGGTATAAATTTGGGAGGAAGAAATTGCACCTCTAGGAGCATAGCTTCTTGCTTTGAAGAAATCGCACCTCTAGGAGCATAGCTTCTTGCTTTGCATGTTCAGATGTCTGCTTGCATGCAAAGAAATATGCACATGTCCACTCTGTAAATACCATCGGTTCCATGTATAAGTATGATTAAATACCTGAAATAGTTCTTGGACAAGGGAAAATGTATTCAGAAAGAACTGATGCTGCAGTGATGTGGCTCCCATAAGGGTGACATTGCAGTGGTGACAGAGGATTCTTCTGAAAATCAATGAATCCTGAAAGTAGCCCAAAAATTTGAGTTCTGCAGTCCCGACATCATTGAGTGTTGAAAAAAAATACAATAGAAAAGAGTTGTAGTTTGTGGCGTTAGTTTTCTGGCATAAACAGAATTTCTAATGACTTCACATGGATAACTGTATTCACGGGCATTAAAAACACATAGCCGACAGAGGAGACTGCCAAAGTCCATTTACATTTGGTTTACTTTTTCTCAAGTGTATGCAATATCGCCTTTTCATTGAATTTCCTGGCTCTCACCCCAGTGCTATAAACACCATCTTTCAAAGAATTCCTTCTGCCTCTAAGACATATGCAATGGGTGTTAGAAGCTTCGAGAACTGACTATAAAATGGCACTGTCAAGGCTTGCAAACAGGGTCTCAGGAGACCAGTGGGGGAGATGGCCTGGGGTGCTGGGTATTGGGGCAGCAGTTGCAGGGCTGGCTGTGTGAGCCTGAGTTGGCAGGTGCATGGGTGTTGTGCAGGATTTACAAAAGGGCTGAAAACTTCCCACACCGAGGATGTGGGCTGCAGGCTTCCATTTCTCTGTGTTGCTACTTTTTCTTCTGGTTTTTCAGTGTGTAGGAGTTTCTTAACATCAGAGATAAGCCCAAGCTGCAGTATCCAGATCTGGAGAAAAGCATCCTTAAATTATTAATGTATAATTTATCTTTGGTTTTAATAATGGGGGAACAAGAAGGAGGGTAACACTTTGAAAAGCCCTGTGAGATCTCCAGTTAGTCAGTTAACACTGTTGACTTGCTGCTTCTAAGCCATTACGAATTCAGTGTGTGAAATCTTTGAAAATTATCTAATTGGAGAAGGTTGTCTTGCATTTGACCATTTTCTTTTTGCAAATCATTGATCTGCTGATATATTACAGTCAACCAGCTCAATGCACCATTGAGATATTTTATTGTAATACATTAACAGAGCAATGGTCATTGATTGATAACAGGGGAGCAAAGGAAGATTTCTTCTATATATTTTGCTTAAAATACAATATATAAAAAAAGATATCCTGGGCAATATTCTGTTCTCACTCCATTACAAATCCAATACCATTTCACTGACATCTGTGGGGTTTCTCCAGAGTTAAGGTGGTATGGCTGAGAACTGAATTTGTCTTGCATGCACCAACATCCAGTCAATATCCTCTTTACCAGGCACATATTCTAATCTCAGATGCTTTGTTTGTATTTAAATGGAAATCATATATACAATTATAATTTGGGTCTAGAATGATCTTTGCTAGTTTTCAGTCAGTTTGTATTTAAACGTGTGCACGTATGTCTCTGTGTGTGTGTATTTCTTTGAATAATGAATGGGATGAATAAAGACACACTTTACCTCCTGGAAAAGAACCTGACTTTTTCTTATTCAAATTCATGTCTTAAGCCAGTTTTTGCTGCTTTTCTTTTTTTAAGGATATTTTTATAAAGAATGGCTTTGTTTCATGGAGAACCATTGCCATGTTAATTGTATCTCAGCTCTGATCTAAAGGGAGCATTTCCACTGGAAAAAAAAGCATTGTTTAGTCTTTAGGTCAATTGAATCTTTGGCCTTTCTGCCAAGTCTGTCACCACTGGTGCCAGTTACTGAGCATGGTGATTTTTATGATATCAACACTTGTCTTTTGGGGATTGGGCTGCGACCTGCATGATCGTTTTATACAAACCACTACAGGGTAGAATCTTTCTAATCCGAACACACTGGGACTGTTTTACCATTCGGATTAGTGAAAGTTCATGCTACTGCAACGCTGACGGTGTACATTCTTGAGATGTGCAGTTCAGGTTTTTTGCATGGAAATTAAATCTTTTGGCAAAAGGCAAGTTAAAGAAGCAGTGACATTAAAGCCCATGTAGTAAGAGCAGTAATGCATGTTGCAGCGCGGAGGCTGGAGCATGAGTGGCAGATTTACATTTTTCTGACCAATGCATTTGGGACTGTATGTTGGAGCCTGGCGTTCCGTCATACTGAATGAACTGGAAACTGTGTTCAGCATTTTGTTATTAGTATGAAATCAAACAGGTTTTTTAGTGATTTAGGAATCTAAATTTAAAATGTAAAAAGGATAAGATATTTAGTAACTTAAGTGACACTGAAATTCTAGGTTAGAATATGTAAATTGTAGATAGGTTACAAATTTTTTTAATGGATCCATTTAAAATAATGCTTTTGCTATAGTGCTTTGTTTAGCGTAATAGCACAGAAATAATTTACCTATCCATGTCAACTCTCATTTCTCTTAAGATTTTCCAATTCTTTCATCTTCTGTTATAAACATATAGGTCGTTTCACGTTTTCTTTTTGCCCTTTTTCTTTTTTTTTTTTTTTTTGCTTTTAGACCTCATTATATATTAGAACTTCATGGTTGTGTTTGGGTTTGCGGGACTTAAGAAGAATGAACTGTATTAAAAATTCTTCACTGTAATTCAAAATAGGCTCAAAGGAAACATTTTTATCCACATTACCATTGTAAATCCTTCCCTGAACAATTGGCAACCTGTATTTATATTCATAATTTCCCCCATACATTTTTAAAAGCAAGAATGGTCTTTACTCAGTATTCCTGCAAAAAGCCATCCTTCATATGACTTCACAACCTGCATCAAATTTCTTAAAAGGAACTGGAGTGGTAGTAGTGAAACCCTGATGCTGTCACCTCTGACTTTTGCAATGATCCTGTGTTTTAAATAGTTAAATATAAAAATGTCATCTCAAAAAACTTGACAAATTGAGCTAGAAACAAAATAGGGAGTAAATAGGGAATAGGGAATAAATAGGGAATAAATTGGGAATAAATTTCCCTATTTATTTGGGGGAAAAATTTGGGAAACCAAAACATTTCAGCTGAAAAGGATATAATCTAATTAGTTCCATACAGTCTCTAGAAGAACTGTAGTTCTGATTCATCGTACCCCAGTTTTTTAAGTGTTATGTTCCTCTATCCATGTTCATGGGACTACATTTTACATGGTATATGATGATGCCTTTTCTTTGGAAGAGGATCATTAACGCTAAAGGTCTTGGAAGGTACAATCAGATACATAGAGAAGAACAGTTAGAGAGATGCTCAAATGTTGTTCTGTGTATAATGAATAATGAGTGGCATCATATTAAAATACAAATTTATGTATGTTTATGTGTGGGTGGATATATGTAATATATATATTTATATATGTAATATATATATTTTATTTTCTAAGTTAAACCCAATTATTTTTACATAGAAAATAGTGGCTTTCTGCACTGAGAAAATTGCTTAGTTTAGAATCATATTTTGGCCTTATCTATTCCTGAACTGCAGTTGAAATTTGTGCTTTCAGACCTTTACTTGTGACATTCCATTTTATATTCCTTCAGTGTTTACAAAGAAGGGAAGGTGGTTGTTTGGGGTTTTTTTAAGCAAACCATCACTTCCTAACTCACTAGTTCGTGCTAAATTGGTTTCCATTTTAGCAGTATGGAGTTGTCTTAGTTCTTAGAAACATGCTTCACTGAATCATCAATCACTGTCTTCACTATGATGGTGGTTTTATTTATACAGCTGCATGAAATGTTCACTGTGAAATACTATACCATATTAAGGTCTTGTGGTTTTGTGCTTTGCTTCAGACTCTGCTCTAATTTGCTGAAAAGTTACACTGTGGTTCATAAGCCTTTAAGTAAATGTGGTCTTATTTTTGAGCTAACTTAGACTGGTTTAGGGAAGGCAGAACTATTTGTGTTATTAGTACATTAATTCAATGGATTTAACTCTTCTTTGCTCAAAGTTTCCTTGTAAATGACATAAATTCTAAGATTGTGTTTCCTACTCAAAATTACCCAGCAAATATTATCTATTGACAAATTCTTGCCTCTGGACTGCCATTACACACTTAAAGTATTATTTCTGAATTTACTTTTCAAGCCAATAAGGTCATTGTCTTCCCATATATTTAATCCTTGATGTGATGCAATTACTATTATAGAATGACTGAATGAAAAAAATACTGAGACTTTTTTTTAGAAAAAGATACGTAAGGCTTAGGTAATTTAATTAAGATACATTAACCTTTTTTTTCCCCCTCAATTATCCATCCACTCTCATATTCTGGCAATGCTCACAAACACCAGATTTTTTAAAACTTCTTATTTCCTTCTGACTGTGGGATCATGACCTAAATTGCTGAATGCTAGACTTTTTTGCTGCTTACAGCAAATGTTTACATTTAATTTTCTCTTGGTACATTGATACCACAGAATAATGCATGCAACACTTCTTCTGAAGAATTCAGTGAGATCCCTTGTATAGTTACTGTTTCTGTGCTGACTGTAGCTATGGCTGCATTAAGCAGTCTAAAAGTGCGTTGATGTAATGCTACCCATTTGCCCATTTCAAGTTATTAAATGCATATTAGTCGCAGGCATCTGTCCCGAGACTTTAGAACTATTTTCATACATATACTGTTGCACAGGGGCTATTTACCATAGTAAATAGTTCAGATGTGAATATGCATTATTATCCATCAATTTAAGCAAGTTCCCCAAATTTCTGCCATTACTGTTCACAGGGAAATGAATAATGAAAAGAGTAAGAACAGAATCCACCTTCAAAGTTGGTGTAACCCCTTGCTATTTGCACAGCTGCAATCATGAGACATTCATATTTTTGTTGTGAATATTTGAATCTGAATATCAAAGTGAAACTTACAGAATGCCACCCTGTTGACCAACATAATAGAAAATATTAGTACAAATCTCTCAAAGCCTAATTCTTGGACAGACATGAATAATGTCTTATTGAAAATAATTCTTGTTCAAAGCTACAATGATTTCTGAAATGTATAGAGCAATCAATTCAAGGGAGCCAAGCCTGAATACACAGACAGAAATTTGACCCCTGAAGCAAAGAATTCTTTCATTAGTAATTTTTAAAATGGAAAGTAATTGCCAAGCATCTTCATTGTAGTAACATGCTCAGGTCCCAGAACTGGGTATATGTGTTTTTTTTCCTAATCAAACAAGGAAATATCCAAGCTTCTATTGTGATCCATTGTAAAAACAATGGTGTTGAAATAGCTGTCTTGATGTAAAATCCCCATGGAGAACAACTACAAGTAATCTTGCAAAGCACAAGGGTTCCAACCAGCCTAATATACTTTACCTGCAGTCTGCTTTCACCAGCTGCCTACGGTGAGGTTAAAAAAATAGTCATCAAAAAATCCCAGAAACATTTTATCCCTTCATTTATTTTTCTAGCAGAGGAAATTTTTCTGTTTGCTTGTATGACAAATTGGCACTGATTAGCACATGATTTTCTCTCTGGAAAATACAACCAGAAATACAGCAATACCAGAAAAGTCATCTTTGACTCAAAATGTTGGATAAAACCAACACTTTATTCACCAAATATTTATGGCTGTAGTGCTTCGCTGTTTCAAGTAGAGATGAAATAGAAATAAGCCATTGATGGAAGGAAATAGAGGAGGATGACCAGCTATATAGATTATATTTAGAAATCTTGAAAAGAAAAAGGGAAAAGTACAATAAAATAATAATAATTTGAAAAACCCTAGGATTGGTCCTAAAGTTTTTTCTAATTCATTCACCACAGGTGGTGTTACCTGTTACCAAATTTATGAGTCTTTGGAATCTTGATATGTAAACATCATAAACAAAGTGAAGAGGTAGGAGATTAAAATGTTAAAAGGAGAATATAGGATTTTCTAATGCATGGCTAGATTCCAGATGGCAAGAATTGTTGGTCCTCTGCCCCAGTGGCAACATTCTTCATAGGTCAGATCCTAAATTTAGAAGGACTGGAAGAATTTCCAGTATCTCTATGTATTTTGTTAACACTCTTCATCATATCTTGTAAATTTTACTTTCTTAACTGGAAACTATGGCAATTAAAAAGATATCTGGAATAATTAGAGCAAATGATTCAAGAAACAAAACCTAAGGACAATGGTATTGCCAAAGTGATTGTAAAATATATCTAAAATAAATTAAAACCTACAAATTAATCATTGTCTGTCTGTATACCACCTAATGCTAACAGAACCACAAACCCCATGTATTTAAACCTACATTTTATAAAAGCTCACTGGCAAAAATCAATAGAAAGCTTTAGTGGGCAGAATGTGTGTAATAGTAACAAGTAGAAAGGTTAGTGTAGAAGTTAATGGTTCTATCAAGAATAAAACAGAGTTAAAGTCTGAAGGAAAGCTCTACCTCAAGTGGTTCATTAACCTTTGAAAACTCCAGTGTATCTTCAAAGTAAAGATTACAACAAACCTGACCAGTCCCTGGTAGCACTTGTTAGCTCTTGGCTTCAGAAATCAACAGCTTTTTCATTTGCATTATGAAACTATCACAAAGCTTTCATTCTGCTAAGATGTTTGACCCTGTAAACTAACCAGATTAGTTAAGTCAAGGTCACATAGAGCAGCGGGAATGATGGTGAATACCTTACCTAAACTCAGCAGCGTGCGCTCCCAAGTAGCAGGGAATTTCATACTAAAATGATCAATAGTGAAAAACAGCCATAGTTAATTGGCATCATAATAGCAGGGAACTAGCATTGCACTGATGGGACTGGAGATAATTTTGATTAACTCACCTATGTACCATTGCAGGCTTCCTAAAACAGCTAAGAAGTATCAGAGTTTTTCTGCCTGCAGCCTCACTGCGGGGTGGATGCTGGACAAGAGGCCCAACATGGTCTCCATCTGCCTTTTCCTCCGCAGCAATCACTGCTGATGTCAGCAGATCTTGCTCCTCTTCTTCCTACAGCTCTCCCACATCTCTTTCTAGACCTTCACTTCCCATTTAGTTTTCCTGGCACAAATATTTGTAATGCTTCACAGTTAACTGGATCACTGAAATGGTCTGGAATAAATAGAAAACTTGTACATGCAGCATGGTTGTACGAAACCTATAATTCAGGCCTCAGATATTTCTATTTGTATCACATGAAAATGAACGGGAAGGTAGGAACTCTGTAAACCGCTACTGTGTCCAAACTAACAAAAAAAATTGGAGAGGTTAGTAATAGGCTACCACATGCAGTAGTAGTTTCCAATTCAATAAAAAGAATGTGTTGCCATGTTGTACATTATATCTTAGAAAAGGCCAACACAAATAAATGCCTCTAATAAATGTAACAAATGGAGTCCCGTTTGAATAGTAAGTAGAGAAAATTTCTTTTGGGATACATTTTTATTTTGTTTATATATGTTTATCAATATGCATACTTATTCATATGTAATGTTTTACAACTAATATCTATGATCCAATATCACTATATGATAGTAGTATGGTTGTATATTCTGCATAATTACATATATTCCAATATATCTTTCAATATGAGAATGATATGTTGGTACCCCAAGGATTCCTAGTTATAGTGCCTCATATTCCCTTTTCTTGCTAGATTTCAGGCTCCACATCTGGCATTCAATATGAAGTAAATGACAAAATGAAATAAATATAAAGAACATACTTTTTGGGGAAAAAGTCTCATGTAGGTCAAAACATAATTTCATGTGGGAAAATTCAGGCAGGAAATTTCAATGGAAAATGCCTGAAAAATCCTGAACTAGTGTTCCCACTTTAAATAGACTCTCTTGAAAATTGTGCTGATCATTTGGGTCACATCTTTGCAGCTCAGCCTAAGCCGCTGCTGCAATTTATCCGCATTAAGGAACCCTCCAAAGTCAGTGCACTTAGTTTCAAATCTCACACTAAACTATAATGACACAGGTATATGCAAAATCAAATTCACTTTTGGCATGGCAATCAAGAACCTTCCGACATACAAAGTCAGTTTCATAAGTGGATTTTGGATAGACCTTTTCCAGGTAAACTATTTTCATGATGAAGTGACAGGAAGTGCACCCTTTTTTCCAGTTTCCAGTGTAATAGAATAACAATTCAGTTAAAGTATGACCATAGTTGCAAAACCGTAATTCAATTTGCTATGAAAGAACTACAGGGAAAGTTGGTAACTGTCAGATGTATTATGCTATAATGACCCAAAGATAAAAATGATGGCAGCCAAAGGGACAGTTGGGACCAAGAACCATTAGCTACACATTGACAATTCAAATGCATTTGTACGGTAGCCAGTTTATTTCAGTCTCCAGTCTACTATTTTTTCCCATTTCAGTCTTCCCATCTTCCCCCACCTACTGCTGTAACTTTTCTTCCAGCAAGTTTTAGGGTGGAAGTTTAAATGAGCATCTGCCACAGCACCAATGCCAATGCTAGCTGGCCATCAACCAGCGGGACTACTCTTGCCTGGGATGCCTGGCTCCCCTTCAGAGACTGCGCTTAACCTTTATGACATACTCAGATTCCACTAGCTTGGTGCTTCAAATCCCACGTTCCTACTTCTCTCCAATTTTTCCAGTTGGTAACATATCCTGATGGGGCAACTCACATCCCTGCCCTTAATTTTCCTTCATGTACCTTTGCAAGTCAAAACAAAGAGTTTTTATTTTATTTCACTTTGTTTTATTACATTTATTTTTGCATAAAAAAGCAAAACGGGTAGGGGGATTCAGTTCATAATTAGGGGAGGAGTCGTTTTTGGACTCGATCCCCGACATGAAATCTGTTATAAATGGATTCTGCCAAATTGCTGAACAGAGTGCAAATTTGTAATGTGCCAGTTTTTTAATAGGTTTAGTTCTTTGGGCTCTTTCTGCAAGTCCAACCCTTGTGTCATTTCACTGACACTTTGTCCTTGAAAATCTTGTTCTGCAACCTCCTTTTAAAACTACGTGATACACATGCTTAAGCCTTCCCAGCTGTGACAGCTCAAGACAAAAAAGTCAGCCTAGGTTTTGGCACACCTAGGGTTTTCTTAAAGTAATCTCATTTATGCTTGTCCTAGAACTGTTCTTATTAGTCAGCATCCTTATCTCATATCCACAGCCGAGGATGGCATTGTGGCTTCCCAAAGCACGGTTACTACACTGGCTAAAGGGACATCCAGATCTTAGTTACAGCAGACACCATCTTTGGAATCGACCCCAATGAAAAAATTGCCGAAGCCCTTCATCTGTTTTATTTTCCTTGCTTGAATGATGGGTTAAACAGGCATACTTAAGAGTACAATAGCTCCAGCCATTTGAAATGCTAATTTTCATCTTGGCCACAATATGTTGAGCATATCAACCCCTTTTATACCTTATTGGTTGTAAAGATAATGAGTTTCTTTTAAAAGAACAGCATAAAATCCATGATATTCAGTATTCAGATTCCCCTCAAATCTTGCTCATGCATACAAGGACTGAGAGCAACTTCAGACATAAGAAAGCATTCATTAGATTTATAGCATATTTATAGTTAAAACATTAGCACCCCTGAGAAACATTTCTTCGCACTGGATAGAAGCAACTGGTAAACACTGAAATTTGTTCCTGTCTTAGAAGGCCTGTTGAACCTTCTAAAATGTTTTTCTTGGAACTGGATGTAGTGATCCGGCTATGTATACTCTAGCTATATTTTCAGTTTATTTGAATGCATGGAGATATCGCACAAGCACCTTTGCAAAAGACCAGTCAAACAATAAAAACAAACATGTTGTTCATCCAGATTGTCTCCTGTTGACCCAATCTGTGCTTTGTATTTTCCAGATTGTAGTGTAAATGTTTCCAGGGACAGATGTTGTGAGAAAGCTCTGAAAACATCTGATGCTACTTCCAATCATTTCCAATGATACTTTTCAAAACAGAGATCTATTGCACATATTCGTTTTATGCAAGTGTTTTGGTTCATATTATATTTACATAATATACTGACCGATATTTCAAAAATCTCTTTCTATACAAATAAACAATTATAATGCCAATACTAGAACCATGGTAAAGAGGCATGTGGCAGAAAAAATAGTCCTAGATTTTCAGATATCTGTCCGAGTCCGCAAAAATGTTGGCTGCTTTTAAGATTATAAAAACATTTGCAATAGAAGTGAGGGAGAAGGAAAAAACGTATCAATGTAGAATACTAAATGCAAACTGTTAAGCTTTATTTCCACATTTTTAGACTTTAACCAGATACAGTGCATAATTGTGAGTGGAAGTAAAGAGCAGCTTCTGACTTAAACTGGAATTTCAGATCTGAAGTTCACCCGAGGTAGGCAGATATCAACCATTCCAATGGATTACTTAGAGTTTTTAGATAACAGGAAGACTTGAGAACTGTCCATGAGGATTTATCTTTGACAAGAAATGGCATTAAAAATAAACAAAGATTTTTAACCCTTCTTCATTTATAAAAAAAAGTTTCAGAATCCTTTCTTTTGTCAAGAAGTAAAATATTTCTGAAAAAATAATACTTTTTGGAAAAAATATTTTTGTATTTTTAAAATAAAAGCATTTTATGATTAGATAAAATCTTTAAAGAGAATTGTAGAACAGATTTTTCAAATGTGTTGTCTAGCATAAGATTTTACTTATGTCAGATCACCCAAAGAACTACAAATTGTGAACATAAAGTGTTTAAGGAAAATCATGTCTATATTGGAAATGAATTCATTCATTCAGGAGAGGGTTTTTGTAAGTTCTTCCTTAAATCTTCTCTTCCTGATTCCCTATAGTACAATGCCCTGAAAAGCTGCAAGTTTCTACAGTTGATAATATCGGATAATATTCCATTTGGAGCCTATAGCAATCCAAACAAAATGGAGAATTGGCAAATTCACAAAAGAAATGATAGTCAAGTCCCAGTACCAACATAGTTAAAGGTACTACTCAATAGCTAAAATTCTTATTTTAACCTCAAGTAGTTATCTGGTTTTAGGCCTATGCTCCTGAATGAAGAGGAACCAATGAATCTAGAAAAACATTTTAGTAATTCTCTTTGAAGGCTTCAGCTCACTGTACCTGATTGCCAGTGAGATGTTTAATGTTAGCGAGTTGAGTTAGTGATTGCAATCATTTCAGCAGGCAGAGTCTCTCTGCTATTGGTAACTCTGCTGTGGATGGAAAGCTGGAGATGGAGAGCTGCCACTGGAAAGTTGCAGGAGTCTCTGTTTCTTTGAGCAAGGATAATGGGCATCACGCCTTGCTACCAGGCAGTGCTGACTTCCATGCCTGAAGACAGGGATTAGGACATCTTTAATTTGCAAGCCATCCTTTTTTATAGACATATATCTTTTTTTTCCTCCCCACCCCACCCCACCACCCTCGTTGTTTGCATGAAGGAGATCTCCGGACTCATGGAGCACTAGCTCAGCAGAGGAGGGTAAGGCAAAACAATGTGGCAAACAAGTGTGCAGTTTAACAAGGGCCCATTCAGGTTCACTGCAGTTCATTCTTAAAAGCTTTCACATGTGACTTAGACTTGCCCAATCTGGCAGCGGGGGACTGCTGTAGCAAATGGTAACAGTAAATAGAGATTTAAAATTACATAGCTCTCCTTGGAAAAGTGATTTTGGAAAGGCATCTTTGATACAACAGATCTGACTATTGCATTTAGCAAAACTAGTTCTTCAATTCTGAGTGAAGAATAAGACTGTACTATTTTGTTTTTCCTAGAACTTCAAATGTGAGGAGGAGGAGCACTGGAGGAGGTTTTATGTAGTGTCTCCAGAATTATTAAATTCTAGTAGTGGGTACAAACTGAAAGTGATTTTGGAAAGGCATCTTTGATACAACAGATCTGACTATTGCATTTAGCAAAACTAGTTCTTCAATTCTGAGTGAAGAATAAGACTGTACTATTTTGTTTTTCCTAGAACTTCAAATGTGAGGAGGAGGAGCACTGGAGGAGGTTTTATGTAGTGTCTCCAGAATTATTAAATTCTAGTAGTGGGTACAAACTGTACCTCAGAGCACTTTTCAATGGGGAAATTACTATCTATGTTTCAATGAGGAAAGAGGCTTTTTCAAACAGTATATAAACTTCGAGCAAAGATGCAGGATTTAGTAAGAACCATGCCTCTCAGATGTCAGGAGGAGTTTCTGGAGTTGACAGCTGAAGAAAAGCGGATAAAAGTCAGATTATTTTTTCTTTATTTTCTCTCCAATGCTGTGTTCTAGGAAACCAGTAATCCATCCCCTCACCTGCACTTCTGGGCTTCACAGAATATGCTTGTCATCACAATGTAATGATTTTTTTTAAATATTGATTGTTCTCTATTTGTATCACTACAGGACAGAGTTCAGGGTTTTGTTTATTTTTTAGTACTTTTTTTTCCTATGGATGAGGTCTCCACAGGAAACTTTAAGAAAATTTTGCCCTGTGCTATCTCACAGTGAGTTGAAAAAGAAACATCAAACTTAGGTTTTCTTTGTGTTAATCATTTAATTATTTATGGACTTATTTGAACATGTACCTTAGCAGCCTTATGTCAGTCTGGAGCACTGTGAGGGAGCCAGAGTGAATTGGCCAGTTAAGCTGCATTTACAGATGCTTTGCATTGGCAGAGCAACGCAAAGCAGCTGGGTAGTGTGCCTTAGTTTTCCTTCTACCTTCTGTCCTCCAGGTTCATGTTGCTGCTTGGACCTCCCTTACGTTCCCCTGACTACATCTACCACAATTTCCCGGTGTTTCCCTGCACTTGTGTATTCATGCATTTGCCAGGGTTCTCTTTCTTGTTCTTCTCGTATTCCCTTTTTCCTACTCTCTGGTTATACATTTAGAAGAGAAATATTTTTAGGAATTGTGATTTTGGCCATGAATTTTGAAGAGCCAAGAGAAACTCTTCCCTCCTCCAAGTTCATCTCGCTCTCAGAAAGGTTGATTACTTGCACAGTTATAAGCAGGATTAAATTTGTAACTTCTGTCTTTTAAAAAAAATCCCTGTTTTAATCCTTTCTCAGCATCTTGTGAGAGCAGAGTGAACAGTGATTTAAGGCAGAGGATTTCTACAACCATAATTCAATGAGAAACAGTAGAAGATTCTTCCCAAAATGGCCTCCCAAATGTCAGTAAACCAGGAGCTATAATACAATCATGAATGGTAGGAAATTAGTCATTTGTAGCAGACCTTCACATTTATCATAAAATCTCTCTGATTCTACCACTGACCTTTCAAAATCAATAAGCCAGGCCACCTGAAACGAGGAAGTTTTCTTTAAAACAAAGAAAAAATAACTTATGTTTGGACCTTCTGTCTGCTGTTTTGTTCTGAAACAGTAAGTCACATTTTTAGCTCTCTTTTATCAAGCCACAAGTGTTCAAAACGCATTACTCACTAAATGAAAGATGATTTTCTTCTTAATTCAGTCATCTGATTTCTGGAGATTATAAATTGTATAGAAGGAAATGCTTAAGCTCATCTCTAATGAGGAGACATTCTTTGTCTGTTCTTCTTGGCAACTGAGTTATAAAGTTGAGTCAAACTCAGTATAAACTCAGTTATAGATCTAACTAAGTTTTTTTGTAAAGGATTGGAATGCCAGAGTCTTAATGGAAGGTAGGGTTTTTCTTGTTTTGTTTTGGTGAATAAAACAGGGTGTGTGTTTCTTGCTGGTGTAATGAAATCAGATGTTAAAAGTAATAAAATTAATCAAAAAAGAGTACTGGATTCCAGCTAAAGAAATTGTTGAAACTATTTCTAATCCATTTCTGTGTTTATTACCTGAAGGATGTTATTGACCAGTTTGAAGCATTTATTTACTGAACATCCCACTTTGGCAATACTTTGTTCTTATTTCTTCAATATGCAAAATGTAAATGAATAAACCTCTGTATACAAATGCCGAATATTATCTTTCTTTTTATGTATATACAAACTAATTTTGCTGATATAGTCCTTTTCATGTGTCAGTATGCATTGACATGCTTTTTTTTTCCCCCATAAGGAAATATAATCAGAATCTACTTGGCTACCAAAAGCAAAGAAGAACAACTTGATGAGAGTAGTTTTGTTTTTCAGGTTCTTTCTGTCTGTCTCTAACAGATGTCCTCAAACAGCAGTCAGATGCCACTGCCTCTGACCTTGTAGTGGAGAGATGGATTCCCTTCCTCTGTGCCATACTACTCTGCTTCTATTGCGGCTAGAGTCCCTCTTTGCTGGGGTGAGTCAGGAGGCTTGAACCAGAGAAAGAAGTCACGTCTGTCCTGGCAAGGAGAGGAAAGGTGTAGGTGCTAAGTTTCTAAGCTAGAACGACTTTAAATTTAATTTTAACTTGTGTATTTGTAAGTTCCTTAGAAAATTAATCACATGTCCAAAGATCAGATCTGATTTTGACAGTCCCCTGTATTCTTAGGACATATAGTGTCCAAATATCCATACTGTGCATACATATTCACTCATATTAACTAGGGATTTGTGAGTGACAGTAACATAATATGTATAATGTATGTAATGTAATGGAAATATCACTTAGTAATGTACACATTGAATTCAAACTTTTGGAAAAATAGCTTCAGGAAGCCTGGTATTTGAAAACACGATATATTTAACCAAGTGTCATTGAGTAATAAGGCAAAGGGACAAATTTCAAGATCTACACTAACACAAAGTCAATAAATGCATGTGCAGTCCAAAGATGTGACAGACAGATATATTGTACAAAAAGGATTTCTCAGACAGATTCTGTCAATATAAATATATTCTGTCAACATACATGTGCCTTGTCATGCTGCCTTGTCATAATTGCAGTCTCAAGAGCTTTAATTATCTCTTTAAACCATCGGTATTTACATTTGGTTTGTCTCATGGTCCTTCATTGCTAATGTGTCACAATCTTTTTTTTCCCATGTGGGGGTGACAACTGGTCACTCTTCATTAATAAAATGACAAGTCTCTTATCCGTGTTGTATTCGCAATAGGCTTTAGAAAGTTAAACTTCAAGAGATTAAATTCCCTCCGTGGTTATCCTACAGAACACACACTTCAACAGAAAATGCATATACATCATTGTTTTTTTTCTGCCAAGACTAAATTCTGTTTTCCAAGATTAAGTAAAGTTGAGATTAAAACAAGAATATGACTCTCAGAATTCTGTAGTGAAAGAGTGACATGTACGGTCAATCTTTACAAACTGTAATGTAATAAGGAAAAAGATATTCCTGTGAACACTATCAGTCACTTCACTAACAGGATGAGTATATAAAGAAAGTCTTCTAACATTATGTTTTAGAGACTCTTCATGAAATCCAGTAAATTTAGTTTTGATTCTGAAATCCAGCATTATCCCTAGACTTCACAGAATCACAGAATAGTCAAGGTTGGAAGGGACTCTGGAGGTCATCTTGTCCAACCCCCGTGCTCAAGCAGAGTCACCTACAACAGGTTGCCCAAGACCATGTTTAGACAGATTTGAGTATCGCCAAGGATGGAGGTTCAATTTGATCATCTTTCATGTTCATATATGGAGATCAGTGTCTTGTTCTTTCCATTAAAATTAGTGAGAGTTGAAGATATGTAGCACTTAGAAATGAGGAATTTTTATGACAGCATAAGTGAAGTAACATTAAATACAGTGTCAGTTTAGGGTTCCCTGATCTCTTTCTCATATATGTGTTTCTTTTCCCTTCTTAGGTGAAACCACAGAATTTGCTGTATGATGAACCATGAACTACTGGCACCAGTTTACCTTGAAACTGTGATTCTGGATACCTGCCTTAACATCTGATGAAAGTAACAGCAATGATGGTGCCTCTAGTTGGGTTTCTGTCTATCTAAAATTGTAAGCTGCCCTAAACAGTGGCTGTAATCTTGCTGAACACAATATCATCCAAAGTCTTTTTCCAATAGGTAGAAAGACTGTCACTGATCTGCAAGTCCCAATCTGTTAATTTAAACAGGAATCTCAGAAACTGTCATTTCAGCAGGTGGTGTTTTCAAAATGTGGAAACACAGACCCTTGTTCCCAGGCACACCTGGAACATGAGAGCACTTAAGCCCAAGTGACTTTGTCAAACAAGAGACAAAACAGATATTTCGTGGACCAAGGTGACAGAAGGCAGTGTATGTGTAGCTGTGCCACAAGCACCTTTTTCCTTGGAAGCAAAGTGGTGGCATATGCAGGTGGCATTAACTGTGAACTTGGCACCGGCACAGGTTATGCACCTATTCTCCAAAGTCCTACTTTGGTGCCCTTGGCATGCTTAGCTTCATTTCAGGAAGTGGAATAATAGCTATAATGAAGATGCAACACTGGAGAGTCCAACCAGCCCCTCCAGGAACCCTGAGCACCTGAATCAGAGTTTTCTCTGAATATATGATTATGGGACTAGACAAATACTAACCAAGAGGTTGGGAGTTCCTGCATTTTGGTGAGATCATAAGGGAAATATCTAGGCATATGGTTCTCAAGCTGCTACATTGCCCATCTGATGTAAAACTTGGGATACTACTGTCCTAGAATAAGACTGGTTTCAGTGTGTCATGCCTCTGACTGCCACGGACACATGGGCTTAGGATGTGATTTTTTGTAGAGGTTATATAGCTGTGCTGTCTTCT
Organism: Aptenodytes forsteri; assembly: GCF_000699145.1. Lineage (NCBI taxonomy): Eukaryota > Metazoa > Chordata > Aves > Sphenisciformes > Spheniscidae > Aptenodytes > Aptenodytes forsteri. The sequence goes on from NW_008795252.1 coordinate 4,498,760, forward strand.
TCCAGGGGCTGTCTTAGGAAGCAGCTGCAGCATTGCATGACTTGACCACTACGGGGTGGCTCAGCTGGGCAGGTAGGAGACACAACCTGGCACTGAAGCCGTGGCACTTTGGCTATGGAGTTACCAGGGCACGAGCTAGTTATTTACAGGGCTAGTCCGAGTTTGCCTACAGTAGATTGCAGTGACTGCAAAGCAAGCATTGCCCAAGGCAATGAAGCACTCCTGCAAATTTTATTCTTCTTAAATAGCTCTCATCAGAAAGGGGGTGTTTAGGTCTAAAACCAGGATATGTATGGAAGAAAACCACCACCTCTGTCCAATGGGACCACTTAGAATGAGGATTAGTCATAAAACTTAACAAATGCTGAAGACATTTACAACTCTCTTCTAACTTAATGGCACCTATACCAAATACTTGTATTAAATTGCAAATTTTATGTTTTATTTACAGTAGTCCGAGTTTGCCTACAGTAGATTGCAGTGACTGCAAAGCAAGCATTGCCCAAGGCAATGAAGCACTCCTGCAAATTTTATTCTTAAATAGCTCTCATCAGAAAGGGGGTGTTTAGGTCTAAAACCAGGATATGTATGGAAGAAAACCACCACCTCTGTCCAATGGGACCACTTAGAATGAGGATTAGTCATAAAACTTAACAAATGCTGAAGACATTTACAACTCTCTTCTAACTTAATGGCACCTATACCAAATACTTGTATTAAATTGCAAATTTTATGTTCCATAATGCTATGCACAATAAATTAGCAAAGCCTGTATCAATCTCAATGTGAGTATGAAGACAAACCAGAAAAATCATGTTTATTGTTAAGGATAAATAAAGTAAAACATTTTATTGCCTAGTGACAAAAGATTATAAAATACCTTACAAAAATAGAGCACATGTTGTAGTCCATCAGAACAAAAGGATTGTCTGATTATGGAAAAGACCTAAAGTTCAGGAGGGAAGGAAAAGATGAGGTTTAATGGTATTATTTGGTATTAAATCTTAACTTATTCCAGTGAGAATGAAATAAAAAACTTTAAGGAAATTGATCCCTAGATTTAAAAAAAAAAAGTTTCTTTTGAAGGTTAGTACTGCTATAGTGAAAATTGGTGGCTTATTTTGTAGGTAAATGTAGTGTTTAGGTTTCTGTATGCATTCAAGTTTGTTTTCACAAATGGTGAGGTAATAAATCCTACTTTCTGTTCTCAGCTTTGACTCAAGTCATGACTAGAAACCAATCTTTACTACTGGAGGAACTGAAATAGAAACAAACTACTTTACAATCACATAAAGTTTTTCATCCTGATTGATCACAAGGGTTTTTACAAAATGTAGGGAAAAAAAAAATTTAGATTTGGCTGTTTTGCCTTCAGGCAGCGTGGCAATGCAAGAGAGTATGTATAGTGAAGTTGGTTGTACAAAAGCAGGATAGGTATACCTTGTTGGCACTTACCGTATCTAACACTGATTTGGCCTTGGGCAAGCATTTTGTTGCTCAGGCTTTCATCTCTAAACCAAGATATGACAAAGCCAAACATATGTGCTTAAGAAAGAACCTCACCAGAGAATGCAGTAGCTCTTACTATGTTTTATGATACTTCTTTAGGAACAAGGAGGCCTCAGTCTCATTTACAGTTTCTAGACACTGCTATAGCAAAATAATGGGAAATTTTATTTTTGCATTTTGAACTTGATTATATCACTGTGGCCTACAGACATAATTCAAAGATACATGTATCTGCATCTGTCTATGTGTATTTTTTTTAACCACAGGGGAAAAAAGTCAAATTTTAAATCCCTAAAGCTGAATGTTAAGTTTCTAAAACACAAGTAGAAGACATCTGGATATTTTTCTTTTTTTTATTTTTTGAGCAGTTTCTAATAACACAGATGTGAATAAATAAGGGTATAATTAATTTTCATAACCTTTTAAACATGTAGTAATTTTCTACTAAAAAAAAAAGGAAACAGGGAAATTGTGCTTTAGAAACTTACATAATTCAATATTGTAAAGATTAACCAACCCTGAAATAGTATAATAAATGGGACATGGGAGATGTTCAGGATACAAATGCATGACCTTTGGAAATAAATAAATAAATAAGGGTATAATTAATTTTCATAACCTTTTAAACATGTAGTAATTTTCTACTAAAAAAAAAAGGAAACAGGGAAATTGTGCTTTAGAAACTTACATAATTCAATATTGTAAAGATTAACCAACCCTGAAATAGTATAATAAATGGGACATGGGAGATGTTCAGGATACAAATGCATGACCTTTGGAAATAAATAAATAAATAAACAAAGCACAGGATTGTCATTCATAGTTGACTGTGGTTAGATTTTCATTGGAGGTAGCAGAACATTGATTCAATAAAACATCATTCAGCAAACTGTCCTTTTTCAGCAAGGCACATAAATATTTGCCTAACTTGTTTAAATCCCACAGAGTTTAATTCTATGCTGAATCAGGGAATGGGGAAAATGATGCTTAAAAGCAGGATACAAATGTCAGCCTTCTGATCTTCTTATTAGTTCCTTGCTTCCTCTCTCAACTTTTGCTACTCTCTTAAATCCCTCCCCAATTCCTAGCTGTTATCAACTGAATGTCACTTATTTTTTATATAAAAGAAGTATTTCAATCCTCTGAAACAACAGGTATAGCAGTATTTGGTGAGGTATGTATCTGGACTCCCTGCTAGGTTGGAACTCTCTGTGCCCGCCAGAGGAGAGGAAAGGGAAAAGCCAACTCAAAAAAGTTAAATCACATTGCTTAATACTGATTACCCATAGTTGCTTCACTGATATCTGTTTTGTTGCATTAACTGAGTTTCATTTCTTTTTTGACCGTGTGAATGATAATTGCTTTTTTTTTGTACTCATGAAAATGTACAGAAGTACAGTTAGAGCGAAGACTTGCCTTTGTTCCCAAACAGTTGGTTTCACTATCTGACCAAAGCTAAAGGTCAGAAGAGAGGATAGTCATGCTGTGGAACAGTATGTGTGATTCTCGTCCTGGTGCACAACTGTATGAGAGAAAAACAATGACTACTTGAGCTTTATTTTTATTTCCAAGAAACTTAGCCTCAAAACACTCTTTTATTTCTGCCCCTAACTTCCTATCACTTTCACTGTTGTCTGGCAATTATATTAAAATATTGACAACCCTGGGAAAAGTATAACCCAAGCCATTTATCTGTCTTCATAGGGTAAGCATGATTGGTGATTAGATTATATTGGATCTGGACTTTGTCCTCAGAAGTAGTTCACTCTTTGGTGATTGGCTATCTTCTGGAAACTGCATAGTTTGTATAAAACACTTGAGAAACCTTCCAATAGCAGTCAAATTTTTCCAAAAAAGAAAAGTACTATAAATTAATGACTGTTTCTCCTTACAGAGAAGGACAAAAAAACCAAAGAGAGGAAAGTGATGAGGATGCAAAGTTTCAATGTGCACAAAAAAGCTCCTCATTGCAGTGCCCTTTATCAAAAGACTACACAAACTTTCATGGGTAAGGAAGGAAGTACTTCCTGTAGGTTAACAACTGACTAAAAAACAAAAAAAGGAACCAAAAAAAAAAGTCGGATTAGTGAGTTTTTCAGGTCCTACCATAACAAAAGTGAAGGGAGAAAAAGGTTTTGAAACTTGCTCTGAAGACATCCCAATAACAGGAGCTCATGAATTGGAAGCAACTGCTCTAACAAGAACAGCAATAAAATTTCTGACATATTAATGAAACTTGTTGTAAGTCCTCTTTAAGGAAAAGCAGAATCTCCACAACACAGGGTTTTATGGTAATGGAGGCTGAATAATGAGAAAATGGAGAGTTGTCATCTGATCATGAAGATCCCTCCACTTTGAACATAAAATGCATAAAATATCTGAAATATTAATATAATTGTACAAGGTCCTGAAAATCACAATGAAAATATTTTATGAGTATCCTTAGTGTGCCTGTGACCTATAGAGATCATTAATTTGAAGCCTAATAGCCTACCTGATACTGTACAACTTCCACAACCTGATTTGGCAGAATCGTATTATATGTATAATATTGTTAATAATGTAAAACATAATAGAATGCCACATGGTATTATAAAAAACAGGAGAAGCAGATAATTATCAGTACTACAATAAGCCAGTAAGAGATCAAAGATTATAAATGTTATATGGACAAATGAAAGTCTGATGATCCAGTAATTTCCTTTTCAAGGAAAGATTACACCACTGGAAAAAATGGACACAATTCCCATAGCTTTTGTCTTTAATAAAAAAAAAAATAATAAAGAAAGTGTGTAGAAAATTAGAGACAGTGCAGTAGATTTTTCTCACTTAAAAATATAATTTAAATGATTAGAAAGAACTGTAATTTTTTTCAGATCAAGGATACTTGATTGTCCTTATCATCCGTACTTTTTCTGCATCCCTGCCTGATATACCTCCTTATCACTTAACTAGCTAATCAATCACTAGACTTTTCCTTACATTTTAAGCACTGCAGAAGAGAGTCTTTCTAGAGTAAGAAAGGTGGCAATGTGTTGCCCTTACTCTGAATCACCTCTGTTCACTTTATCAACTACATCCCAAAGCTTAAAATAAAGCCATTATATATTAGAATTCAGCAGGGCCTTTAAGAATGGCACGAGTAATATTTATTAAATGTTCACTTTATTAGGATTAAGATTGCCTGTAGTTGTAGAAATCTTCTGGAGAAAAAAAAAGTAATTAAAAAGAATGAACTGAAAATGATATATTACAGTGATCTGTACAGGCAAGGCATGCCTCTAGTGGATCAGGGCTTTGCTTACACTGCACGAAGTACAAGTGCAGAGAAGAGCATGGAAATCCTTACCTGACTTGCTTCTGAGAAACGAAGCATGCCTGGCTTAGCCTGCCAGTACAATATTATACTGCTGAATAAGACACAGTGTTGTGACATCAAGTATTTCAAAAAGTACAAATGACTCCTAATTCTTCAACATCCTCACCCACTTACTTTTTTTTTTTTGTGCTCAGTGGATTAGAAACACATTAAGCACAATGGCCCAAATGGTGTGCTGCCCTCCCTCCTTCTGCTGTCCCCTCAAGCTGAGGAAGCCTGTGGCTTGCATATCTTAGAAAGAAAAGATGGTAGTATAGGAAGAACAAACAATACGGTGAATCCATCAGGACTTTTTGTTCTTTTTCTACCAAAAGTTCCTGTTTTAAAATGAAATGGTACATTGCACGCAGCATGGGCGGCAAGCAGGAGGATCTGGAAGCCATTGTGCAGCGGGAGAGATATGACTTGGTCGCCATCACAGAAACATGGTGGGGTGACTCTCATGACTGGAGTGCTGCAATGGATGGCTATAGACTCTTCAGAAGGGACAGGCAAGGAAGGAGAGGCGGTGGGGTGGCCCTGTATGTTAGGGAATGTTTCGATTGTCTAGAGCTCAACGATTGTGATGATGGTACGGTTGAGTGTTTATGGGTAAGGATGAGGGGGAAGGCCAACAAGGCAGATATCCTGCTGGGAGTCTGTTATAGACCACCCAACCAGGATGAAGGGGC
>NW_008795252.1:4506890-4510033 GCF_000699145.1 Aptenodytes forsteri
AGGGGAGGTTTAGATTGGATGTAAGGAAAAATGTCTTTACTGAAGGAGTGGTTAAACATTGCACCAGGCTGCCCAGGGAAGTGGTTGAGTCCCCATCCCTGGAGGTATTGAAAAGACGTGTAGATGAGGTGCTTAGGGACATGGTTTAGTGGTCATGGTGGTGTTGGGTTGACGGTTGGACGCGATGATCTTAGAGGTCTTTTCCAACCTCGATGATTCTATGATTCTATGATTCTATATGGCAGGATTTCATTGGGAAAAATACTGCTGCTTTCTTTAGATTTCTATTGACATGCAGGGAAACTGGTGAGTTTGCTTTAGATTCAACAATGTAAAAAAAAAAAAAAAAAAAGGAACTTTGCATTTTCAGAATGGATTTTTATGGCTAAATGGATGCCTCGGTATTACCACAGTGATATTTGAATGTAGAGGAGCTCATTTACTGGTGCTGAAAGGGCATTGCTAAAATTTTTGCATGAGCAAAATGAGGGGACCCAGTTATAAACTCAGGATTGGCTAAAGGCTGAAAGTTGATCAAAGCATTTGGTCTGAAAATCCACATGTTATTTCAAAAAGGTAAGAAATATAAAGTATTTGGTATATTTCTTAAGAATTTACGTCTTCCCTTTCTCACTACATACTTGTGATGACAAAGTTATGAAAACCCTATCAGAAGAAAGTAAAAAAACCCCCCACTCTATTCTGCTTTTACCCTCCGCTTCATAGACCTTAGACCCTGCTACTGAAGTTTGTGTGATTCTGACTTTTGTAAAATGCTCTGTGAAAAAACCTGAGTTAAATCTCTGTGACTGACTACATGCCCCTTAAGAAAAGCTCTTACCTGTCATTTTGTGGCTACTGCTGCTTACAAACAAGAGTATCTGAAAGAATAGAAAATTTTGCATGACTTTGGGATAATAGAAAGAAACTGTATTTTTTATATCGAACTATTAAACATGTTTGTGTTCACTTTCACACACATTCTCAAAGAGTAAAGCATTTGATGTCACATAAAAAACAATCCTTAAAACATGTATTATGGAACTAATTTATTTGGTATCACAGGTTTTTAAAGAGTAAAATTAGCAGGCACTTTCTTTTTCTTCTGTGTAGGCACAATGCTTGGCATAGTAGAGTCCTCGCTTCTCTTTCTATGACAACAATATAAATAAATAAATATTATTGATATTACGGTAATATCCATAAGCCCAAGTGAAAAGGATGAAGCATTTTGCTATGTGTGATACAAATACCTGGTTAGAGATAGTCCTGGCTTGGAAGGGCTTAGAATTTAAACAGAGCAGACCAGGTGGGAAAGCAGAGATAGAAACAGAGGTGTGTAAAGTGTTCTGCCTGAAGTCACAAACAAAATCACTGGCTGAAAATAGATCCCTATTCACTGAACTACGTTGCCTCCCCCAGCGGTGCCTGCGTAAAGAAACACTGACTCTTTTCCTGCAGTGCATGTGGATATCCAGATCTGACTCAAACAAAAATTAGTAGTGGAAATGCGTGCTCAGCCCTCCCTGTAAAAGGCTGAGCTGACTTTCAGGCTTCAGGGAACTGCAATGGTTATCAAAGCAAGCATCTCTTTGGCCATTAGTAACAGAAAGACCAACATCAGAACAGAAATAACAAATGTGTTTCTCTCGCACCTACTGTTTTGGAAAGTGATTTCTGTACCTGTTAACCTATGTTAGCTGATAGGGGAAAGTTATTTGGGGTTCCACTTGATTGGTATTTAGTCAGACACATAATTTTATATGCTTTAGAATCTGATTTAGTTTCCTTCTAGATCTGTGGCACAAGGCTGAGATGACTCGTTCTCATATCCATTTCTAGCTGTTATCCTGTTTTTTTAAAGCTAGAAGTGGTGAAAGTATTTTCTTCTTTTCTTGTCACGCTTTCTTCATTTTAGCTGAGTGATTTTCAAAATGAGGTTCCTTTTCTAGACTCATTACCTGATTATTTCTAAATTGATCAATCTTAAATATTTTTGCTATATATATATATATATCTTGGAAAAGCACACCTTCTCAGGTGTGCTCTCCAGTGTGAAGATATGAAGCTGTGAAGTTTTTAGAGGACATATGAGAAAGGTTCTCTGTAGAGGATTTATCTCTATAAGAAGTGAAGCTCTATATGCAGTTTCCACAAGATCAGTTCCCTACCATCAAAATAGAAGAGAGCATCTTAGCTGCTCTTTGGTAAATGCTAATTAAGAAAGGATTCTGTTCCCTCGACAGATCAGTGCTGAGCTACTCCAATGACATTGATTGTGCATTTGTAATCAAGACTCAAAGGCTACCATAGGATTAGGTACAAAATCAAAAAGTGTTATTGAAAAAGAAAATCTGCTGAATCTAGCAACTATAAAGTACTCTAATTTACAACACATAAATTTAACGAAGACTTAATTGACAACAGAATAAAAGAGAAATCAGGGGAACTTTAAGAGCTCCAAAAAGGTGCATATGTACATATTTAGACCATATACATGTTTTCATAAGCTCATATGCTGGATATGTAAGCCATTATGACAAGTTACAATTTCTGATTTTGCAAATTTAATCTATAAATAATCTACACATTTGAATGCCATTCTTTATCATAACATTTTATCTACAGAAATTAATATGAGGAGGTCATAATTTGCCAACTATTTTCCTTCATGCTATCGGCAGCTAAATAGAAAACACTGTATTTGATGTTCCAATATTTTCTATTTTCAATTCGGATTCAGCCTTTCGCTAATACTTTCTTGGTGAAGTAAGGAGGGGGGCCAGCAAAACCGCAACTATGGACTTCCGGAGGGTGGACTTTGGCCCGTTCAGGACGCTGGTTGAGAGAGTCCCTTGGGAGACAGTCCTGAAGGGCAAAGGAGTCCAGGAAGGCTGGACGATCTTCAAGAAGGAAGTCTTAAAGGCGCAGGAGCAGGCTGTCCCCATATGCCATAAGAAGAACGGGCGGGGAAGACGACCGGCCTGGCTGAACGGGGAGCTCTTGCTGGGACTCAGGAAAAAAAGGAGAGTTTACCACTTGTGGAAGAAGGGGCAGGCAACTCAAGAAGGGTACAGGGATCTCATTAGGTCGTGCAGAGAGGAAATGAGAAAGGCAAAAGCCCAGCTAGAACGCAATCTGGC
>NW_008795252.1:4511666-4516944 GCF_000699145.1 Aptenodytes forsteri
TTTAGATTGGATGTGAGGAAAAATGTCTTTCCTGAAAGAGTGGTGAAACATTGGAAGATGCTGCCCAGGGAAGTGGTTGAGTCCCCATCCCTGGAGGTATTGAAAAGACGTTTAGATAAGACGTTTAGGGACATGGTTTAGTGGGCATGGTGGTGTTGGGTTGACGGTTGGACTCGATGATCCTAGAGGTCTTTTCCAACCTTAAGGGTTCTATGATTCTATGATTCTACTGATCTCTGTATAGGAAAATATGCATGTACCTTCATGCTATTTTGAAACTCTGCCAGTCCTCCTTTATGTCCAATTATATCATAGTGACCACAAAAATTACCTCATGGTGAGGGACAATGCAAAATGGAGACATTTAAATTTCTCATTTCTGCAAAACCTTGTCTTGGCAAACCGATTCATTTTAAGATCTGTCCAGCCAACAGCTTGTCTGTTTTATTTTTTTCTTTCTCTAATTGCTTAATACTTTATGTTCAAATTCTGCAAATTACTATATTTATGGTTAAATTTAATCAGCAAAATTCCCTTAATTCTTAGCTTTAAACACTTGTAAGGATTTCCTGGAAGAAGGGTTTTAATTGTTGTCCTTTAATTGCATTTTCAAGAGTATTACCTCCTCCTTTATGCTTCTCATAAGGATTGCAAGGAACTATTATTTACTATTTTCTCCATATTCTGAAATTTTCACTTAGGATGTGTATAAAAAACGTCTTGCACGCCTTCCTCTAGCATTGACCTCTTACATACTCTCAGGTGCTGCTATTTAATAATAATTTAATAAATGCTGCCAAATAATAGTTGCTAAACAAACCATGTCATCCCCATACTGTAAATATACAAGGGAACACTTTCTATAATAATATCTGTTTTTACAGTCTTAATCTGGAAGCTTAAATAATTATGAGTGCAAGATTCCATCAATAATATTAATGGAAGAATTTAGTTCATATACCCTTTTAAATAAGTATAGATCTGTCTGAATGATGTGATGCACATATACAAGTTGTCAAAAATGCAGCACCATGCCCACAGAAATGGGGTCACTGATTACGACTGAATTGAAAATGTCCTTTATGGGGTAATTTCTGTGCTCACTAACATCATACATCGCATTTTGCATACACTTGCATGATTTGATCCGAGGGTAGAGTTTTCCTATGAATTTCCTTTCTTACAACACGCAGTATTTGTGCCCACCGCCACCTCACACCAGCTACAGACTGGACCTCTTGACTTGTAGAAGTTAGAGATGGAAAAGATCTATTATGTCCTTTACTCCATTCCTCTGCTCATGTGAAATTGTTCTGTGCAATCTTTTTGAGAAGATACTGCAAAGTATAATCCTGCCTAGGCAGAAGGATGGACAGATGACCTAACAGGTCCTTCCCATCTAAAATATCTCTCATGTTATGACTGACTTCACTGTCCTTGTTATCTCCCACTTACAAAATTCAGGGACCAGACATCTTCATGGGAACTGCTCATGACATAGGCTCTTACTGCTGCAGCTGTCGCACTCTCTTTCAAGTTTCTTCCCCACTGTAAGCTGTCATGCATGAATTTCTTTTTTCCACAATATGTTGAAGCTTCTATCTGTTGTAGGTGCATGGTGAAGTGTGACTTGTATTGCTGGGCTGATATATTTTGCTAGTTATAGCCATTTCTGTTTGGTAAAGACTTCCTTTTTGCTTCTGCTATCATATACTGTAAGAGCTGTAGCAAAGCGATGCATGATAACTTTCATCCTGAAACATACAGATAACATCAATGAAAGGATGTTAAGTCATCTACATAATTAAATAGCAATTGGCCTTAACCATTACTCATTATAGTGTAGCTTTTTGTCATTCTGTTTGATGCTAAAGGATGTTCAGCTGCTTGTAATTGATAGAGAGGTTTAATCTGCAGTGGTTTCACCGTAATGAGCCAAGCATGAAACTAGTTTTTATTTTAAAAAGGCTAAAAGACCCTTGTTTGGGTATAGGCATGGGAACAATGCTTGGGGTTCTTCAAATTCCTCAGGTATAGAAATAAGCTTTTCTTCTATATTAGCTGATTTTCATAAAGTGTTAGCTGAGGAAAGATTGCTTTTGCTTCAGATGTAAAAATGCAGACCTATTCACAACAATTGAATCAGACTGAAGTTATCGGAATAACATGTTTCTAATCTGGGGGCTCAGAATAGCAGAGGGGTAGAAAGAAGCACTGAGCATTTTGCCAGAAATTAGTCAGGAAAGAGTTTTCCTTACTTTTAATGATACTAAAATCTCTAATGAGGCTTCTAAGATTTGTAAAACAAAATGGATGCATTTGAATAGCAATAAATGGATTGTATTGTGCAATTGGTTTTTGTGAAATTCTAAGCGATATTCATAGATATCAGCTTTGAGGAGAAGTCAACAAGAGAGCTTTGAAGATGGCTTTTTAAAAAATTTTTTATCTTATAATAGTATCTCTAACATTAATGACCATGGCTGGAAATAGTGTTATAATTCACATTACCTTAGCTAAGTCAGCAGAAGAAGAAATGCCCAGCTAACTGTACTGAAGGGTTCTGATCCGTTGCCTTTGAGTAAATGTTTGCAGTGGTCTAATATACTAGCCAGCTGTTTGTCACAGTTCTGTTACTGACAATTTTTGTCTCCATCACAGGAGCAGCAGAATAGGTGATATTTGCTTATAACTCGGAGGTTCCACTTCACCATCCTGACTGTAAGTGTGAATTCACCTTTATCTGTGGTTTAATCTAATACTCTGAGTTGCTGTAGCTGAGGCATGGGCAAACCTTTTGTTTTGCCAGCTCCAGAACTGTGGCAAAGGAGTAGATATGACAGCTGGGGCATAACTATAGCAGCAAGAGCTAGTCAATGAGCCCTAAACCAGATGAAAGGCAGAAGAAATTTTAGTCCAATGTTAATGATCATCAGCTATCCAGCAGGCAGAATGTCAATAAAAAACTAAAAGGACTCCTTTTTCTCCTTTCCAAATTAACCCTGTACCAATGGTGAAGAATTCCTCTGAGAGAAATATGTCAAGACATTGGGAGACTCAAAAAGTATAAGAAATACTGGAAGGAGAGCAAAACCTGAGAGAAAAACAACAACAACAAACCAAACTAAACAACAACAACAACAACAAAAAAACCCACAAAAAACATGAGGCTGCTTTTTCCTGAGCAATGAGATTGATCAGGAAAACATCCCATAGAAACTGCCACAAAACATTTAGCTAAAATCATAGACTATTTTAGTTGGAAGAGACCTCCGGAGGCCACAGTGAGTCTAACTCACTGCTCAAAGCAGGTGTTGTCAGAACAAGTTTCTGAGGGTTGTATCTAGTTGAATCTTGAATACCTCCAAGAACAGAGGTGACAACTTCTCTGGCAACCTGTTCCAGTCTTTGGCTGCCCTTATTGCCATGTAGTTCTGAAGATAATGGAGAGAGAGGAGAAAAACAATCAAACAAATGAGACTAGAAATTCTCTGTAAGAGAATGTTTTGTTCCTTATAAAAATATGACATGGGGGAAATCATATCCTTTGTGCCTTTGAAAAAAACTGTTTGTGTCAGCAGAATTTGACTGAAATATAAAGGATGCATTCTTAAGCATAGGAGTTGTGTTTGATGGCTGAGAAGTGAGTTGCCTCATGAAAAAGACTAGGGAGAAATATACTTTTGTGATATCTCACATATCATCAAATAAATATGAATCTGCCTTGCTTGCGGTGGTTAAAAGTTTTGAATTGCCCACTAAGATATGGTGACTGAGACTTTTCATATTGAAGAGAATTCGCTATAGAAAGATATTTTTAAAAGTTCTAGGACTGCATAGACCTTCATGTGGTTGTAAAAGTAAGAAATGAATGTATAGATCCAGGGAAAAATACAGCAAGATTTACTATTTTGTTAATGATTGTTTTTGTTTTTTTTTCTTAGAGAAAAGATCAAAACAGCAATGCATTCATATTAAAAGGGAAAGAACAACACTGCTTCTTCATCAACACAAAGGGGAAAACATTATTGTTGTTTTATACATTACTTAAAGGCATGCTTTAATCTGATTTTCAGGTAACACTTTGATCCTAAGATAATCACAATCATTAAAAAAGCAACATAATCATTGTCAAATAGAACTTTATTTTTTTGTGATGCAACAGTGTAATTAGAATTGACTGAATTTCCATTCCCTGAGAAAATTCTGATATTTCAAAATTTGATTTGATTCCATATCAGGATGCAATATTTACATTTTAAATTTTTGTCAAAAGATACGTTTCAACTTTCTCCAAAAATTAGTTTTTCACTTCGCTAATATGCTACCAAATGATAAAAGGATATATTTGAAACAAAATATTTCAGTAGTATCCAACACTAATTTTTAATTAAATTGATATGTTCCAAAGAAATATGTTGGTATCATAAAATCATCATTAAATAATGTACCCCAATGAGTTCTAGTAATCAATTGAATTTTTGTTAATAATAAAGGTAATGCCTGATCCTAAAAGTCATGCAAATCTCTGATCCTAATCAGTAAGTAGTTTCAGCATGAGATTCTGTTGAATCACTGGGAACTGTAGCCAGCTTCTAGAAACATTCCTGCATAGTTTTTCTTTTGCTTTGCAAGATTTTCTTTTTTTTTTTTTTTTTAATATGCAGTTCCTTTTCTATGGCTCAATAATATAAGTAAATATAATATGCTGGCATGTAAATGAGTTATGTACCTCAGTTTTAGCAATTTATATGGTATAGGTATAAGCTTTTACTTTACAAACAGTGATTCATCACCGGTACTCCACTTAGGGCTGGGTGACCATGCATCATGATTTTCCAATAGCTTCTAATTTTTGACTTAAAAAATCAAATTAAAACACCTTGTAATACTTTTCCAGTATTTCTTCAGAATTTCCATCAGCCATTCTATGATCATCTGAGAAAAAGAACCAGAGTGGTGTGCCCTTTACCAGGTTGTTCTGTTGTTCACAGTGAGAAAGATTTTAACTCCCATTTAAGGCAAAATGAAAGAGAATTTTGGGATCATAGCAGATAGATATGACATATTAGATGGCCAAGTCCATGTTTCTGCCAGTTCAAGAGTGTCCTACTAATCAGGTATTAAACCATTATTATAAATGACCTTAGGAGATAACTTAGTTTGTAAAATTTCTTTTAGAAGGTCATGAGGAGCTTCTGGGGATTTAGTGAATCCAGGGACCTCACAAATCCCTGTATCCTACTTTTTTTTTTTTTTTTTTTTTTTTTTCCCTCTT
>NW_008795252.1:4518118-4522175 GCF_000699145.1 Aptenodytes forsteri
GGGTCCCCCAAACCCTTTTTTCCTCTTTTTTTTTTTTTTTTTTTTTTTTTTTGCCTCTCATAGCTATACTCTTGCACAAAGCTCGATCATCTGTTGAGTTGGACCTCTATGTAGCAATCCTGGTCAACAGCAATGCTTAATCACTGTAGTCCTTAAAAGGTGCAGAACATGGACATACATCCATGTGACTAAAACCTCCCAACTAAGAAGAAAGGTCTGCCTGTTGCCCCTAACAGTGGAAGTGGAGGGAAGAGGGGAATAATATAAGCAATGGAAATAAACAGACATTGCTGATTCACACAGCCTATAAGGCAAGCTCTCTGAGGATCACATCTCAGTTGTGCTTTGGAAGACATATCTGAATAATGTGGTAAACATTGCAGTGGCATGGAGTTTCTCCAGCAAACTGTATTACTTCAACTGGCAGGAGAAAAAATAAAGGTAGGTATTTTACTTGATTTTGGAATTGTTCTTTGGAAAAAAAAAAAGGACACATCAAGGCTCTTTCTGCAGCTTTACTGCCTTTCTTACAGATCTTCATACTATAAAGGGAAATAAGGCACAAGGTGGCAATTCTTAAAAATAACCAGTCTGAAATAGGAATTAAAAGAAAAAAAATTGTGAGTAAAGATCTAGAGACTGCAACTTGCCCACAGTCTACAGGAGGGACAACTCTCTAGGTTTTAAGCAAAAGACAGATGTAGTTCACATTACAGTCCTAGAGTTATCTCTCTCTTTTTTTTTTTTTTTTTTAATTTCACATGTAATTACTTTTTCTAGAAAGCACTAATGTGATTATTTCTTAAAATTTTTACCTGTAAGTCCCTATTTTAATTTTAAAAAATGCACTAAAGTGGTAAAAGTGAGATGTAAGAGAAGTGTCAAAGAGAGATTGTTCTAATAAGACATTCACTGGTGATTTGATTTCCCCTGCTGTTGCAGTAAGTCAGTAGATAAAATCATATTTTAGAGTCTCCTAAAATTTTAGAACTATTCATGAGAAGTATTGATGACATTGCTACTGTAGTTAGGTATGTCCTTTAATTTTTCAGTGAAGAAAAACTGTTGTTACAGTTTCCACTAGAATACTAAAAAAGACATGTATGTTAATAGAAGGAATTGAATTTAAGTATCATCCAACAGAACATTAATGTTGTTTGTCAGGGAGATACAATTGTAAATGAGTGGTGATTTTTCCAAACTGAAGCTCCAGTTCTTAATGCTTCTGCGCTTAGGTTGTTGCAACTGGGATCTGCTTTTAGATCCAAATAATCTCAAAACTCTTTCACTCTTTAAACTGCCATATATATCAGGTATACAACAACCTAAGCCAAATACTATTTTTCACATATACTCTTTGACAATTGTTTCCATTTTTTTATCAAATAATTTATGTGATGAGTAGTATTTTGCTGCTTTTGACTAGCTTCTGCAGCTTTGTTCGATAAATTATTTAGCAAATAACAGAAACGTTCATCAAATAATGTAATCCGCAGTATTGGATTCTTTTGGTGTTTGACTGGCTTAGAAAAAAAACATATTGGCAAAATGGAAGCTATGAAAATATAGTGATAAGACTATAGCAGCTGCCCTAGAAGGTTTCATAAACCAGAGTGGAAACAGAAAAAAACACTGCTCATTGCTCATGTTCTCTTCCTTCTTGCTTTCTTATTTATTTTTGTACCATAAGCATTAATTAATTGCTTAATTGGAACAATAAAGAAATTGTGTTGTTGGGCACGTGACACCAGTAATTCAGAAGGTGTACAGCTGGCTACTGAAAAGTGAAAAATCAAAAGACAAGAAAAAAAAGATTTAATGAGGTGTTTTTCAACTGTCCAGTGAATCAAACAGTTGTGTTAATAATTAACATATACTTTAAGATGTGTTTATATACTTAGTGGGGGTAAAAACGTAGACTATATATTGCCATGATGTGCTATAAGGAAAAAAAAAACCAACAAGGCAGATGTCTAAAGTGGCTGTACCTTTACTAAGGTGGTCAAATCTCTGAATATACGTAGATGATATTTCCTCACACATGGTGTAAGCTGTACCATGATCTTTGGAATAACACAAACGAGCTCAGAGGAATCACGCTGAGAGTTCATGGTAACAATTGCAGAAATATGATGGGTTTGGAAGGGTGCTCAGTAACATGCAGAGAGACATTGCAGGTGAATTTGACAGCAGACAGCCTAGCAGGGTACCTGTTTCCATGAGTGTGATGTGGTCCTATCAGACTGCCTACATCAGCCTGAAAAAGTTGTGTAGGTCCTTACCTGTGCAGAACAGGAACTATGAACACAGCCCATGTGCACCAGGGGACATCGCTCTTTCCCATGAAAAGATGACAGAAAGAGCTCTAGAAATTTTTAGCTTTACAGTCTTGATCCAAGCCCCATTTGAAGTCTTTCTGTTGATTTCAAGCTAGCTTTGATCTGGTTACAGGGGAAAAAAAGATTGAATTATCAAGGCAGCTGGGGGTGATATTGTTTAGAGTGCCTTTGTAAAAAGCTGGTGGCAGACAACAGCTGATGGCATAAAAACATACTTCATCAAATTATATGTCCACTTCTGGTATTAAAAGCTAATGCATTTGTCACATACAATTGGCCCTAAAGCAGGCAAAAGTACTTCAAAACATGTCCTCTGAGAGCCATCATAAATAGAAATCAGAAGAAATGCCAAATTCTTTAAGACTTGACATCAAATGATGTTTTAATTTAGTGGACATATAAAACTCTTTGTCATCTAAATGGATTTGTGCCATTAGAAATCTCTCCCCCTTCCCTCAAATATTTGTGACAAAAGAAGACATGTACAAAAAACTAATTGTTTATTTTAATTTAAAAAGCAAAATTTGCATAGTACAGAAAAGGTTGCCTTCAGAAGGACTGAGCCCACATTCCAAAAATGGATATGTTAGCAAATTGAGAAAAATTTTATCTCAAAGTGGAAATAGGAGTTCTTAAAACTGAATCCCTATTCTACAGTAACCTCAGCACAGGCTGGAGTACACTGGCATCCATAACACAAAGAATAAATTTTATGATCCCAATCCTTTACCTCAGGATTGGCCTAGTGACTGTAATTACAATGAAGCAGAAGGTCAAACTCTTGGAAAAGGAATCATTGTTTTTGCAGCTGCTATCTGTGTCAAAATGTTTGTGTTGAATTCCCTAAAACCCTAACTACCAAGTTATTTGCACTTCTAAACCCAGAGATATTAAACAAGAGGGACAAGACAAAACTAAAATGATGTAAAACGTCCTTCAGATTTAGTAGTTGCATTTGGGATGCTTTCTGACCCTAAACCTAGAAAGTTGCACTGAAATGAGCAGAGACAGTTTGCTATTGAAAGGTGCTGACCTTTCAGCAAGGTTGCCGTTCATTTATATGCTTCGTGAACTGCTCATCACCTTCATTTATGATTAATAAACTCCAGTCATCCTGTTTGCACTGGATCACACATTCTTTGTTAACTTTTTTTTTCATATCCTTTGGTGTAAATGCAGAGTGCAAGGTTTGTGGAATTATCTTCGACTTTGCCGTGAAAGATGTTGTAGCTACATATCCAAAATTAATCGGGTAGGACTTTACAACTATAGAATCATAGAATCATTAAGGTTGGAAAAGACCTCTAGGATCATCGAGTCCAACCGTCAACCCAACACCACCATGACCACTAAACTATGTCCCTTAAGTGCCTCATCTACTCGTCTTTTCAATACCTCCAGGGATGGGGACTCAACCACTTCCCTGGGCAGCATCTTCCAATGTTTAACCACTCTTTCAGGAAAGAAATTTTTCCTTACATCCAATCTAAACCTCCCCTGGCGCAACTTGAGGCCATTTCCTCTCGTCCTATCACTGGTTACTTGGGAGAAGAGACCGACACCCACCTCGCTACAACCTCCTTTCAGGTAGTTGTAGAGAGCGATGAGGTCTCCCCTCAGCCTCCTCTTCTCCAGGCTAAACAACCTCAGTTCCCTCTAGCCGCTCCTCTTAAGACTTGTTCTCCAGACCCCTCACCAGCCTCGTTGCCCTTCTCTGG
>NW_008795252.1:4522882-4538520 GCF_000699145.1 Aptenodytes forsteri
GCACAGAGTCCACCTGTCTAAGCCGTGAGCCGCCAGCTTCTCTAGGAGAATGCTGTGGGAGACGGTGTCAAAGGCCTTGCTGAAGTCCAGGTAGACCACATCCACAGCCTTTCCCTTGTGCACTAGGCGGGTATGATCATAACATCCCAAAATTTGTGATAAACTCTGCCTGCAGTGTCTAGATTATAGTAGTACTGACTGAAGTTTTGGTATTTTCACAGTTGGGTATACTTATTCTTGTGTATGATTTATTTGTTTTTTTATTTATTTTATTTTTCTTATAGACTGCTCTGGTCTGCCATGTAGCTATCATTGAAACAAGCACAATTTCAATGGAGGAGAGCAGGGTACGGGGATCAGTGCACAGTTCTGCCATTTCCTCAGGGACTGGAATTGAGTGCAAAAAAGTATTTCTTCATAAACTTATTGCTCAAGGCTCTAAGCTTCTTTGGTAGATTCATGCATGTCTATGAAGGGAGAGGCACAGTTCCTATCTATCATCTTTTCTCCTAGAGGCCCTGTACATTTTGGAAGGACAGAACACCTTAGCACAAAACACAGTGATGTTTTTCTTAGTCATTTGACAAAATCTGGCCTGAATTATGTCTGCAGAGTGGACATAGGACTCCAAGTCTTTCTGCATCCTATTTATCTTCCTACAAAGACATACTGTTATCTGTGTATGAATAATATCTTGAAAAGCTACAAAAAGACTGAAGGAAATTTTGATTTTGCAGAAAAGGTAGACAGATATGTCTTTTATAGTAACTGTTTTAGAGGTAGCTTTTAATTAATAGATAATAGAATTACAGTCCAAAAAATCCTCCAGCAAGTTTAATAACTTGTGATGTTCCTATGTATGTTATTTCTGTGGGACAGGAAAAGACCTCCAGAGCTCTTCAGGTTCAGTCCCCTTCCATGACAGTTGCCAATCCATATATTCCATTTCATAATTGAACCTATCTTTCAGAAAAGAGTTAGATTTTTTTGCCTTGTTGCTTGTATTACAAGACCTCACTGGATCCACAGCATTCTAGAAAGTCTTCTTTAAAGGTCCTCCTGATTATGTCAAATGTACTTATTAACTCACCCCAATAATCTTTTTGTGGTGGTTATCTGCTAATGTTGTTATAGTTCATGGCTTTGTCGCAGTGTGATTTTAAATGAGATGCTTTTGCTCTTTTTAAGGCCCCTATAGCCGCAGCTTTTTTCTATTAACTGTATAAAGGAAATAATAAAGGTTATTTTAGTTTATGTAGTTTCTATTTCAGTCAAAACCACTTTAGCTAGCAGTCGTCTTTGCATATTAGGGGGAAAGACGCATGGTCTTGGGGATGTTTCTTGTCTCGAATCACAGACAGACAATTAATTTCATAGCTTTTGGGAGAGAGTTGTTCCACAGACCCAAAGTCATTTGAGGTAGGATTCAATTAGTTTAATTTTAGCTGGCTAAAATGTTGGTGCTTAACCTAAGGAAATGATCTGGATTTCTTGAGTCAGTGAACAGAGACGGGCTGTAGAAACCTCTGTTAGTGTGGGAAGAGTCATTCAGCAGCTGTTTCTGCCTCACTTTCTTTCTGTCTCTCTTCTAATGGTGGAGGAAGTCTAGAGTAGCTGCATAGACTTTAAGACTTCGGATCTTAGATTATATAAGTCATAATCCCCTTTGGACTTGTTTCTGAAAAATGCCAAGCACTGTAGCCAATCCAGAAAATCATTTTAACTCATTTAAAATTTTAATCTGTAACTGCTCAATGGGGCTTTCATATTATATTCCAAAACATAAGCATAACAGCTTTCTGCATCCAGCTACAGAATTTATCACTTTGCAAGACTCAGGTCTGTCTCCATGTCCATTTCCCAAACTCTTCAACAGTTCCTTCTCTCTTTCATGACTGAATCATCTGGGATTATGTATGCTCACTATGTATTTGAATAGTAAAATACTTGCACAATGAAGCTTTAATTTCAGTGGCAGCCCTAAGATAACACTAAAATACAAATAATAAATAAGAACAAATATGATATAAATTCTTATCCTGTGTCTAGAGATAGAAAAGAAATAAAAAACCTGAGGAGCAAGCCTGAAGCATGTGTTCTTTCAAGCTCAAATGGGACTCACGCTTCAAAGCTGAGAATAGTTGTCTCAGTCCAGAGTCCAAATTTACAAGTGAAGTTTGACTATGTCAGAGCTAGTTCTCTTACCCTACATGTTGTAAATACCTTTGAACTCACTCCTATGAAACAGAAGTGCTTTCTGAAGAAAAATGTTGAAAAGATAAGTGGCTTACGAGCTACTGTAATTAAAATCTAAAAGATGCTTTCCCAGCTGTTGCTTTTGAAGTTATGCTTAGTTGGTGGCTAGGTGCCAGCATTCAATTAGAAGTATGCATTTTTATTAACAGACTATCATGTGTTATATTATGTCAATAATTCCTTTTAAATTAATTCTTTTTATTTCTTGCGATAGTCACAGGTGTCCAGGTCATTAAATATTAAAATGGGCCCCACTGACAATTGTGCAACATCCTAAGTTTGTTTGGTGTTTTATTTGCACTTCATTTGAAGTTCAAAATTAAAATATCTCTGAACTTGTAGAAAGGAGGGTTTGGCCAAGATACGTTAATGCCTGAGGGGAAAAAATCAAAAAGAGAGATGCACAGTCTACGTGCAACTTTTTGCCTGCATTTGAGCTTCTAATTATCATGGTTTCATTTACTTACTCATCATATGCATGTTGCAAGTGGGGGCCTCATTATTTTGATTCACTTGCTTAGATGTCAAAGTCTCAGGCTGGAATTAGTATTGTGAAGTGGGTTAGATGTTTGTAGGCTGTTAGAGGTACTCAACTCTCTGTCAGAACAGCACAAGAATCATCTTTCTGAAAACAGTCTATTTCCTAGTCTCCCAGCTTTTTATTGCAGGATTCATCTCCCCTAACTTTAGATGGCTGCAGTGTGGATACCTTCATCTAAGCTTGATGGCTAAATTTTCTTAATCTGGCTAATTCAGACAGCTATTTTGGGTCAAGATGAATGGAGCCTGGAAGTGTCTTTTAGTCTTCCTCACGTGGTGACAGGAGCTTTAAACAGCAAAGTCAGACAGAGGTAATCTACTGTCTGAAGATGCCTGAAGTTAGAAGAGGTGTTCCCACCCATATTGTCTTCATTCATGGTTAAGGCCCTACCCAGTATGAAAAAGGATTGAGGCATATTCATTTTTTTCAGGGTGACAGTGGAGGTTCAGGATACTATCCTGCCATTCAAACCATAATATAAAATATTGGGTTTCCTCTTCCTTTATAGCTTAGTACCATGACAAATTCTGAACTGCAGGTCATATAGACTGAACTCTCCAGCCTGTGGAGCAGCTGGGCTGGTGTCTCTCAGTACTTGTTGCTAACTAAGAAGGTCACTTCTGAGGCTGAGGAACCCTCTACTCTCAATCAGTTTTGGCTATTCCTTTAGAAATGCCATAGGCAGAAAGTTCAATTGCACTCTTAAAAACAAAGTTAAAAGCAACAGCCTGGATGCTTGCTTTTTCTCAGTAATCACTTTCTGGAATTGAAGTTCCTTTGAAATACTCTGTTAATTACTAGATATCAATAATGATTTTAATACAATCCATATCCAGTTGGTAAAATATATATAGTTAGTAGTGTCTTTCATTTGTGGCTTACAAAGAGTGTCAAAGAGTTTTGCCAATACAAATTAACTCCTCCTTGCATAATATTTTTGAGTAGCTGCCCTCTTCATTTTACACATGGAAAAAAGTGATCTGCCCACGGTCATGTTGAAAATGTTCTAAAAGCTAATTGGATACCTAGAAATCCTCATTTCTATTCCTGCTCTGATGGCTCCTGTAGACGTGGCTGACAAATGCTGTTTCTTGAGATATTCTGGAGTTAAGAACACTAGGAAAGAAAGTGGTATATATATTCATCTGCCACCCCATTCCACCTTCTCATTTCAATCTCAGGTGAGGAGGGCAAACCTCTCATGAGCTCAAAGGATGGAGGGAATTGTTAGAAATAACAAAAGAGAAGACAGAACAATTACAATGACGGAAGAGAATAAGACAAATAGCATTTAAATCCTGTTTCTTGGTAACAGCTTTTCTAGATGATTTAGCTAATTAAAAAATACAGATGTTGATTTGACCTATTAATCATTTTTCATTGCGCTTTTAAAGTTTTGGATCACAATATATTTTTAACCATCTGCAAATAGCTTAAGAAAAACATATATGCCAAAACATTCTTTTTATAACTGAACAGCACTTTCAGTAAAACCTGAATTTTCACATAGATCTGTGCAAGAGCTGATGTTTCTTCTGTCTCTGACCTATGCCTGACATCTCTAAGAGCTACCTTCAGGAAATATATCACTTCCCTCCATTTATAGCCCAACTTCCACTGAATAGTAATTGATTGCTGGCCTTTGCCAACAACGAATTATGACTTTAGCTGCGTTGTCCAGCTGCGTTGTAGGAAAGAAAGTCAATGTTTTGTCTACTCCTCACTTTTTTTCTTCATGCCGTACCTGTCCATTCATTCCAGAGAGGCCCAGCACCCTCAGTTTATGTCTGTCCAATAATGTAAGACTGTGAGTAGCCTGAGGAAGTTGGTCACTTGCCATTGAACCCAATATCCCACACATGAACACATGGGCCACTTGTCCATACATGCGTAGACTAAGTGATGGATTGCAGGATGTATCAAAATCTGCCAGGGAGTTGGAAGGATTTCAGTTTCTTTGGATAGTCTGTGACCTATTTATGCATGCTGTATTGATAAATGAAGTGAAAAATCTTTTACACCTTTCAATGAAGGTGCTGTTTGGTCTGGCAACAGTGCTGACAATTTTAGTGATGTCCTATAGGAAACAGCTGGGGTTATTAATTCATTTTTACACAGGTCACTAAGCATCCAGAAGTCAATATTTCTTTTAAATTGCTCTCAATCTGGACCAAATCCATTCTGAAGGTGAAAGGTTCCAGATATATACTGCTACCAGCCATTATTAGAGTCCTTTTTACGTCTTGCCAATTGTTTTTCCTTGGTTCAGCCTGAGAATGACTGTATTAGGCAGAACTGAAAAACTGTACATGTTCTTTAACTTTTGTTTTCAGCTCATGGTATGATTTCATTTTTTAGTTCTTGGAAATATACTTTATTTTATTACAGATGACACCAATCAGGGTGAAAAAAAGATGAGAAAGACTTTAGATTCTGAGTCCGAAACAATTGTTCAGTGACTCAAGACTCAAATGTAATGAGAAAGGAAGAATTGCAAGAAAGAAAGATTTACACAGACACAGTTAAGGATAAAGCTGAGCAGAACTGTACGGTTTCAATTCACAGGAATTTCTTCAAACCTGTAATTTGACTTTGACTTTGTGAGAAGACATACTTGCTGACTCTGACATTTGATGAAAGTCAGAGCAAAAGTACTAAATTCAAGGTGCTTGATGTCAAAACTATGGGTCTGAAATGTGACCTCAACATCCTCAGCTTTTGGAGGAGAAAGGAGGCAAAATGAAACTTTGCTGTTGATCTCTCGAGTGATAATGCTATACGCCTGGGTCTTCAGATGTTGTCATTTACACCGCTACCTGGCTGGCTTAACACATTACTGATTCTCTTTTATAATCTTTTTTCAGAGTTGTGAATGACTAAACAAGTAGCAGAGAATCAAGCCCTATAACTTACTTGGATATTAAACAGCTGGAAAGAGTATGGAGAAGAGCTACTGAACTATGCAAGGGCTGGAAAGAGTGCTTTGCAGTAAGATGTTAAAAATGCAGTACTAGCTCTTTAAACAGAAGATCAAAGATTATTTGATTACAGTGTGTAAACTCCTTCTTGGAGAGACATTAGTGATACCTGAAATAAGAGAAACAAGCAGTACAAGACCGGTGGCAGGAAGATAAACCCACACATATTCATATCAGATATGTAAACAATCCTCTTGTCATAGAAATTGAAATAGCAAGAAAAAGAGTGGACCAAAGCGTTGATACCAAGCCTGCATGCCGTTGTGCAATATAGCTTTCAGCCAAGCAGAAGAAATTAGTCACATTGTAAGGGTGGCTGGATGAATTAGTATCACTGATGTTATGCAAGAAGTCACACTAGCTGGTTCTGTGGTGTGTTTGGGTCTTAATATTTGTTGCTTGACAACCCTGACTTTGTCCTGCCTCCAGCCTTGATGTGAGGTTTTGGAGTGCGCCTTGTATTTGGAAATACCTGAAGTACTAGAGAGTCTATGGAAATACCCAGACCAACTTTCAACATTAAAAGACAAGTTAAAAGATGACTTGAAAAGTTCTAGGGCTAATCCCTTTTGGAAGTTGGTTCTATAATATTCATTCAGTTAAATTTGCATTTTTATTACAGATGGACTGATCAAAAATGTGACAACTTTGTTGCTACTGTTTTTTGTTTCAGTATTTATGGGATTTACCCTCCAGTTGTGACAAGTAGGCATGCAAGCAGCTGGGCTGGAAGCATTGCAAAAGACAAGAAAGCCAAATATTCAGGAAGCTTCCTAATACAGTTTTCAGACCAAGGAGATTTGAAGATGGCCAGTGACAGAACTGGTTGGGAACTTTCTTTCATAAAATGATCTCTCTTTAAAGAAAATTTTTTTGTAGAAAAAGCACATTTCTGCAGATATTTTTTGAGTTTACAACAGGAAATCCAAGCCCAAATTATTTAGTTTTGGGCTTGTTGGACCTGAATAAAATATCTCAATTTGTTCAACTGGCCAGAAACAGTTAGTGATGAGCAGGTTCAATATTATTCTTTCTTTTGTTATGGTGGTGTCCCTAGGGATTTGCTGTTCTCCTAAATCATTCCCATTCTATCCTGTGGGGAGGATTGTTATCTGTATATAATACAGCTAGATCTCTGGAAGCAAGACCTGTGGTGCAGTGTGGGAGTTCTGTGATGTCTTATGGAAATGTCATCTCTGCAGAGAGCACAGGAAAAGAAGCAAATGTAGGTATTCTTAGGTCAGGTGGAAAAAAGAAATAGCATGCCAAGGAACCATTTTTCAGGAGTATTTGCATTATGGTCTTTATGATCAGCTAAAATATTGTTGAGAGAAAAAAAAAAAACAATTTTCCTTCTTTCCACTACTATCACCTTTTATTTTATCTCCTCTAAGCTCTGTTTCTCTTTTTTATCAGTCATGTTGAACGTTGGTAAGATTCTTCTTCATCCAACCTCAGGCACTCATTTTCAGGAAATTAACTTGGCATTGTAACAGCTCTTAACATCTGTGACTCCTGACTTGGAGATAGTTGACTAAAGGGGCTAGGCAGAGTTTTAATTCATTGCCAAATAAATTATTGATTTCTTTTCTTTTAAACTAGGACTTCACAGCTTGGTTTTTTCCCTCCATTATATTAAATTTATTTGTGTATGAGGATAACACAAGTGATAGAATGTGTTTTGCACTATAACGTATTTCAGAGAACAGGCCAAAATAGAATATCGTCATATTTCTAGAAAAATTTTTGTCTTAGCTGGTATTGTTTCATTTTTAGACAGATGCTGATAAACCGTGCTGTGAAATTTGAAGTGGATGTAAGGTGCTAAGAATATTTGCCACAAAATAGCTGTGCTCTGCTTTACTCTCCTAGTTCCAGTTCAGCATTAACTTCACCTGTGTTTACACCACAGTAAAACAAAAAGACTTCAGAAAACAGAAAAATTTTTGTCTTTGCTGGTATTGTTTCATTTTTAGACAGATGCTGATAAACCGTGCTGTGAAATTTGAAGTGGATGTAAGGTGCTAAGAATATTTGCCACAAAATAGCTGTGCTCTGCTTTACTCTCCTAGTTCCAGTTCAGCATTAACTTCACCTGTGTTTACACCACAGTAAAACAAAAAGACTTCAGAAAAAAAGCAACCAACCAAGCATATTTTTACAGAATAATGATACTGTGATGAAAACACTTTTGTTGCCAATGAAGATGTAAGACAGGCAATAAAGATCATAATGTAACCCTATGATCTACATGTGGAAGATGGTAGGCACACTGAATCACTGTATCCAGCTGGTTCCGCACCTAATATTCCATTCCTAATGTAATGTCATATTGACACTTAATTTACTTTCCACATACTATTCCTGATCATCCTTTCTTCTTCATGGTCTTTCAGATCTTTCTTGATTTTATTTAAGTTAATCATCACAGGCTATTGTGTTAAAGCCTTGCAATCTGGAAGAACTCTTCTACATTATAAGCTGCCTCTTTTTTTTTTTTTTTCATAATTTTCATTTTATTCCCAATCTCCTTCCTGTTATCACAATTTTCTAACTTAACTAGAAAGGCAATTACCTTTATAACAGCTGAGAATTCTTTCCATTGAGCTGGATCTGCTTTGGCTAGCAGTCGCACTCAGACACAAACTGAATTTGGTTCTAGATTCTAAATTTCAGGTGTTCTCCTTCCTGCAAATGAACTAAAAAAACCCAAAACCCTTGAGTCTTGACAATTCTGAATTTTTATATCTGGATCAGCATGCTGAAGATGAAGTCCATTCTAGCTTTTCCACTCAAATTGACACCATTTGCCTAGTAGTACCATATTTTTTTTTCTTTCTTATATTTTTTTAAATAATAATTAAAATAAAAGTTAGCTGCATTTCTACTTGAAATATTAATCTAACAGAACACAAAAAATGGATATTTGGTGGGAATTGTGTATATGATTTTTAAAATGATCATATACTAAAATTGTTAAGCAACTGTCTTGAGTGACTGTTCAGAAAGTTCAGAACTGAAGAGTTAAATTACAGCCTGATTTTTCAAAAGTGAAAGCATTGACAATCGCCAGTGGAATAAGAAAAAGCAGATTTAAGTACATATCTTTAGATGTGTGCATTTGAAATTTTCAGTCCAAATCTGCAAAGTGTAAAATGAAAGATCCTATGCTATTGCTAATCCTTTAACAGTCCAATGCCAAAGCAGTATTAAACTGGCATGCTTTGGTGTTCCTAAGACTTAGTAGATCAATATTAGGTATTTTACATGTAAATCCTCTGCATGCATTTCTATAATTAGGTCAACAGTACCTATTTTGAAACTCCCCATTTATCAGTTTATGGAAAGGAACAAATAGCCAGTGTTTAGAAAATTTCAAATGTAAGACTTCCTTCACTCTTTATCCAAATTTTATTCTGCATTTACGTACTATTTCTTCTGCACTACAAGTGCTTTTTTTCTAAGTGTGAAACTTGTCTTTTTAACCAACTGACTTCAAAATGTTCATGCTTAAACCTCAGTATTTTTCTTACTTCTAGTATGGAAGATCAATAAGTCAAAAGTACTAAAAAAAAGTTTTAAGGGCTGTATACTTCCTACTATTTACTGATGAAACAAGTCTGTTCCATGATTCATATGTTTCAAATAATTGTAATCACAGATTTAAAGACAGAGATATTGAAATTATTTGAACCTGCAATCACCACACTCCTCCTCCTCTCTCCATCTTCTCTCTCCAGGCAACCTTCCAACCAGCCAAACGTGAAAACTTTTAGAACCCAGCCTCAGCTGATGACAACCAGAAGAGGTGTGTCCTGCAGTACAACCTACATCCTCTAGGACCAGACTCCCAGGTTCTGTTCACAGGTACCACCCTGGACTTGTTGCCATTTCTACTAGCTAGGAGCATTAAAAGCCCTGATCTAAAACCCACCGGGAGTAGTGGTAATCCTACTCTTACATCCCCTAAGTTTTTCATTAGGATTTATAATGCCCCATCCCTGGAAACATTCAAGGTCAGGTTGGACGGGGCTCTGGGCAACCTGATCTAGCTGAAGATGTCCCTGCCCACGGCAGGGGGGTTGGACTAGATGACCTTTAAAGGTCCCTTCCAACCCAAACTATTCTATGATTCTATACTGTACAAAATATGCAGGATACTGAGATGAATGAATGAAGAATTTTACTTCTTATTATCTTTCTTAAAACAATCCGATTTTGGAAATCTTCAGTTAAATGAATTATCCTGACATGTCTTTCCATTTTCTAAACAGGAAGACTTTGTTGGTAAATTTCCACTTGCAAACATGGTTGGGGTTTTTGTTTGTTTGGTTGGTTGGTTTTTTGGGTTTTTTTCCTAGTTGAACATTGGCTTGTGGAAAAATCAAAACTTTATGGAGGAAAATTGTGATGTCAAAAAAACAGAAAACATCCCTTGGTAAGAAGGAATATTTCATCCTGGGTCAATTAATCCTATATAAACTATATCTGAGTGGGGTTTTTTTGCTGTATTGTCTCCAAAACATTTTACCCGTATGTCCTAACTGAAGTATTGCCTTATAGTTTGGTTTAGTCACATAGTACAAAGTTGCTATTCCTTCTGCCTACCTGATTGCTAACAACAGCAGTGCAGACAGTGGCACAGATATCCGTGAGGCGTGGCAGTCCTCAGAGGCACCCATCATACCCAACGACATGCCTGTTCTACAGTCATATTCTCGGTTGCTTTGTGTGACCCTGCTAGAGTACGGTTGAGGACGTCATCCCACCCCAGGGGAAACTGGTGAGAGGGACCTGCAGGGACTTCTGCAGTCCTTGGTTTGCCCTGTTTTGCTTCAGTGGGGGGAAGAACCTTAAGCTTTGTGTTAATATGCATTGTCCTGTGCAATAACCAGAAACAAAAGAGAAAAGAGAAGATGTCCTTGGTTTGCCCTGTTTTGCTTCAGTGGGGGAAGAACCTTAAGCTTTGGTTTAGGTTTTGATATGCATTGTCCTGTTCAATAACCAGAAACAAAAGAGAAATTGGCATTTTCACCCTTTTTGCTCCTTTCTTTCCTGATAACGCTTGAAATGTATTTAATTCCTCACCTAAGAACAATTCATCTCGTCTCCTTTTTAACCAGTTAGCAGGTAATAAATATTTATTCTCAGCAATAATTGGCAGTCCTATGGTGATCAGCATAGTATAAGAGCCAAGATAGAAAAGAATGCGTGTTTGTAAGCTAGCAGACTAAGGATTTAGAATTTTCCCTTTTCAGCTTTAAGAAAATCTTGTAACCTGTGTGGGCCATCCTTTTAGGTCAATTTCATGCAGACTATTTCCTCTTTTTCTATATCAATCCTAAATTAATACAGTAGGTGCTCTGCAGCCAGCATGGTTTTGCATTGATCTTGGCCAGCTTGTTTACAGTGTTTTGGCAAGTTGCTGATGTACTTCTCCCTGGGGATAGAGCAGGGGTTAATTGCTGTTAAACTCTCAGTGCCAAGTAATGGTTCAGACTCTGTGCTACATTAAAGATGACACTAATAAGGAAAGAGTGCACTGGATTGCTCTGTGTTGAAAATTGGACTTGTGGTGACAGAAACTTGGAGCAGAGCTGATGTAATAGGGAGGCCATAATGTAATTATAACTGCTGAACATGTGTCATACCAAGTTAAATGATACATTAATGAATCAAAACAGGTGATGGAGTGTTGCTCTTTCAGCAGATAGAGGTGTTTTCAAGGTCAGATTGTCATTAATTTAATAATCTGTAAACTGGATATTCTTCAAACTATAAGCAAAATCAACTTTAATGTTTTTTTAGTGTATCCTTTGTCCTGTACCAAAAGGGTGAAAAAACAGAAGATGTTACTCTCGGTATAATTTTGTTTATTCCTCTTTCATTATGTCTCTATTATACCTAATACAATATATGTGTACCTAACATTTTTCAGCCAGGTGTGAGCTCTGTTTCCCTGTGCTCCAAGCAGGCTGAACACAAGCCAAGAGGCGTGTAGACATATTAGTATAGCATCAAGCCGAGCTAATAAGCTTTGCTGAGAGACAGAATACATTACACCGAATATAGTCAGTAAACGGCTTCTAGTCAGCTTGAACCATGGACAAAACAAGCTCACGCCTGCTCAGAGCAGAAGTAAGCGTGTAGTAATAATGTGAGTTATATTATGTATAAATGCTCTTTGCTTATTATGATTCTGCAGCAAATGAAAAACCATCTCTTACCTCAAATGGTTTCTTATTTAACTCCAGTGTCACAGGTGAAGTTCCTACTTTTTAATTCTGGTAGGACCTCTATGTTCAGGAGTTAAATAAAGGCTTCTGTTCCAGATCAGGTGACAGTTCAAGACACTACTATACAAATGATACTTGACTGCCTGAACATGACAGTATGTATCTATCTCTCCAGCAAGTTCTGAGAACTTAAAGAAACCGATCACCTATTTTTTTAATGAAACCTACAGTATTATTACAAGTAGCCTTGGATGAGAAGTTAAAACAGGGCCCCACCGGACAAAGAATATAGCCATTTTTGAGAAAAAAAAATCCTTTCTTGAATACTGCAGTCCTCTGATTCCTGCAATATCTAAAAAATTCTGTTTATTTTACATTTGTCTTGCATTCCATAAGGTTCTTATTTATCCTCATGCCATTAAAAAATGAAGCAAAGGTTTTTTTAAAAGGGTCTAGCTGAGTCCAGTGCTGAGTTTCTATTAAAAACAATGGGATTTTAATGTCTAAATCAAATTGGGTCTTTCAAAAATGTCACAGTAAGCTTACACTTAGACTTTATTTTTTTAATTCTTAATATTTTTTTTCTAATATGGCCAATAAATATAAAAAAAATGGAATTTTGCAAGATTCCTTGCTAAATGGTGCTTCTGTATTGTTTTTATCTTTTCCTTTCTTTTTCATAAAAGTTTTGGGGGTTGAACTCCTAGTGTTTGAGAAAATCTTGGATTTTACCTCATTTTCCCTCTGATGTCATACTATTTAAGGGAAGCAAATTTTTCCTGTTGGGAAAGTAAAATAACAGTAAAACTACAAGCCCTTATAGGTCTCAGGAGATCTGCTAGAAATCAGGTCCATGCCAGTTCTGTTCATCATATCCTGTCTCCCAGCGCTCTTCTTTGGCAGTTTTCTCCTGGAGGCCAGACACCTCCCAGGCACGAGTTTGTGAGGAACACCTGAGGTAGGAGGAACTGTTCACATATTGTTTCTTGATCTTCCCTGTTCCCCATCCTCTTGTCTGCTTCTCTTTGTCTCTGTATTTTGATGAAACAGATGATAAGCTGTGCAGCTCAATGTCTTCCTTTTATGGCCACCCTGCAAGGATGAGCAGAAGGGCAGTAGCACTTATCTTCAGCAGATTAATTCTGATTTATTAAGTTGCTTCCAAGTACATTTGCAAGAGAAATTTTTGTTCTTTTCACAAAGTTAAAATTTGGCCTAAGAGTCATTTACATTTAGGGATTACTGAAATAAAAGACTTCCCTTTCAGAAGGTGTCAGGGAAGTCAAACTTTCCTGAAGGGAAATGTCCACAGAGAGCAGACATGTCCACTGGGGACAAGAACAGCATTCTCTGTGTCATTTGGCATCCTTAGCCCTTGAAACACTGGCCATTCACTTCTGGTGGGGAGAGGTAGAAGAGAATATTGCTTCCATGATATGTCATCTGCCTTCATGGTCAGGTCAGCATTTTTTGTAGATGAATCCTTGAACTTTTTTTTTTTTCCCCCTGAAGATTTTATTTCAAGCCATATCCATCTTAGTGAAAAGTGAGCATTGCTTATTGTGCTGCGAGCATGTATTAAAAAGCTGTGGCGTATGGTCTCCCAGCACTACGTCTACTCTAGTCATCCTTACTATAGAGGCTTGACACCCCAGCACTTTCTTGTTTGGCTGGTCAGTTAACCAGATCTAAGAATCATGGATATTTATTATGGTTGCCAATTTAAGACTGAATTTCACCTTTGAGAGTCATAGGAAATTTCATTGCCCGTTTTATTTATCGCAGTGTAATATTGGAAAAGAATGGCTAAGCATTATAATGCTCAAGATGACATTCTCAAGGAAAATTTGTTACCTTACAAGGGATAAATTATCTAGAACATTTCATTAAGGCTTTTTGCAATACTCAGAAGTTGTACATGTTCGGGGAAACTCATTGACTCTCCAAGGTGTAAACTGCCGCTTTCTTAGTGGGGTAAAATAGAATAATCCTTTACCATGAAGCAGATCTGATCAAAAATGTTATGTTGTCAACATTGAAATGTTCTGTGGGAATATAGCAAATTTGTAGAGATACTGTGGGGAAAAAAGCATTTTAGTTTTGGAATGGAACCTTGAAACTTTTGGATTTGAAGTGATGTTTTGTGTCAAGATGTATTAGATTTTTGATTGTTAACCATCATCTATGATTTAAAAAGTCAAGATTAGACTAAAGGATTTTAATTTTATAGAAGCATAGCATAACCCTACCACAAAATTAATTTCCCTCATAAATTTTTACTTAAGTGGAATAAAATAAATGAAGAAACGCTCTTGTTCTGACTGTATATTGAAGTGATGTTTTGTGTCAAGATGTATTAGATTTTTGATTGTTAACCATCATCTATGATTTAAAAAGTCAAGATTAGACTAAAGGATTTTAATTTTATAGAAGCATAGCATAACCCTACCACAAAATTAATTTCCCTCATAAATTTTTACTTAAGTGGAATAAAATAAATGAAGAAACGCTCTTGTTCTGACTGTATAAAAGGCATAATATGAAGAGGAATGTGAACCAGAGTTGGAATACGTGGGGTCCCATCTAGCAGATGCTGAAAGCTTACCTTCAGGAATCTCTCATTCCTGGTGCTCCCTGAGACAAATACATTGCTACCCTTGCTGAAAGTCAGTGACTGTATGAGATTCATCAGTCTCTGGCTCACCAGTATGTTGTTATTGATTCAGAAGGAAAACAGACCTAAAAAATTGTGATATATGCTGCAAAATGGAAATTTCGGGCTTTAAACTAAACTTTAAAGAATCTCCTGATTCTGCTTTTCTCCAAATCTCTTTCCCTGTATTCAGCCACCCATCCAAGGCAATATCCCACTCTTTGGTACATGTGTATGGTAAAATTTCTTTTTGAGTCTTTATAATGCTGAAAAATTGCCAGTGTCTGTGGACGTGCTCCCATAGCACCATTACTATGTTAGTTGTATGACATCATAGAAATAAAAATTATGTTTAGGAGTAAAATTACAGTGTCACCAAGTGCAGCAGGGCTTCTTTCATGGACAGCAGTGACAGGTTTTCTGTCCAGTACTTACATAATATAATAGCAGGGTCATTGGCATCATTGTTATCCCCATATAGAGCCTATACTGGTTATTAAACGTGGCTTCACATGGTACAGGCCTGTCATTCTATAACTGTCCCTTATCTACAAGTGACCCTGGATCAATCCTGTAAAATCTATCTGTTCTTGAAAATAAACAAAGCTACAGGGAAAATTTTGATGTCTTGGTATTTCTCTGCTACCTTTTTTAAACCTGTCTTGGTTTCGGCAGGGATAGAGTTAATTTCCTTCCTAGTAGCTGGTACAGTGCTGTGTTTTGGATTTAGGATGAGAATAATGTTGATAACATACCAATGTTTTAGTTGTTGCTAGGTAATGCTTACGCTAGTCAAGGACTTTTTGGCTTCTCATGCCCTGCAAGCGAGAAGCTGGGAGGGGGTACAGCCAGGACAGCTGACCCAAACTGGCCAATTTCCCTTCCTTTTCTGTCCTATTAAACTGTCTTGGTCGGCAGGGATAGAGTTAATTTCCTTCCTAGTAGCTGGTACAGTGCTGTGTTTTGGATTTATA
>NW_008795252.1:4538683-4584660 GCF_000699145.1 Aptenodytes forsteri
CAGCTGTGTGGTGTTTAGCTGCCTGCCAGGTTAAACTACAACAAACCCATATGTAGATGTTGAGTTACAGTCTTGATAGAAGGATTCCTTTGAAATATATTGAACTGTGTAATGTAATTCACAAGAAATTGCAATTGAGTTCTCACCTGTTACTGATCACCACAAAAAAAAAATGCTCAACTCAGCTATTTGAGGTTAATGTGCCTGAAATACTATTCAAATTTCTCTGGTTGGTTTGTAGAGTGATTAAGTTCTCATGATTTTGTCAAACGGATTTTTAAATTCCTCTCTCCAGTAATCTATTTACTATGGTTTGAATCCTGCACATTTTGCTTTGGGGCACTGTGAGAGAATAATATACTTTAACACGTCTGAGTATAGATAAAATTAAGTCTTGGTGGCCATGTGAAGGTGGACTTAGGTAATATGTCCACTTGGCCCCAGATAATCTACTCCTTGGAGAAGGAACTAACTAATTTCTTAATATTGCCTTTATGATTGCAATGCTCCTTTCTACCAACTGTCAGACCTTGAAGACATTTGTGTCTTTTCTAAGGAAAAGGAAAGGTGCATTTCAGAGACACTAGCACATTCCCAAAGTCAATGTTGTTTGTTCTTCCAGTTGCATACATCTTTCCACTGGAAGCACAAATTCTTTTATGGTACAGATGGTTGAGTTGTGTGCATTATCAACATTCTCTGGCATCATAGTCTCTGTATGATGTAGTCAAAATCTGGGATTTCACTTTGCTGACCTCTGTACAAACATAAAAATTGTTCCTGCCCTAGGGATTTTACAATATAAACATTTTAAAAGAAATAGACAACGGTTGAATTCAAGAACAAGAGACAAAGAAAGAAGGAGACAACAGCAGTGTCAGCACAGCTGGGACCTAGCATTTATCAGGTTGTGTTGGCATCACACAAGTGAGTTTTAAGACTATAAAGATGAATAAGGAGGTAGCTTTACAGATGATAAGGTGCTCCTTTGAGGCCCATCTTCATCCTTTCTACGTTTTGAAATGTACATCTTCCTCCTGTCTTGTACACCTTTTGTAGCCTGAGCATGGAAGAAAGAGGAAGAGGTGCACTTCAAGGTCCATAAGAAGATGGAGACTTGTCTTAGGTATTGATTAGAGGTCAATGTTACATTTCACTGAGCTTGTGTTTGCATATGAGATTACTCAGAGATGAAAAGTAGGGAAAAGAAAAGTGGACAGAGGACAAAGGCCCCCCGGTAGGACACTGGAAGAGGATAAAGAGGGTTTTCCAAGGAGTACACTGTAGGAATGATTAGAAAAGTAGGAAGAAAAGCAGGAAAGAAGAAGGTCGCTGAGGCCAAAAGAGAACAGTTTCAAGATGAGTGTGGTTTACTGCTTCAAAGGCAGGTGACAGGTCAATGGGGATGAGAAAGGAGGCATTGTCCTAGCTATCCTGAGGTAAAAGAGCAGTCATTTCAAACTGGGAAGAATAATTTCATTGCACAGGAAGGAACATGATTGTATTTTTGATGGCATTGTAAAAAGTATAATCAGCAAGTTCACAGGTAAAAGGAGATTGCAGATAGCAGCTGCAGACAAAATATTGCCAACTGTGGGATAACAAGAATACTTAGTTAACAGCAACTGTTTATGTTGATTTATGAATTATGAATTAAATGAAGCTTTCCTTCATCCACAAAGTTCTATTTCCTGTATTTTCCTGAATTTGCCATGAGTTGCAAGCACCTTTTGTTGGTATTTCTTTGCATGGGTTTGGTTTTTTATTGGTTTCTTTACCTTGCCAATTTAGAAAATGCAAATAGACTATGAACTATTGCTGCATTTAAGTGAGACACATGTTTACATTAACCTTAATTTGATATTAAGGTTTCTTCAATTGTTTGAAGAGAATACCAAAATTACTCTTACAAATTACCTATTGAACTTCCACTCTGATGCAATCCCCTTCTAGTCTCTTCACTACTCCATTCCTTTAAAAATGGCCTTCTCAGCCTTTCTCTATATTTTCCTGACACTACCTTTATTAAGTGTGTATTTATTCCATCTCCTTTTCCCTTGTTTATTTATTATCTTTCTGTTATTCTATTTGACATATACATCGGGATATTTTAGCTGGATTTTTACTGTGATGTCTTGTGTTCCATGTCTTTGTAAAATGTATTTATTTTAAAGTTTGACTGTATCATATGCTTTTGAGTTGGCAATGTAGACCTAAATATTCTAAAGAGTTCTAAAGTGTTGCCATTGCTACAGGTTTTGATTCATACCCTGGGACTTGCACCACACAGAAAATAAAGGCCTGTATTCATTTATGTATTTCAGTTTTTCTAGAGCTTCCTCCTGGCTCAAGGTGCAATCATTAAGGGCACCAGTTTCTCACAAATGCAGTTAACCTTATACTGCTGCTTAAAGAGGTAAGTAAACCAGCCTTCCATAACGTAACTATTGCATGTGGTAAATCTCTGACACCCCCTATCCATTAGCATTCCCCTCAGAATCCCCAGTCATAGCATCCTTAGCATCTTCTAGGCTGCAGAATTGTGTCTTAAAATATAGTATAGCTATGATATTTACAGTTTATATATTTTAAACTGGACAAGTATCTGATTCCAGGGAAAAAACATGAAGAAGATTCCCCTTCTGAGTGACTACTGTTTCATTGCAGCAGGGACTCAGCTAGTAAAGGTTTTTTTATATTAAGGGAGTTATAATTTGCTAGTAGGACCTCAACAGTTGTCTTTAAAACAAGACAATATGCCTTTCCTCTCCCTACTGGGCCTAATTCCCTGGTAACCTTATTGAAAATGTGCATGGGCTACAAAACTAAAGATTAACTGTCCAGGGACCTGCTTCCTGGAGCTTATTTGAAGATTAGATCAAATGGCAGGCAATATATATTTGGTAATTCAGCTTTGTTTCAGACTTTTCCAATCTAGTGGCAAGTATAATAGCAGAATCTGACACTCAAAAACACTAAATGTTTTTTTTCTTTTTTTCCCTTTTTTAATTTAAAAATGCCTGGTATTTCTGTCCATAGCAAAATTAGAATTAATGATTTATTTCCTCATGTCTGAAGATCCTGTTCTTTTATTTTTGAACATGAAGCAAAGTAATTTTACAGATGATGTGAACAATTTTTCTCTTTTTGATGAGATATTATTCTTTCTTATTATTTTACGTAACAAATACCAGCTGAAGTCTAAAAAGAAGCAGTAAAATATCTACTATAGCGTTACAGCATTCATTTAAACATAAAGGGAAACACACATATTGTTTTTTAATTCAGTGTTTAGACTATGTGTTAGTTAAACAGATTTCTATTCAGCAAATTGGATTGAGATGGATGGAGATGTTATGCTGTTTTAAAAAACTGTATTTAGAAGGCACATTCAAAGACACTGAAGTGCGATTTGTCCTCGTAGCAGACATCTGAAGAACAAGTGACATTCTTACACAAAATCTATATTGGTGATGTATTTAATTACAGAGTTGATTGAAATTGACAGCTTCAGTGACCTATGAGTGCACTGTTACTGACTGATGGATGCTTCAAATCTGGTTACTTTTAAACCAATTCACATACCGTTCAATAATATCCTGTCAAACTGCAAACTACATTTTTGCATGTATATGGACTAGGTAGAGAACATTTAATTAAAATAAGGCAGAGGTGAATTATGTTTAAAAATCTATGTAATTCTTAAAAATACTGTCTTTATGATTTAAATAGGAGACAAAGAACTCTCAGTATTATTCAGGGTGGCTGTATTCCTTAAGAAACATATATTTAACTTTCATGCTCACTCATATCAGCACAAAACCTTTCAACGCAGA
Source organism: Aptenodytes forsteri (assembly GCF_000699145.1). Lineage (NCBI taxonomy): Eukaryota > Metazoa > Chordata > Aves > Sphenisciformes > Spheniscidae > Aptenodytes > Aptenodytes forsteri. Next base: position 4,542,520 of record NW_008795252.1, read on the forward strand.
TTAGCTCTCCAGCCTCTTCTGCACATACACAGGCAGTTCCCATTAATAGCTAGACAGAGTCATTGAGAAAATGGTGCCTGAGCTTTCTGAAAACCTGTGACATCTGCTAAGGGAGACTCTGGAAGCTTTGCAGCCAACTTCAGTGCAGAGGCCAAGTCCCTTAGCACCAAAAGCCACTCCGGTGGTCACTCTGCTCAGCCTTTCTGGAGCATTAGTCACAGTCTCAACATTAATCACAGAAACAACATGTTTCTCCTGTCTTTGTAACAGCACATGCAGCATAGAGTGCAAAAGCAAGTCTGGCATTAGCAGTGGGCAATTCATCTTCTTTGCCCCTCTGCTTCCTTTGCTCCCACTTCTCTGTAGTTCTGTGGGGGTAGATCATGGTTTTCTCTAGCTGTTGAATATTGACTTGAGACTCCATGGACAGGTAGCTTTACTTAGTAATATCTAGAAGCATAGCTTATCTTTTGGAATAGTAGCCAACAAGGTATGAACCTCTGGCTGAAGAGCTCATGTTCCAATCTGAAGCCAAGTAGATGGCATAAAGGATGAACAGGTACTTGAGATGTCAAAATATCAAGTAGCCTTGCAATCCCACTCAGTTCAGAAGAAGTTCAGGGAGTGACAAAGGATGTTATGGTACTTTCACAGCTGGTATCAGAGTTATAGTTAATAGCGTAGTCATGGTAACATGGAGCTAGCTATGGACTAGCCAAAAGACTTACCCAGTTTCTTTGTGGCCTGCATTGAGCTCTGAATTGTCATTAAGGATAATTTGAATTAGCAGTTAATCTTTACATGCTTTAGTTCATGGTTCACGTACACCTAATTGAAAACACTGCAATAAGTGCAGATATAGCTTACAATGAATATTCCTAATAAAACATATTCTTATCAGGGAGAAAAAGGCAGCTGTATCTACCAGGTATCTCTTTTTTGCAAGTTCAGAACAAGTTATACCTGACTGGAAAGAAATATCTCTCCAGAAACAATTGAAACTAAGCTAACCTGGTTACTCAGCGGTGCTCCAGCCCCTCTCTCCTTCCCAGGCATAAGGATTCACAACACTGTGAAGAGGTCCAGGCTGTGGAACTACTCCGGGGTAAAACTAAGTTTTCATCCAGCCTGAGTCACTGCATGGCTTTTATCAACATGCCTTGGGATGAGAAAGGAGATAAGTGTAAAAAGAGGACTGCTACAGATTACAGCAGATTACTACTGTGTAAATTAAGCAGATGCTGGATCTTCCTTCTCCTTTCATATACAAGTGAGTAATCACTTAACAGACGTTTTGAAATAATAGGCCCAGGGGACCTGTATTAATACCTTCTGAGATAAGTCACGTTGGTCCCACTTTAGGGTTTCCTGTGCTGGTCTCCTGCACTTTCCTGGACATACCTATACTGTATACCCTCACACCACTGATCTGATGGTGTCATAAGAGCTGTAATAGCTTTTTAAGCATAAAAGATAAAAATGAGGAGAGCAATAAAAATAATGCCATACTTGCTGTGACCTATATCTAGTAAACACAGAAATTTTTCTTTCCATCAGGAAGAGTACGTATTGAAGACTGCTAATCCCACATTAAAGTTTTATACTGTAAAAAAAAAAAAACAAACACCACCACCCCCCACCAAACCAAAAAAAACCAGGCTCCTTTTCTCTACCAGGAATGTCTGTCTCTATGACAAAAGGTCACCAAAAAGTACCTGTTGTAGAAAAAGAGCGTTCTGTTGAGAACAGAAGATAAATTATTTAGGCAGAATTACTCATTTATTTTTGGCTTGCTTTTGAAAACCGTGCACCAGTAGGTTGCTAACCTTTTCTACCTGGCTATGCCTTCTCCTCTGGACAGCCAACCACTCTTCTGTGCTTACAGACACAGAGCACGTGACTTGTGTACTGGGCATAGATCATATCCTTCTGACCCTTTACCTAAGATGTAGCTGTTGGATGGCTTGAGTCTAAGCATGTTTTCTGTTTCTTCATTGTGTTAAGTGCTAATCTCCAAGACTAATTTTGGCTTGAACTTGTTGGGTCAGTTTTATGCAACTTCCTTTGCAATGAAAGCTCCAAAATGTTTGCATTTCTGTCCACATGTGAATGATCTAAGTGGACAGCTTAGATTGAACAGCTATGCTTAACTAACTCTTTGTAGTATAGGACCCCATTTTCAGCTGTTTGTAACTTTTTCAGACTTCAGAAATGTTGGCTGAAATTTTCTGGGTTAAATATCTGCCTCAGGCTGAAGAGGCTAAAATAGTTCAACTGTTTCCAAGAACAAGATTAGGAAAAAAAGACCGTGTTTTCTCATGTTAAAAACTATTATTTGCAAAAGGTTTAAGAGAAAACCTTGCTAACGTCTATGTTTTAATGACGGCAGGAGCTGGGCAGTCATATTTAAGTCAACAAGAAAAGTTATAAATTCAAAGCACAGATGTCGCTCTGTCACCTCTATGCCTTGCTTCATTCGGTACCAGTCAGTGTGTGTGGGGAAAGGCTAGCAGAGGAGCAGGCATACTTCTGACAAATCCCAGTCTGGTTATTTGATTTGAGGACTAGTGTGATTTGATCATTGAGCCAGCAGAGCTTATGAATTATGCAAGCAGCATCTGGCCCCTAGAGAGCAGAGACTGGCCATAAATTGGCATAACTGCTCCACTTTTCCACTTTTTATACAATATCCTCTTTCACCACAGTACACTCCCACTATCATGAGCATTTGAGTACGGGCAGGATGGGCCTTCTTTTGTACCAGGCCAGCCTGCAATTCCCTTTTCTGATGTTATTTCCTTGTTGGCCAGTTACAGACTGCCTGGGGTTTCTTGAGCAGGGTGAGTGAACCAGCAGGTTAGCTATGAAGTTACCTTCTGAACTTTGTTTGATTATAAACTGAGATATGGGTGTTTGGTTCACAGTGTTGGAGGCAGTGGCTAGCTGTGATGGTTGGATATAGAGCTGAACTTTACTAAATTTTTCAAGTATACAGGCCTACTGTCCTTTTGCAATGAGCTCTTGTTTCGGTATTTGAAACTCCTAGGAAACTTTTCCCAGAATTAATTTTTACATTTATCTTTTCCCATCTAATCTAACAAAGATGAATTAAGGCAATTCTAGCTGCAATAGTCAAATGTTAAGCCAAGCCTCAATTTTTTTCTTATCAGCTTGTTCACTTAGCTATAAGTGTAGTATAAGAATAATCTCTGCACATCAGGAAAAGAAATACAATGATGTGAGTATTACACAAAATTTGAACTGAATAGCAGACTCAATGCAATTTTTGTAATTTTTCTTTTCATTCTCAACTTTTCTATTTTCCTCTCTAGCATTTCTGGATAGACATTCCAAGACCATCACTATGAATAGGATGTAACAACAGCCACCTGCAGGTCAGATAAACCCATCCATCAGCATATCAGCAAGTGGACCTAAACTATTTATAGAATTTTTATTCACGAGAGAAAGAAACCTTTAATTGGTGATTAACATAAGAAGGTAATAATGAACAAATCTGTGTAGTACAGTTCTGTTATTACTCATTTTCTGCAAGCAAGATAAGAAAATAAAATGAAGAAATTAGTTTTCATTTGTCAGAAGAGCTATTTTGTGTATATTACTGATGAAATGCATTTTGAAATCTGATGCATCTGTACATATCCAGATTCATTTCTCTGATCTAGTGAAATATCACAGATACTTCTCAAAAAGGGAGCTTTATAATAAACAGTAAAATCTATATCAATCACTGTGTATTCATAATAACTCATAGCCCTGATACTTAATTATGGCTAAATGTAATTTCTGACTTGAAACATTTTCAGCATAGCACTCAGCATATTCTTAACTTCAAATGCATTTTTTTTTCATTTCTCTGATCTAGTGAAATATCACAGATACTTCTCAAAAAGGGAGCTTTATAATAAACAGTAAAATCTATATCAATCACTGTGTATTCATAATAACTCATAGCCCTGATACTTAATTATGGCTAAATGTAATTTCTGACTTGAAACATTTTCAGCATAGCACTCAGCATATTCTTAACTTCAAATGCATTTTTTTTTATTAAAATTTCAAATACTTTAATGGATTTGAGGCTGTCATGAAGATGTCTATATAGTCAGCAATTACTGAGTTTAAAAGTATGAAAATAAGTTTGATTTGTGTAAAACAGACAACTCTGAAAAAAAGTAATGTTCCTTTAAGTGGTCTTCAGAAAAAGAAAAGCTGAAGTGCCATAAAAAATTATACACGTTGCTTGTTAATTAAAATTTCAAATACTTTAATGGATTTGAGGCTGTCATGAAGATGTCTATATAGTCAGCAATTACTGAGTTTAAAAGTATGAAAATAAGTTTGATTTGTGTAAAACAGACAACTCTGAAAAAAAGTAATGTTCCTTTAAGTGGTCTTCAGAAAAAGAAAAGCTGAAGTGCCATAAAAAATTATACACGTTGCTTGTCCTCTCCTGGTTTAATTTCATTTTAACTTTAAATAAACATTTCTTTACATTTAGCAACAGTGAAAAAGGCTGTTCTTACTCATTTTGTGTGATTAAAACTACATTAGCAATATAGATGTATTAATTTACAGATACAGATACTAATTGCTTAAATATTGAGTTCAAAACTAGACACTAGTACTGGGAAGGGATAATTGGTTCTTGCCGTAGAAAAAAAACTATAATAAAGAACTTGAAAGTGCTGTCACATTTCACATAACAAGCAAAATCTCAGAATATTTGAAAAATATTCTGAAAGAAAATGTCTTGGGGCTTTCTTAATGAGAATGAATGTGGTTTGAAAAGATCAAATAATATCCACATATGTCAAATACAGGTTCTAATAACAGTTAGAGTAAATAAATAAAATTAATATAATTAGAAGCATTTGCTGTATTTACAAAAAAATCAATATTAAAGATTAAAAAAATTAAAATGAGATACTTTAGCATTCTTTAATTTTCTGGTTTTGTTTTATTAGCATTTGAGTAGTAAATGGCATGTAAATATGTTAATGTTGTAATAACTGGCATAGCACAGTCATAACCATAAGTAATATGGCAACTATAAGTAATCTGATAGGAGAGGTGGGTTTTTTCCTCTCCTCCTGAATGTGATAGCTTTTAGTAATCCACAATTGTCTATGTGTATATGGAACTGAACATACAGAATTATGTAAAGAAAGAAAAGTCCAGATCACAGCATTCTTTAGACATCGAGCTAATGTGTCAATTTTAGATGATGTTAAATTTTTACTGAAAATGTACAGAAAGTCTTACGGGAGGAGAAAAAAAAAAAGGGTGAAGAGTCTGATATAGAAGTGGTTATAGGAGAGTTGTTTCAGTTCAGTCGAATTCAATGCAGATGCTCAGCACTTTTCAACATTGGGTTACCTTTACCAGGCATACGCTGGTCATTCATCCGTAACATTGATGCTTAGTAATACAATGGCTTTTCAGGATGTTTGTTTTAGAGATGGATTGTGCAGCCACCACTAGATGCTGGTTTACTACTGAGAGAAGTGATAGGTAGAGCTGGTTGGCATTTATGGCAGAACCATTTCCTGATTCAAAATGCTGATTTGTGAAATCAAATTATTAGTAATTTTGACAAATATCCAGACTGATTTTTTTAAGCTTTGTCATTGTGTCATTTTGAAATTTTCAGGAGGGAAGATCTTGCTTTGCATAATTTTCTGTAAATTGGAGGTCCACTTCACAGAGCCATAGGACAAGGAAGATGTTAACCTAGACAACAGTAAAGAAAAGAAAAATTAAAATAGACCATGCTGAAAAATGATGAAATAACTGCAAGAAAGCAGGACGAGACCACTCATGAGAACATAAATGGAATTAAAGGAGTCAAGAAACTAAAGCAATTCAGTTTTCACAGTAAGCCTTCGTAAATGTCTTAAGGCTTAGGGAAACCTGTAGGCCAGTGGACTCAAGGGACGCTTTGTGAACTGAACAAGACTGGCACCTACTTACCACAGGACAGGGGGAGAGAGATCATTAGCTACAGACATATTCCTCTGACATCACCTTGGAGCCAATGTTATCTTGGGTGAGTTGTCCTGTTGACTGCTCATTTACTGCCCATTTACAGATGTCCTGTTATGTTCTTTCACCACTGCCTTCTCAATCCTCAACACTGCGCTGCATCAGAGCACAAACTACACTGGCATGGGTAGAAAAGGAGACCTTGGATAATTCATTGGGAGATACATAAAAAAGTAAGCAACATAATAATAATAATAAAATATAAAATTGGGTATTATTGTGTTGCTTACTTTCTCCATGACATCTCTAAGGTATGGCCTCTTATACTCAACTGCATAATTAAAAATCTCTTTGACATTCTTGTCATCTTGAACCTCACTGAGTGGCTTTGAGAAAGATGTTCTTAACCAAATTATATAACTTCAGAACTTCTGGCAAGACTGTCCTCATAGCCCATGTCTCTGATAGTGCCACCTCCCTTTGGATCTTCCCCTCTTTTCCCCTTCTCTACTGCAACAAGTGAAAACTGCTTATCTCCCCTTTAAAAGCTCTTCATGATCTATTCACTTCATTGATAACCTTGTACAAAGGCTATTACTGAATGCACTGGGACTCTTTGGATGTATGAGGAGCCTTAATACATGAAGAATTCCAGTGTAGGGCCCCATTATTGAATTTATTACTGCAGTTTCACTCCTTCTTTTCTGCTTTTTTATTTTTAGTTTTTCTTTGTCTAATAATTTTGACTTTGTCTCCCATGTGGATTTCTTTCCTTTGTGTTTTCTCAACACTTCCTGCATTTCTTTTTCCTACAATACTTTCTCCTGATGATCTTCCTTGGCTTCCTTGCCAAATACATTTTTAAAGCTGTTTTTTGTTGCTGCTTGGCCAAATCCAGTTCTTTCAAAATCTCCCTGGGTGTTTTTTACAAAACTATTGATTTTTAAGCACCTCAAAGATCAAGTGTGGCTGTCAGTTGCAATGTGTTTCTCTTGCTGCAGCAGCCCCTCCTTTGAAATGGCTGACTGAGTGGGATATGACTCAAGTCATGAGCAGGAAGTAAATTATTTCCTTCTGCTTGCTTCTTTGACTGAGTACTTGGCAAACATCAAGAGATCCTGCCAAAGAACCAACTCATCAGCTAGTTCTTGTTTTTCCTTTCTTTCTTTTTCTTTCTCTCCCTTTATCCCCTTACAAGCATACATTCTGGATGGTGGGATATTCTCAGGAACATCACTGTTGTTCAGTAACTCTTCCTAAGAAGTTACCAGGAGGGATGTGTCAAAATCACCTTTTTTCCTCTCTCACTGTTTGAAGTCTCCTCTGTATGATACTGCATCTTATCAAATACTTATGGATGGCATAGGTACATGAGGAAACCAAGCATCACTCCTGCTCCTGTTGAAGTCGGGGCTTCCTGCAAAGCAAAGATGGCTTTTTGAACACAAACAAAATCCCTGCAATCATCTGAAGTAATTTGTGTTTATCTCCCATCATTGGCTCACATCTATGATCCTAACTACTTCCAATTAAGGGTCAGAGCTAAGCCTTTAGAACAAAGGGGAAAAGAAAGCCCCTCAGTGTAATTTCTGTAAAGTCTAAGTTAAAGTAAGGGTGTTTGACATGTTGGTTACTGTTAGCCCCATGACTTTTTCTTGGTTTGTCTTAGCTGTTTTTTAAGTCTATCTTCAAAGAGGAGCCTTGAGGTTTGATGAACCTCGAGGCATACACTGTTTTTGTAGAGTATTATGGTAGTGTAATGATCCTATTCATATGTACCTTAAAACTTTTTGTGCTGAGAATTGACGAGGTAAGGGCTGAAGTTGAATAATGTCTGTCTGCTCTTCATGTAAGGATGGCTAAGGCTCTTTTATTGTTGTTGGTTTTTGGGGTTTTTTTAAAGCCTGGTAAAAGTAGAAAGCACAATGGCATATGGCTAAATGGTAACGTGTTCTTGAATGGGTTTTCTAGCCCACATCTACAGGAAGGCTGTTGTCAGTGACTGGACTAGCTGTTTTGCAGCATACCCGTGCAAACTGCAGTTTGTAATTTGACCCCGTACAATTACAATATAGATGTGCCCTCAGTATCACGTCAACAGCAACCTAGTCCAACTCCCATGGTAGAATAGGTTTGGTTTGGTATTTTGGGGTTGGGGGGTGGGGGTGGTTTCTTTCTTTGTTTTTAATTCTAGGTAATCAAAAGCTTTTTAAGAAATAAATAAGTCATTTATATCCTGACAACCTAACCACAAACTGCTGATGCTCTATCATGAAAGATGACCCAACTCTCCCAAGAATAAGCATTCTTAGCAGCTTAGACTTCTACTACAGGGAGTTATCAACTAAATGGACAGTAAGTAACATTTTCGCATTTAACTGATCCTATGACTATATGAGGAACAATACAAATGACAAACTGCAGATCAGATCTTTTTGCCAATGCACAAATCATTGCATTTTGCACTATCCCCCTCTGAGCTGTATAGTAGAACATTAATTTTATAATCAGCACTTTATTTATTCTTTCCCAAGCAGCATAAACTGCTTTTAAAGTCAAGTCCTTTTAATGACACAGAACCTTTTGCACCCTTCTTTTGCTAATATATTCTTCAAGGGAAGACTTGCATGTTTGAAGATATAATGAAGAAACGACAGAAAGTCGTTTGGCCTAAAAAAGAGCCATTCACATCCATTCATTTATGCATATCCCACTCACATGCTGGTAGTGTTTTGTGACATGTATTTCTATCCCCTTATCCATGCGGTTATCAGGCACCATATGTAAGGCAGGCATTAAAGCAAGAACATCACACGTGACACCTAGTTAGTTGGTTAGAGACAGACAAAGTCATTTCTTCTTATCTCAGCAGGAGGCCACACTACTTTGAGTCCAAAGCTTCTTGGTTCAATTTCTTGCTGGAATTGATTCCTTATAAATATGAATTACTCTTCATTTGATCTTTTCTCATTTGTGGGCAGGGCAGCAGTGCCCCACAGATATGTATGTGGAGGGTCCACATAGGTTTTCTATGTTTTCTCTGTGGAAAGCAAGAAATAGGGGTTCAGTGCTTCTCTACATGGGACTTTGGAGGATGCACTTTATTTGATGCAGCCCCATTGGAACGGGGGCTTAAAAGCTTAGAGGAGCAAAGGGACAAATATGGCAGATATACATTAAACCCCTTTTCATCCTGTAGAAATTCATCACAGACCCCAGGGAAAACTTTATCTTTAAATGGTGGTTCTCTGTGACTTAGGCCAGGGTCCTGTTCTATGAATCATCATTGCACTGTCATTCCCCAGGTATGCAGAATTAGAGAGGAGGTAAACTGAGCTTTAAAACTGATGAAATTTGTGAAAGTGTAACATAGATCCTACTTCTTATTTTCCAGGGAGAAGTGAAACCGTTATCTGCTCATTCCTGTGAGAGGAATCAAGCCATTATCTTCTTAGTCACCTTCCATGGGATTAAGAATAAGAAAGACTGACCCAGCCCTTGGTCACCATTTTGTATTGTAGGAAGTTAATTTACACCTTTGGACTTTATTTTTATTCTAGATAGGGTGTATGTGTGGGCATACATGTTAAACCATTGTGTGTGTCTCAGTGATGTGTCATTGAAGCGTTCATACGCATCATATTATAAATGTAATCCTTTTTAGTTTTTAAGGTATTACAATATCACAACATGGCTGAGGTTGGAAGGCACTTCTGGAGATCTAGTCCAACACCTCTGCTCAAAGCACACTCGGCTAGAGTAGTTTGCTCCAGACTGCGTTCAGCTGAGTTTTGAATACCTCCAGAGGTGGAGGGTCTTCAGCCTCTCTGGGCAACCTCTTCCAGTGTCCAATAACCCCCACAGTTTTTTCTTATGTTTAACTGGAATTTACTGTAGTTCAGTTTGTGCCCATTGACTCTTGGCCTGTCACTGGGTACTATGGAGAAGACTATGGCTCCATCTTCTTTACTCCCCCTGCCCTGCCACGTATTTATATGCAACTGCTTCTTTTCCTGTGCATTAGGATGGACCTTTCTTGAACTTGCAGAAGGTGATCCTTCAGAATCAGACAGCTCTCCTGGACCTCTGTTCGCTCCATGACCATTTCACAAAGGATTCTTCCAATCAGGTCCCTGAACAGGGCAAAGTTTGCCCTCCTGAAGTCCAGGGTTGTGATCCTCTGTTTTGCCTTGCTGCCCTCCTTTCATGATCCTGAACTCCACCATCTCATAGCCCCTGCAACCTAGGATGCCCTTGATCTTCACATCATTGACCAGTTCATTGTTGTTTTTAACTATGAGGTTCAGCAGCATCTCCCCTTGTTGGTTCCTCAATCACCTGTGTCCAGAATTTATTATCAATGTACTCCAGAAACCACTTGAATAGTTTGCGCCCTGTCATGTTGCCCTTCCAGTGGATACCGTGATGGTTCAAGTTCTTCAGGAAGACCAGGGCCACAGATGAGAGGCTTCTTCCAGTTGTCTGAGGAAGGCCTCATTTGCTTCTTTTTCTTGATCATGTGATCTGTAGCAGATTCTCATGCCAGTGTTGCCTGCCTTGGTCTGCCCTCTGATCCTGACCGGTAAGCTCTCAGGTGGCTCATCATCCCAGCATGTTTCTGTGCTCCCAGTGTGATCATAACCCTACATCTGCATGCAGACCTCTAATTCTTCCTGTTTGCTCCCTGTGATTCATATGTTAGTGTACAGGCACCTCGGAGATGCAGCCAGGCATGCTGATTCCGCCCCCCCCAAATTGCCCATAATGCTATCCTATCAGCATTTCTTTATCCACCTCTTTCAGCCCTGTTTTGCTGATTACAAGGTCTCCCATATCCATAACACCTTGCACCCTTTTCTTGAGGAAGTTCACCACTTCCTCATTTGATCATGGGTTGTCAGGTCCCCACTAACATCATTGCTAATTTAATGCTCTCCTTACCAGGTTGGCCAGCCTTTTAGCAAAGACTCTTTTTCCCCACTTGGTCAGGTCTTAGTATTTATTTGTAATAACACAAACATTTACACTTCTGAGGGAGCAGTATTAATGTCAACCATCCCACTGACTTGGTTGAGTCTACTTGTGCAAATTCTTATCAGGGTGACTAGAATATTAGTCTAATTATTCTAGCATAATTAGTCTCCAAAGGTGAAATTATATTTTATATGAAGTTTGAAAAACAGTAGCCTTATGATTCCGCTGTCATTTGCTAACCACTTGTAATCATGCAGTTTTGTAACTAAGACATGCAACTTTTTTTGAAGAAGAATGGTATATGGCATTAAACAGCACAGGAAGACTCCATTATATAAGCAATTATGATACGAACTGTGAGCTATCAAATGATGCTGCATCTTGCCATCCTTTGGGTAAAAGGTAGGTGTCTTTTTTCACTTCTTTATGGCTTTTTTTTTAGGTGCATGCCCCATATTTTGGCCCACATTTCTACCTTTTCTCACAGTTCTGTTATCTGGACTGTGTATGATCTATTGCTGACTGTATAATGACAGTACGTTTGCCAACACAGTCACTCCATTATCTAAGTCATAGCTCCATAAAGTGCTTTGAGATACCTTGAATATGAAAGGCCATATATCTAAATAAATTCTATTCTATTCTGTATGGTGCCCAAGCTATGCCAATACATATTCAGTGCTCTGTGTGATGGGAAGAAAATGAGAGGGGGAAAGAGGACAAAACCCATTCTTAACTGTATTATACCAGCCTTTCTTTCTTCACTACACAACTATTTCCTGATGTTTGACGTTCACTCTTGAAATTGTTTCAGTAGAGTTATAACTCTGTAATGAAGCATGGCAAGGAACTCCTTTTAAGTAACAAGACTTAAAGGACTGCTATCAAAACAGCAGCTTCTTTTTTCTCGAGCTAAAGCTAACAACCATATTTTAAATTTTGTTTTCATGCGTGATGTATTTATTGGACTACCAAACTTTTCAAAGGCAATACTGATTAGTTCTTTTTACTATTCCAGCATACTGCTAAGGTCTGGAAGAAAGTATCCCTGGTCAAAGGGCTGATATCTCATGAATAACTTCAGACTTCACACTATTCTCTCAGTGCTTTTGATCTCTCCAATCACCTTTTTGTGGTATATTAAAGTGGAATTATGTTCATTTTCTATGAGTCTTAAGCCTGTTACATGCTCTTTAGAGGCGTTTTCTGGGTACTGGATTGTAGACGTATGGGACAGATGTTCTGCAAGCCCTTCTGATTAACATCCCTTGGTTGCATATACAGACAAGAACACTAGATCTCTCATACTCCTTAAAAGAACATACAACCATAAAGGAGAGAATGTTTTTGCATGCAATTTGATTTCTGAGAAGCTTTTGAAATATTTGATAAGTTCAAATTGAGTGGCTAAATTCAACTATGATGCTGTTTCAGTATTTCAAAATACAGATGATTAAGTGAACTTCAGTAAATAACATGACCCTCCTGAGGATGAAACTTGGCTGGAAAACTCTCAAGATCTGGCATAACATTTTGGCATTAATATTTCTGGCAAGGCTGGAATCAGGATATGCAGAATGAAGCAAAGTTCAAAAATAAGAAGAAAAGTAACTTTTTCAAATAAGTTTCTTCGTGTGAAGTAAAGTTCATTAAAGGTGGCATTAAATTGCAAAGTCAGAACATGATCTGGTTCCAGTCTCTTCAGTGTCTGAATCACAAGTTTTTGACTAATTCATTGTGGAGAGAAGAACCATGTACATGATTTTTGACTGTGTGTTGTGTGCTGCCACTGTATTTGAATCGAGTTACACTATGATGTGGCTCAACATTTGGCTTCATATAAAAATATTTAATATATTCCTGATTTTTCTCTGGCTAGTTCTCCCATCCCTGCTTGAAACTGGTCTCTATTATTTGTGTCCTATGACTGTAGAAAACTTGTACTACTTCTTATGGGTTACCTCATGGATATTGCATTAGAAAAAAGCAGACATCTATCTTGAGTTGCATTAATTGTAAACTGAATGGATGGCTGCATGCCTTCAGTATTCTGTTTTTAATGTTGTCATGGGTGTCATCTCTGTTTCCAGCTTTTGGTTTTATTGCAGTTTTATTTTCTGTAATTTTCTTGAAATGCGGAAGATAAAGTTATGCTGTGATGAATGAGTTGGGGAGCCTATAGCTCAGACACCGATTTGTTCAAAGATTGACCATTGAATGTAAAGTATGCAAGGCTAAGAACAGTTTTGATATGATCCATTGTTGAATGTGCAGTCATTCATTTTCCTTTTCTAAATATGCTATCTTTGCTGTAGTTCTACCATTTGTCACATTTTTCCATTAATAAGTAGCCAGGACAAAAGCATGAGCAGTCTTTCCAAAGTTCAGTATAAAATAAATTAAATTAATATATAAGAAATATCTTCTTGACATAACAAAACACACACCTGACAGCATACCACATAAATTAGCAGCTTCTAAGATAGTTTCTGCAAAATGATAGCACATGGAAAGCTTTTCCAAAAGGTGATATTGAGAGCTGAATGGGAATTCCATGAGCATTTGGGAATATTTGGCTCTCATTTCAGGTTATTTTATTCATAGTTCTGTCTGTGATGAGGCATGTGCCTATATTTATAGGGACATCATATTTAAACCTGTGCAGGTACTGTTGCAAGTCTCAGATCAACAAAGTAGGTAAACGTATACTTTATATTGCCCCTCTTCAGCAAAGTTATAAACATATGATAAAAGTTAATCACATGTTTATATTCTTTACTGAATGGAGGGCATAGTAGTCTGGGTTATTAAACAGATGTATGGCCGTACTGCTATATAGCCATAGGCTGTGAGGTTCATGGCCAAGTTGCTCAAGGAATTCATGATCTTGAAATACTGCAACATACCGGAATCTGCAGGATTTAAAATAAATTAAAGAAAATGAAGAATTTGTGTGTTTTATCCTACCAGAGCAAAGCCTCCTTACTGCTGATTCCACTGTGAAGATCGGGAGGGTATTGGTTATTCAGGCAATGATACTGCTGGATTAAAAACAAGCCAGGTTGGTAGAGATCCAGGGTAAGAGTGCTAGCTGAGAAAAAATGAAAAGGTAAGCACATATGGCTGAACAGCTGCTTTCAAATTTATAAAATATCTTCTTTAATCCCTGCAGCTTTCTTGGCTTTTTCCTCTTAATTCTGTTTCTTTACAGAAAACACTGTGAAAATCATTCCATTTTTTTATTGTAATTTTCCCCAAATATTAAATCACTTCCATTTCAGGTTTATAGTTTTGGCTTTCACCAGAATACCCCAAACACAGAAGTAAATACAGCTAGAGGAGTTAAACAGAGTTTCAAATCATAACATGGAGAGAGAGGGAAAGAGAAGAATTCCTCTTCTGTATAAAGTCAGATTATTTATTCTTGTATGGTGGTGTGAATTTTTTTCTTACTGCTTTTACTGCAGCAAACTTCAAACTGAATTTATATGCATGATTTTATACATAGTCCAAATCAGGGATGTTTTCTTGCCTCAGTCTCAGGATAGTAGTTTTTAACAACACTAACTTTCTCTACTTTGCCTTGAAATTCTCAAAGCACATTTAAGACATTAATTTATTAAATTTAATAATACACCTAAAGGGGGAGAAAATATTCCAATTTTCAGCTGTGAAATACAGATACTGCTGAAATGCTGATACAATACAAAGAGAGTAGGACAGAATAGAGATTGAATCTAGGAGAGTGGCTCCTTTCCACCATTGCCTTAACGCACTGAAACATACTTTAATATATTTCAGTTTTCATAGGAAATGAAACAATCCCTTATGCTATGGATTGGTCTATAGGAACTGTCCACAAACAAGAAAAGTTTACAACTTCTTTGTATATCTCTACAACAAAGCTTTATTTTTGCTCTAGTATACTTTTTTGTAGCTTCTAGTATTTTAATTTTTATTTTGATTCTTATTAGCTGTGGGAACAGTAGGTCAAATGAAAGATGTAATGTTTTTTTCTGAGAAAAAGGTCATGTTTCAGAAACTGATTTTCTTTTCAGGTTTTCAGTAAATGATTTTTTTTTTTCAGATGACATTTTAAAGAACACTAAGTTTTTCAGGATTTTTCTCTAGAATTGTTTTTTTGATTCCTTCAACCAAATTCATGACCTCAAGAAAAATGCCAAATTTTTGCTTTTCTTTTCAAATTTCCTTGGGGATGTTCTTAGCTACTGAGTTGGTTTTTAATATTCTTTTGGTTTACTGTCTTTTAAAAAGAAACAAAACTAAAAATGTTGCCCAAAACTCAGGTTTTTGTGTCAAAAATGCTCTATGTGTCCAGACACAGGTACTAGCTTGGGTATGGGAAGCAGTAAAGATGCATCATGACGACATTTCACTTGGCCTTCTGCTGCTCAGGTTTATGGAATCATTGATTTGAGCTAACTACACGTGCTTTTTCACAGTCCAGCACTATGCCACCTGGACATGGATTTAGACTCCTGGATCCCATTTTTTTAAAGTTGTTTAGATGTTTGTGGCCAGATTTTTCAAATCACTCTGAAAAGTACCTGGTAAAACAGATAGGGACCCACTGGGATTCCGATTGATTTCATTCCTATTTAAAGAAATCAGTCACGGATTGTAACTGATGTTAAAGAGAGAGAAATTCCAGTTAGGCGGCTTTTGTACCCCTAAATACCTTTAATACCTTGGCTTTTGGACCTAGAACACCTAAAGCACTTCAGGGTGATAACTCCTGTCAGTATTCAAGTCCTGTCAGTGTTTAAGTCCTGTCAGTGTTTAAGAGGCATTTGGACAATGCCCTTAATAACATGCTTTAGCTTTTGATCAGCCCTGAAGTGATCAGGCAGTTGGGCTAGATGACCATTGTAGGTCCCTTCCAACTGAAAATATTCTATTCTATTCTATTCTATTCTATTCTATTCTATTCTAATTATTATTATACTGTAAATACCATAATAAAGTAGTATCAGAAATAATTGATAAAGCCATTTCTTTATAAACAAACAAGTACAAATAACTTCCAGGTTTGTTTCACTTTAGGTAGTAGTCTTCGACGTGTGTTTTACTATAGAATAATCTTAGTTTGACAGTACAAGTGTATTTTGCAGAGGGAAAAAACCTCCAGAGTTATGACCACATCTGCATTTGGCGGTTCAGTAGATCTGTATTTTTCTCCTTTCTTTCAGCACATGGGAGTTTAATAGCTTACCTGTAGAACAGGAAGTTTAGACCTGGTCTTTAAAGACCTATGTCCTATTGCAGAGGAGACCTCTATCATTATTCCAACTACACTGACAACACAGAACGCACTGTCAAAGTCCTCTAGGTAATACCCTTATTACATGTGTCATTAGAGGATGTTTGCCATATCTGCTTTAACACTGCAGACATTTTAAGTAGGTTATTCCATCACTTTGCCATTTTGATTATGACAACAAAATGACACCATATTGAAATGGATTTTGGAAAGAAAGGCTAACTGTCCAAAGAGGTCCATGCTCACTCTAATTAAAATTGGCTTAGGTGGCACAACCTTCATAATTCAGACTATGACTATGAAGGATATGCATGTTGAAAGCGCTCTTTGCTCATTAGTGCTATTTCTGTCAGACACTGCTACCTGCTCTTTTCTTAATGAATGCTAAGCCATCTCTTTAGAAGATTGTGCTGCTTCCCTGAACTGAGGGAACTGTCTTATTTCCTCCCAAGTTCGTTGAGAGTAAAATCGGGGAGTCGCCTCTTTGACATTTCCCAACCTCTGTACTTATTTATCTCTTTGAGACCCTGCGCTCCAGAGATATCACTGTCTTAATTAAGAAGAAGGATGTGACCATGGTAAATTGACTGATTCCATTGATTAAGGACTAGCTGTACAAGTAACATTGATTTTAACAGTGGGTCTACATAAATGTAATTGTTCGAACATGGGACTGCATAATTATGGTGATGTACGAGAATAGTTGGTTTGTCCTTTTCAACCTTCACTAACATTCTTTTGCATGGTAATGTACCTCGTTCAATTAGCAGAAATCTTAAATGTTACAAAATGTCTTTTGTGAAGGCACACAGTAATCATTATAGTCTAATTTAATCTAACAGCATCAGACAGATACATCTCTTTATTTTCCTTTCTTTGTTTCTAGATTCCCGCCCCCCCCAACCCCTTTTTCTAGTACTTAGGAGCACTGATACACACATAAATGAAAAAAACAAATAGGAAAAAGAGCCTTCCTCATTCTACCCAATTTGTAAAGTGTAGGATTTTGAGCCAGAATCCACAGAACTAATTCATGATTATGGACAATTTGTTTTCTGCTTTCCCCATTTTGGTTGCCTTCAGGGCATACTGGACATATTCTGCATCTACTCTGCAACTTCCTCAGCCCTCCCTCTGGTGGAAAAATTGCATTTTTCCCCAGATGTGGTCAAATCTCATGTCTTTTTCAGAATTAACCATCCAACTGTCTGTCTCTCATCTCCATGCTCCTCTAAAAACATCGTATGTTTGACTGCACATCTCTGGAATTCCTTTTTGGGACAGATTCATAAGACTTTAGTGCATGCCTTGCTGTTTGTGGGAGTCAGTAAGCAGAATCTGGAGAGCCAGAAATTTAAGCAAGGAAGTGGTAGAAAGCAGCACAAGAGCTGAAGTTTTAATTGTTACAATAAATATGTGGGCCACTTTCAGAGTATAGAACTTGTGCTATCAGTTCATTATTATTTTTTATGGTATATTCTCCAGACAGAACAGAGCACCGTGGGGCATTAGATTGTTAAGTCTTTTGGGCAAGAACTGTCTCTTGGCACTGTGTTTATATGACTGGTGAGTAATTCTTAGTAAGAAGTAATAACTTAGTTTTGTAGGGTTGTTTATTTGCTCAAAAAATGTGATTTTATGGCACCAAAATTTACTTGGAAATCTGAGTCAAAGAGCTGAATCACTGGCTTCCCTTCTCCTTTAATGTTTTAATGTCTATTTTCAGTAAGCACAAAACTGGGCATTTTGGCATTCCCAAATCAATTTGAGTTTACCATTTTGATGCTACTTATAACTGGAAGATACAGATATGCTTGTAAACTTGGTTCAATAAATAATATAGTCTGATACAGGAGATTCATGTAGATTGAGGGACTCACTCTTGCCAGTTTTGAATAAAGGTCTTGAACATTAATATCCCAAACCTTGGATGAGTGCTCTAGCTCTTAGGCAGGAAATTTCTCCAAGTAAGCTGGAGAAAGAGTGGCTCCATGGTGGTTAGGGCTGTCAGGGTAAATTGAATTAATACTTCAATTTTGCATGCAGATTCAATGGGAAGTGTAGTGTAGTGTACCCCAGAACACGAGTTCAAGTTAGCATCATTGCCCTGATTCAAGCAGAGAGGGGAGTAGAGCCCAGGTGCAGCTCTCTGACAGCTGAGGCTTTTAACCACTGAGGTGCGGCAAACAGGCACTGCATTCCTCCTTTCGCCTTATTGCACACACCAAATGCTGAAGAATTCTCCTCTTCATCACCCCATAGCCCAAGAAGTCAAGTGGCCCTCCAATGGATGTAGACAGAAAGGGGGCCTTTCCCAAGTGACAAATGTGTTCAGCCTGTCATGAAAACATTTTTGTTGACATAAATTTTTCAGTTGATCACTGCGTAAGTTGTCTCACACAGAATTCTATACTGAAACTTGCTATCATACTGGATACTTAAGATAATTTTTGTGGTCATTGTATGGCAGGTGCCCTTGAAAAGTTTCATTTACCTTTTGTGCCCTACTACAAAATGCGTCAATATTTATTCCCTATAGCTGCAGTAGGAAGCACGTTGAATAATCAGTCTCTTCTATACTATCAAAAGTAGGCAAAAACTGTCCTTACTGTGCATGTGCATGAGTACATCATATATCTAAATGAGAATGAAAGCCCTCCAGCAATCAAGTATGCACACAAGTTAAGAGAAGTGACACCAGTACACACGCTTCAGCACATATACATGCATACGCACAAAAAATCATATCCTGGATTTAAAAAGCTTCAAGATTAAAGGCCCAAGGGGCTTAAAATTTAAAGAAATATTTCTTTCACCTCATTGCATATTCATGAGTGAGTATTTTGGCAAGCAGGCTGAGCAAAATAGCTTACAGAATTATGGAAGGAAGATTATTGTTGATTCCTGTGTGCCACAACAGTGCTTTCACAGAGAGAAAAGAAAATGTAAATAATCATCCAAATGACTGCATTGACACCAGGTAACTCTGAGGGCCCTATCCAGCCCAGATCTTGTTACATATTTTTGATCCATGTAAGCTGCAAAACACGGAAGAAGGATATTCAAGAGGACAGCCCCTTCCAGAGACAGGTTAAAAGGTAAGAAAGAAAACCTCCCCTGCACAACATGATGTTGCAAAGGCAGCTTTCCCACAGCTTTTCTCTGTTGCTTTTTGTTTGGCCCAGACCTAAAGCTCCCATCAGACATCAGGGGTTTGTATAAGGTTCTCGTGTATTCCACCAAATTTACTCTCAATTACTGTGCAAAAGCAAGAGTTACCAGAGCCCAATTTTAATCTCCATGGTTTTAATTTTTTTTATGACCAGCCACCTCTTCTGTGCTGGTTCCTCATCTGGATTTTTCTGTCTTCCAATGGTTTTGATTGTTCTCATCATCTATTTTGCCAAGGCTCTATCATGTCTGCAAATTTTTCAGGGTAGAAAAATGTTTTTCCCTGTATCACTTTGACAGGTACCACAAATAGACATGATACTAGTGCTTTATATCCCTGATTAGCAAAGGTTCAAGAAATTTCAGTGATAAAACTGAGCAATATTAATGAGCCAACAATAGATTCTAAGAATAATAGGTACATAATATAACTGAAATAGCAAGAAAGCAAGAAAGAATCTCATTGAACAAGTACAAAAGTAAGCAATTGGCCACTTGTGTACCTTTACTTAAATTAACTTAATTTACACTAAAAACAGCGTGAGCAAAGGATAGCCTCTTTAAAACAGCACAGTTTGCATGCATCCTCTGGTAGCAGACAGAAAACTCTGAGGACAAAATTACTGCTATCTTTGCAAGCGGAAAGGGTTCTTAGCAGTGTGAAAAAGGTAACAGGACACAAAGAACAAAAGTATTGCTGCATCTAGTACACAAGACATACCAAGATTCAGATATATCACTCATACAGTAATGTGCCTTGATTTCTGATATGAGATCAGACTTTTTGCAGTAGAAAAATAAAGACTGTTTTTTTCTATAGGCAAATGAGTAGCTCTCGTGGAAGTGGAAGTTCACTGATGCTCCAGATGCTACAGGGATAGGTCATATAGAAATGTGCAGCCATGAGAAAGGTGGTATGAACTACATTCAGAAAGCCTACTTGCAGGTTAAAATAATACAGATTTCACAAAATACTTTCCCCCAAAGTTTGCTTTTTTCACCAAGAGGCTTAAAAATGTGTATATTCTACAGAAATATTTCTGGTTTGTTGCAGAGCCAGGGTTTCTTGACTTCTCCTGTGATGCTGTTTCTCATACAACATTATTACTCAGATGTAATAGCCTAGTTTTAGAGTTTCATGCTGTCTTTTCTCTCTCTCTTTTGTCTACTTCCCTACCCTCACGCCTTTATAGGCTATATCCCTTTCCTTTGGAAAAGGAGTGCTTGACACCATCTCTCCCTGGGTCAGTTAACCCTGACCTTCCAGTTCTTCTCTGGGGAGAGAAGGTGAGCTGCTGGGGCTGTGTTCAAGAACACCAAAACCGTGGTTCTTGGTTGTCATGAAAATCTAAGGCACAAGTCAAGTTGTTGCTTGATCTTTGCAGAGACTTTGGACACTGTGGCATGACAGAGTAACAGGGCATTGCTGTGTCCCTTGTGCAAATCAGTGAACACAGGGCAGGCTTAGCAGTCTTCAACATATGTGAGGTGGAAGTATGTTACAACCTCATTTTTTATATTCATTGTTAGTCCCAAGACCCAATTTCTTGCACTCTGGCATTTTCAGTGGAGCCAGAAGTATCTTGGGAAACCCTGAGGAGAAGGAGGAGAAGACATGCAGCCAGCGCACAGACTTGCTCTAAAACGGTGCCTGACTTGAGCAACCTTTGCCTTTGAAATAGCAGAAGTTCTCTCTTGCTCCCATTTATACAGCTGGTTAAAAACACAACAGAGATGTGTTTCCCAGCGTGACCTCTGTATTTGAAGTATCAGCACAAATTGAATTTCTACTGACAACCTGCAATTACTTGAGCAGAAAGCAAAGCATAGCCCAAACCTTCAGGATAGCACTGTTAAAGGTATTCAGATCTTAGACAAGGCCATTTCCCACAAGCCACAGGATCAGTATGTGAACAAGTGGAAATGTGGCTGTGGGGTATACGTGATGATGATTCACAGCACTTCCATCCCAGAGGGGATTTATGGATCTGCAGTATACAATACCCTTTTTTTTTATTTTACTGCCCCAGCTTTGAATTAAAAGGGTATTGTAAATATAAAACTTAGGCTATTGAAATTATTCCTAATACTATATTAGAGTCTAAAGACTGAATTTTTGTGCTTTTTCTAATGGATTTTTTGTGAAATTATCCCACTGTCTTGAGCTTTTGCAAGGATGACTGTAGCATGCATCAGAAATGCTTCTCATCTGCGTCTGACACTGAAAAGGAACTGTGATGGTTTTGTATGAAACTGTAATACCGAGTACATAATTAACATTTCTTACACTTACAATTAGATGCTGCAACTTGACCCCTCTGCCACTGATTTTATTCACAATCTTTTGTTTTGTCTTTCTGAAAATATTCCTGCTTACTCTTAAAACAAGGAATATTAGAGAATTGTGAGGACAGCTCACTGGTAGATGGACTGCTGTTTGGAGTACTGGGATTTTGAAAAACTGTTACTATTTCCTGATAGCCTTCCATTTTTTTGTTGTAGAAGCTTCATTCAGAAACACCTTTGCACAAAACCTTCAAATATTACTTAACTTTTCAATTAGAAATACTGTATAGAAAGAAATCAAGGTTGGTTGTACATTTTTGAATATATTAGATATTAATTTAATTTTTGGGAGCCAACTGTAGGTCTGTGAACATTAAAAAATTTAGGAGGGGGCTAGTAGAAATCACCAGTAACATGAAGAAATGTGCTGAGTTTCCAGAAGGTGAGTGAAATAAGACAGTGAGTTCCTCTATAATCTAAATTTTTTTTACTTATATCTAGTTAACTAATGCAAAAACTTGTAATTTGCAAGTGCTTAATATGTGCCCTGACAAAAGAAACTTACAAAAAACTTTCATGTTAGCTTGATAAGGTACTTTATATGAGGAGAGAAAGGTTTTCATTCTTTGGAAATGCTTCAAATACTGATCTGTTTGCACTCCTCTAGCACAATTTGAGAATTCCTTCCTCAAAATGCCTTTGTCAGAACTCTGTTTTTTGTGGATTGGTGTGTTTTTGTTTTTTGTTAATTCACAGCCACTAGGCTAGTATTTTCAAAGGCATACAGACTGATTCTCTCCCACTGTCTCTCAAACGTGTCCGGTTCGTGAAATAATTGCCAGATGCAAAATAGAGTTCAAGGGAACTTTTTCTGTTCTTGGGTCTAACCAGTGAAACAGTAGTTTTAAGGATGGTGTCCAGGAAACATCTTATCTCTTGGGTATTTTGCAAGTTCTGCTTGCATTTCACTGAACTAATAGATACATAAATAAATAAATAAGATAGATTTCTGATAATCAAACTGGTAATTGTGCTTCTCACCTATTTCAGAATTTCCTTTTACTCAAATGCCATAAACTCTTTGAAGATGATTAATTCTGCAATGCAAATAAGCTTGGATCCAAAAGAAATTCCATAATTTTCACTTTGGTTGGTTTTGTAAAAAGTCTAGTTTGAGGAAATTAGCTAAGCCAAGCTTGTCTTCACACAAATGTTACACCAATTTAATTTGAATCGCTTTATAAATCGATTTTGTTAAACCGATGTGAACTCTTGTTTAGACACTCCTAAATTGATTTTGCCCTGGCTTATATTGATTTAGCCTAAGTCAGGAAGGAATTCACTTAAGATAAATTAATGCAAGTCTGAAATAAAATTAAAAGTGCCCACATAGGGTTTGCATGGGCTTGCTAAATTGATTTAAAAATACACTTTTAATTAAACTGATGCAACTTTGTATAGGCCAGGCTTAACACCACAGAGAGAAATCTTTGACTTCCAGAAATGGCAAGCTCTGCCATGGCCTGAAAGGGCCTTAAGTCTGATAACTGGTTCAAGGTATTACAAGGTTTCTCCATTGATATTTGAAATAGCTTACAGTAATTTTGCAAATACGTAGCTCCTCTCCCCATCCAGAATAAATTTACCTCTCTTACTCCCACAGTTTTCTTTTTTTTCCAGTCATCAGTATTGTTTCCCTTAAGATTGAAGACAAGGGTGAAACAAAATCTGATTTCTGAACATAAAGTTTTTTTTTAAATCTGAGCACAGATTTTAGCTTTACAGATGTCCACTGCCTTTAAGCGAACCCATCTCCAGGACAACTTCCTTCACACCACACAGGCATTGCTTTTGGAACAGGTAAGTGCCACTTGCATATTGGGGACTGATTTCTAGTGGAGGCATAATAGGACCCTTGCTGGCTTTGTAACTAATGCTGTATTACTATTGTAGACCAGTAAGTTTTCATTGTACTGGTAATTGTTGAATTTTCATTTGCACTTCAATACATGATTACCAATTTTTCCTCAAATCTATTTGTCCAGCAAAGAGGGTCTAGACACCAGTGCCCTTGCAGAGTAACCCTGAATAATTATTTGGAAACCAGGCTGTAACCTTCATGATGCTGTCTGGAATTGGCAATCAAAATCAGAGATTATGCAGAAACCTCTATCTCAAAATGTGCCTTGTTTGCTGAACTTTTGCCAGACGCAAAGTACAGTTTGAGGGAATCTGCATTACAGATTGTCACGTAGAATTCACCCCACACCCCACTCCTTCATCTCCTAGGAACTGAAAATAACAAAATGACATGTTTTCAGAGACAAGACTGTTCACAGAACAGTAATCATAGCTGGTGTTGGATAGGGCACCCATGCTTGAGAGCTGCTTTACTTCACATACAGACATTGCCCTTTGCAGTTGGCTTGTTTCTGTGGTATTCCCACTTCCTCCTTTTGACGGCTCCACAGGGAATACGATGCCCTGGATTCCTGATGTTCAGTTTACTTATAAACCAGGAAATCTTTGTTAGTTGTAGATCTGGAAAGGTGACTTTGGCATTGCTGAATCAACCAGCTGTATTTTCTGTGGAAGAGTTGCCATCTGTCTGCTATCATCTAAATAAGAAGTTGAGTCTGGCCACTACTCATTTTTTCTGTGTCTCCCACCAGTAGGGAAATAAACAATGGATTATCTTCATCTACATAGTCATTATAGTGTCCTGTCTTAACCTTTGCTTTTCTACACACATGAAAAAAGTAGTTTCTTAAACCTGTCCACTTTTTGTTGTTCTTGCTATTCAACTTGGTATTATCTCAGCTAACCTACATCTTTGTTAAAGTATGGTAGCCAGCTGGCAAAAGTACTTTGAAAAGAGTGGTGTAGTGGCTTCCTGTTTCTTACGTAAAGTGTTCCTGCTAACACTTTTTAGAATGAGATTTATCCTTCTGTTGCTGTTGCTGCAAGTAATTGACTTGTTTTGTTTGTAATACACTTCTATATCGATGCTTTATGAGTCATCCCTCATTTTGTATTTGTGTGTATTTGCTTTCTCTTTCCTAAGAGAAAGCATATTTATTTTCCATATTTAATTTCATCTTGGTTTTGGGAATGTTAGAGAGATCCATAAAAAGGTCAAAACTGGATGGGCTGTTGAGGTCAAACTGCTTTATTGTCAAATTTAGTTTGAGGCACATTTGTGCAATGGGATGGAACATTTGCAAAATATTTATCCATGTCACACCTGTGTTTTTTCAAACATTGTATTTCTAACACTGGAGTGTATTTCAACAGTGAAGAAACCTCTACTCCATTTTTAAAACCTGGTACGATTACTGAATAAAAAGAAAAAAGTATAGTGTATGAAAAGTACTTAAGAAAGAAAGGCACAGTTACTGGAAGAGTCATGGGCTCAGTTTCCACTGCCTGAAGGGTGCCTACATGGCTCCAATGACCTCTTGAACTTCATTAGTTAAGTGTACTGGAATTTTTCCCCTCTTGTTTTTTGTTTTGTTTTGTTTTGTTTTGTTTTGTTTACAGGCATTTGTGCCTTCAGTGACTACTATATTATGCTTAAGTAAGTCTCATGGTAAGTCCAAGGACTTTAATTTCCTCATTCTTGACTTCAGGGTCTTTTTGAATACGTTCATCACTTTTTGAAATACCATTTTTCCAAAGTTTATTTTCACATACAAGGCTGTAATGTGATTCTTCCCTAACTGTGTTGCACTTTCTTATATTCTTGTTTCTAATACCTGGGGACTACAGAGATGATACGTATAGACTCATCATCTCTGTCTTACATAGGGCTAAGACAAGAATAGTGCTGCCTCTTTTATACTACAGAAGTAGTTTAGAAGTGGTGATTTAAATCTACATGATTTAAAAATATTTAAACCTAGTCCCAGGATTATATTTCATCTGGTTATTGGAGTCAGCTATTCATCTCCTGCTAAACTGCATTAATCTCTTTCTGCATTGTGTTCAACATCTTTATTTCTAGTGAGCAGGTAGAAATACTCTGATACATATAAAAGGGAGGAACTGTAGTTCTGCATTAGTCCAACACCATCTGAGTCACTGTGAGAGCTACTATGGCTCAAAAGCATTTGTGTATCTCTGATTTGTGTCTATCCAGGTTCTCCTTGCTACACCAACATAGTTAAAATAATGCCTATTTTTTACAGAAACTCACAGATTCCACAGTTATAGCTGTCTTTGTTATGATTAATTCTTAAATTTTGTGCGGTAGTAGCTACCAAAGGCACCAGTTAAGACTGATGGTCTCCTGTGCACTTATAGGACATATACAAATTTAGCTACCATTAAAAAACAACAACCCACAAGTTGAGGTAATCAGCAACAAATAAAATTAAAAAAAAGAAAGAAATTATCGATGGGCCTTCAATATAGCCATAATGGCTACAATAACATTAAGGTTTGGCTTAAAGAGTGGTGTGAATTAGTAGAGAGTCTATTCAGAGAACATGTCCTATACGCAGACACATGAAAGGCAGCGCAGAAACCAGTTTCAGTGGTCAAGGGGAATCCTAGAGACAGAGAAATAGTGGGAATGAGTGGCATTAGGACTCAACCAAAATGCACGGGTGAGAAGGGAAGGACAGAATTTCAGGGAGGCGGTTACATGTGCAGTGCATGGCAAAGGACTCTCTCTCCATCCAGCTCTGCGCACATATCTCTGTGATTGCAGTAAACAAAATGCAGTGAGGAAGAGGAGGAGAGGGAGAACTGGTCACAGGGGTGGGAATGCAAAAGAGGTCATAATGAGTGTAAAGCTATAGATAATGAAGTAAACATAAGTATATAACAGCAAAACATCCTTACAGAACAGGCAAACATCCCTGGTACCCATTGGTGGATCTCACCTTTCCTTGAGTAATGCAGCATGCTCTCTTGCAAGGAAACAATTGATCCCTTTTTAAGTTTTCATATAAGACATTATATGGCAGCAGTTCAAGACTGCGGACCAGATTCTTACTATAGTCAAACTACCCTGAATTTGGAGAAACTAAGGTCAGATGCTACCTGAAAGTAGTGGAAAAAAGGACAAACTTGTGTTTTGTATTATAAACCTTCAGAGTCTGTAAATGTTAAATTTGAGCTGATCTATTATGATTTATTCTTTTCTTATATTTATCTTTGGTTACCACTTGCTCTGTGTAGAGAAGTGTAACAAAAAGGTGGGAATCAAGGTAAAATGCATTATTATTTAAGACTTTTCTTATTGTGCTTTTAAAAAAATAATTTCATGCAGAACAAGTTTAAGAGCAGGAGATACCTAAGAAGCTGTCAAATAGCACTGTTAACTATAATAATTTATCCTATAATTTAATGTAGCCCTGACCCCTGTCATAAGTTAATACACCATGAAGAATAGTGTGCAAAAAACATGCTTATTAATGAATTGGAGAAATAATGTGACATTGTTTTTTGCCATTTCCCATGAAATATCTTAATATTGGAGTTAGCAGAGCCTAGACAATTTTTGCTATGTAATTATGTCTGTCCATATCTTACTAACTTGTGCTGTGATTAAAAGGTTTGTAATTTTAATTATGCTTTCTGAAGACAGTTGTTTGATTCAAGACAAAAATAACAGTATGTATGAACTCTACATCATACACTTTTATTTTGTCTATTTTTGCCAATGGAGTGTCTTAATTCGAAATTCTTTATATATAAATGCTAGCTGCAGATGTGTGTATATACTGCTAGCTCTATATAAAATACACAATTCCTCAGAGACCATGTAGCGGTCCAATTATTCTTTTACTAATGATCATCTCTTCTGGTCGCAGAGTGGCACAAGGCCCTAAATACGTTGGAGCTGTTCTTCTGGAGTCTCTCTGCACAGAGGCAGGGTATGTATGTGAAGCTGAATGTCCAAGTGGAAAAGCTGGCTGATGGTGCTGTGATTGTGTTCCAGATATTACCATATCCTGTCTATGATCTTCTGTACAGTTTTTGCAGTTCATGTACTGTCATTACTTCTTTGGCCCAGAAGATGTGCTAGGCTGTAGTCACCAGGGGAAACTAGGCTCTTTTTCCTGAAAAGCTTGCATTTAAGAAGCTTTTTTTTTTTTCAAAAACATGGCAGCAATTTCCGTTACCTGCTAAGAGGAGGGTGTTGCTGCATCCTAGCGAAGCTTTCTGAAAATACCTGTCTGTATTCTCATACTATGGAACTAATTCTGAAGACCTCTGAAAGCCACAGATTAAGCTCTGGAACAGTAAATATTCTTCCTTCTACACATTATCTGGCTGCATGTTGGCATTAGTAGTATGTAACTCTGCTTAAAATTTCCTGATGCAGAAGAACTATATCAAATTGCAGGATAAGCTCCTTTTGTAGCCAGACTGGAGCTGTACTCTTTGATTTTTCCTCGACACTCTCAAATGTGTCTTAAGCTGAGAAGCTTCAGTCAAGAGGAACTTGGGCTGAGACTACTGACAGCTGTGGAAGTGGTGCAGCTTTAAGACGGCGAGTGTCTCTAGAAAAAGGAGACCCACCCAGGGGACAACCTGCATAGGGGTTCACACTGCTATAGCTGCGGTGCTAACAAAGTATGAGTTAGCTCCTCTAAAAAAAAATAGATCAACTACTTCTAGACTGAGCATCTAACAACACTGTAGAGTAGTCGCATTGTAAGATGGAGACAATTTTTCTTACAGCTCCATTTTTTTTTTAAACTGAGACCTTAAATTTTGTCTTTAAGTGTATGGTTGAAAAACTAGGCTTCAATTCAACAAAGTATTTCTGTATGATACATAGCTTCAGTTTTCAAGAAAATGTTTGGACATTGAAGTCAATGGGATTCCCTGACAAACTTAATAATTCCTTTTTTTCCCATAGAAATGGACTACCCTAAGTGGTTTGATTTTTCCAGATCAATGAAAACTAACAGGTTCTCACTGATATTGAATATCTGACCATTTGCTTAACAATGGACTTGATGGGGTAAACTCAGGCCAGTTTTAAAAGGCTTTCCTCTGTTTGCTTAAACATTTGATAGGATTTTTTTTGGACACCTATTTTCCTAGTAACTTTCCGGTAGAAATTCTGGGCCATTTTACACTCATTTGATTCCTCTGAGGTTTTCTAACTTGGCTTGTATACAGTGCTCAATAGCAATAAAAGGGTTAACTGTCTTGTTGTTTTAGGCTTGCACTGTATACAGGGACTTGACATTTTCACACTAATTAACACAGGCTGCCTCAGTCCCTATGTACATGTAACTCATATTTAATTCAATGGAAACATTGAGTGTGCATTGATGGAAGAGTTGGGTCCATACTTTTACTATTGTGACAATCAGGAAATGTCTTATCCAGTGGTATATTTAATTTACCCTCAGCCCAAATATTGAAATATTCAAGCCTTTGAAATATTTCATTTAAATGAAGTATTCATATCAATGAGGGAAATGTTAAAGACTTTCCTTAAGCAAAACTTCCCATAGGTTGAGACTTGAACATATATACAAGCACCACCTCCAGTACACTAATGTTATTGTAGAGGTTTTTGTTGCTGCCATGCAGTATGAATCATACTCATCCGCCCAAGGTGTAGGGATTTATGGTACATAATTTTTCATGTATTTCATTTCCTATTTAAGCACACATTTACTGGAATCCATGCAGAAGTACAGCCTTTTCCTTTTAGTTACAGAAGATATGAAGATTTCTGGTGTCTCTGAGGTACTTTTTATTGTTTTGCAAAACAAAAACCAGATGCTCTGGCTATATCTAAATTTAAGGGTGGGTTCACAACATAGTAATCATAACCTGAGGGTGTTGGTCTCTCAGTAGCCCAAACCAAAGATTTGTTAGGATTTGTCTTATTGTCTTATTGCTTCCAGCCCATGAAAGTAGGTTTCCTTTCCCTCAGAACCAAGCCACAGGGAGAGGTTTTGTATCCCAAAGTATCCTAATATGTTGCTGAGACGCAGTACTCCAGTGTCCAATAGTTGAGATATAGCCAATGTAATATGCAGTTGCGTTTTTGTCCTCTGTGAAGCTGGGCCATATCCGTGTACCTTCATTAGGGTCCACGCCCTTACCTCTGCAAATAGTCCATTCTCCTGGGAAGATGAATAATGCACATGGGGAGGGGGGGGCAGGAAACAGGTTATTAGGTAACCTTTGCCTGGCAGAATAATGCTTCAATTCAAGCTGATTTTCAAGGTCTGTCAGGGCCATTTTTGCCCTGATCAATGCAAGAAAATAAAAACTAGAGAGGAACAAAAGAACCCTCTGCTGCTTTCCATTTAAATATAAAAAGATTTAGCAGCTAAATTATCATAGGGTGTTACCTCTATTCTGTCTTGAGACTGCTGTGAGCACTCATAAGTGTATATAGTTTCTTCCTTAAAATCCCTGGAAATGTTGAACTATGTGTCTTAATATAGTTTCTTATATTTTAGTGAAAAGGCAGCTGTAGATGTCATCATGACTATGGACTTTTATAGTGCTGTAAAAATTCAGTGTCATCATAAATTCATGCTGCTGAAAATGTCGACATTTATGGCAACTTCTACAAGGACATATTTTAAAATGATATTAAAACTTTATGCAGCAACTTTTATTTAGTTAAAAAAGTAAGATTATAAAGCAAAACATTTACTCTCATTTTAGAACAAAGAGGTGTGACAAATAGTTTATAAAAAAGGGAGAAAATGAAAAGGTTTTGTAAAGCAGATCAGTCAGACCCCCAAAACACAAGACACTTGAATCCTGTTTATGTGAAATCAGTAATTGAAACAAATAATTAATATTCACATCTATTGTCTTTAACATAGATTGTTTATCATTTGGTCATGTATCAGTGGCGTAGATATATTACAACATTGTTTTGAGGGCTAAGCATCTCTGCGTAATTTGCACTGAAATATCCTTATTTCTACTGGGCTTTTAGGACCTGTAAAGTAAGTGAGCTTAATGAATACTGTTAAGACTAAGAAATAATGGAAATCTGGGTTCTTGCATCTACTAAAATTTGAGCTGCAATGCTGCAGTCCTTTGGGAATCTCGCTAAAAGGGACTGCATGGACCCACAAATAGCATAACCCTGCACATTGAAACTTCCAACATAGGGACAGTTGCTTGTGAAGCACGTGATCCAAATCTCTTACACTCAGTTCAACCATTGATTTCAGACAGCTGTGCGGTAAACATAGCATATATTTCACAGAAGCTAACCAAAAGGCAATGTGACAGAAGTGGGAGAAGGTAAAATGCTACTTGTTTTTATTCCTTGAAGATATTCAGGAAGTATCAACTAACTTCTCCTGAGTTTCCATCAACTTTCATTGAAGCAGCTTCAGACACTGCTGTACCTCAGAGAACAAAATATATTGAGTATTCCCTCAAAACAGCAACATTTATGTTTCAGCAGAGCTTTAGGGACTGAGTTTAGGGACTGAGCCCATTCCTACTGAAGTCAGTGAGATAGTCCTATTAATTTCCTTGCAGCAATATCAGGCACTAACACTGAAAAGAGCTGAATCAAAGACTTTATACTAATGCATAAAGAAGATACGGAATGAATTTTCTGACCCTTATGCTCAGATTTGCCTAATTTTTATATATAAGGACATTCTTCTCTAAGTTTAATGGCAGTTTTACTTATGTATCTCTACAGTTTTCCATACACAGTTCTCCAGCACGTGTGATTTTGTCTTCAGATTAATGAAAAAACAAATTTAGTGTCTCTGAAAGAGTGTTGCAGTAAGCGAACATAAAAGAGGTGACACATATATAGCAAATGGTCATCTTTCTCACAGGGTTATCCACAAAGTTGCCTTGCCAATCATTTCAAAGGCTGTTGGTATAGACAGATGTTCATTACGTCCAGAAAGAACACTCAGTGCTTCAGCCCATTTCACTTAGGGTACCAAACAGGCTTCATAAAATAAATTTAAATAATGACACACCTAGGCTGAATTTGAACCTGAAGCCTCTGCACAAAAACAAACAAAACCCCACACAAACCTGTGTCCTATTGCCAGGGCTCCCTCTTCTGCTCTGTTTCTTCTTTTTTGTTTCTCTTATGGTATTACTAGGCATTGTCCTCTAGAAACATCTCTGAGGCTACCCAAGGAAGGCAATCAATAACATCTTTTTTTTTAATTCTCAGATACATTTTATTGAGTCTTGTCAGTTCAACATCACTTCTACAAGCTTATGGGGCTGATGTAAGAAGTCTCTCCAAGTCTCAATTTTTGTATGCTGTGCTCTGAATTACTAATTTTTTTTACTTCAGAGACAGACGTACAGATGCATATGACCACTAAACAGTACCACTAGTCTAAGACCATTTTAATTCAGACAGAGAATCTAAAAAAGACTGGGGACGTGGAACAATACTCAATTGGTTTCATATCTTCAGATATTTTTTATGTGATGTGGAGAAGTAAAATACAATGGAGAGGATTTTTTTTTCCTTACACTTGTCATAATTTGAGATTTTTTATAAGTAAAGGAACAAAAAGACATGTATACTTGATACAGAAGAAATGTCTGTTTGCACTTAATATATTATAGAAAAGTTAAAAGACAGCTTAACCTTGAAAAGTTCAAAGACAGCTTAACCTTGTAAAAATGTTACCTCTGTAATGCTGCCAAGATCAGTAGCTGTATGAATTATTACTTTGACTTGCACACATGACTTTTTTCAGCATTTATCTAACTTACACATTCATTAATTGGTGATTTTCATATGCTGGTGATTTCATAAATTGATGATTCATTTCCTCTTTCATTCAAACTCCCACCTTTTAAAAAACTCATGCATCTTTCTGCCCTCAGATTCATCATATTCAGCTCAGGCATTATTTGGTGAATATTCCAGATTCAATGCATTCCAAAATAGAATTTATTGGAAAACAATAGCAATTTTTTTATGCTCAATATCTAACATCAAGCACAAGGTTATAGTAATGGCCCTGTGTTAAAGTTGTCCCCCTGTTGTATGATATAGGAGGAAAGTATTTGAAGAAACAGACCTGGGGTCCAAAAAGATCAAAATTTCCTTTGCAAGAGTGTACATTATGCTTTGATGTCATATTTCTAGACTAGGTAATTATGATAAAAGCCATGCTTCTCATACCTAGTAGAAGGAGATTGTTTAAACCGTAAGCATGTTTAAACTTCCACCTGATATTCTTTTTATTAGTATGATCTATAGATTCTAGATACCCTGGTTACCTTGTCCATTGATCCATGTGAATATTTGGCCTCATGTGACAGTGGCTTTTTAAAGAAAATTTTGCCATTCATTGAATATCCCACCTGCCTGGTTTTGAAAATCCATCTCTTCTGCGTTTTGAAAATGTGTTTCAATTGGACAAATGTACCAGTCTTGCAGAAAGAGAAAAGCTTCTCAGCTGTATGGTCAGGCACATAAGGAATCATTCTTATTTTTTCAAAAGCTTCTCTCTTTATTAGTTATGTGAAATGCAAAGATATAGGAGCATGTAAACCAATAATAGTTATTCAGTCTAAACTCAAAGGATAACTTACCATGGGCACTGGAGGCTGAGATAGGATATTGTATTTGCATACATACAGTATATGGAGAACTGTTCTGTTTTATGGAGCAGCAATCATATATAGTTTAATGTCTTATAAGTCCCATAAAATGACATTAAGAAATTTTGCTATTTGGCTGGTGAACAATCTAAGCAGTGGTGTTAACTCATCATAACACCACTACTCTGAAAGCTCAAGCCTCATAAAATTTGGGATATAAATATGCCAGCTCAACTAAACGAGATTAGAGATCTTGCATACATCTTTTTGTAGGGTGGCATCCAAAAATCTAGTGTTCACCTAAATCTTTTAAGAATTTCTACCATTTGTAGGCTACTGGGGAGTCTTAATCTCTGAAAAACCACACTCTTGCCCTTTTGTTTTGAAACAAACCTAGGAGATTTAGGGCATCATCACAGTGCTAGTAGATGTGACATGACACCTCTGAGAGTCCTGCACTCTTATGAAATGGCAGTTAGGTAACAGGAAGCATTCCTACGTCATCTAAAATGATATTAGATTATTTCTGGAGTGGAGGAGCTAAACCACAAGGCAATGACAAGAATACAATTGCAACAGGACATTAATCTTTTGTCTTTTCTTTAACGTGGATGATTAATGTTTGAGATTCCCTTTAATTTTTACTTGAAGATTTAAGGCTGGCCTGACATAAATCTGAATAGCATCTGATGATGCTAATCATGAGCTCTGCCAACCCAAAATAACAGCAACTTCAGTTTAGGATTCTTTTGAACACTCATTGTTCATCTCTGTTTTTATTTGTGTCTTTCTTTTGATATATTAGGAACTTCCAGGTGGTAGCAGGCGGAGTTACAAATGTTAGATAGCAAGGGGACAGATTTTGCTCCTGGCTAGACTGGTAACCTATATATTTTGCAATGTGAAAACAAGCTTGCTAAGCCTGAATGCACTGGCCTTTCAGTTCTGTACCAAAACTCCATCTGGGCTGTACTTTCCAGTCAAACTCCTCCCATCCTCTTTATGGCGGATGTTAACTCCATATGGGTCTTCTCTGTTTCTTCTGCAGTTTCACAGAACATGAGTAGAGATGCTATCCAAGAAATCATCCGCCCATGGTGACAATTTGCCAGAAGCTGATACTAACCTTCTGGCAAATCTGCAATTTGTTGCAAGTAGGACTCCTCACTTGGGGACACATGCTTAGTTCAACAAAAATATCTTCTTTATGTTTAATGGATGGTAAAGAAAAGAGATGCGGAAAAGTCAGCTGGGTCTGCTGTGCATCACTTTGTGGTCTGTTGACTGAATTCCTTAATGACATTCTCATTAAATGTTCCTGCTGCCGAATACTGTTTGCTTTTGCCTTTAGAACTGTCTGCATTGATAATGAGAGACTCATCTTGAAAGTTTTTTACATAAAGTTTTATTCTCATGTCACTGCCACACTCAGTAGCTCTATGTTGGTTGTGAGCAGAGCGAATACCATGTGAATGAATTCACAGCAGTGTGTTACCCTAGGGGCCTCAGACTACCTTACCCCTCCAACCCCCACCCTCTCCTAAGAAAAATCGAACCCTGACCTTAGACAGTAATGATAACACAGCTTTTTTTATTAAAGGAAATGCCTTCTTGTCTCTTTGACATCTGGTTCTGAGGTGACTCGTTCCACTCTGACCAGGTTATCTGGCTAGCTAGTGGACACAGTCTGCCCATCTAGAGAGCAGATGAAAAGGTCTTGTAAGGCATCTCATGTCAAGTGGGGTTGTTGATCACTTCCTGACTCCACTCATCATAGGGGTGATGGTGCTGCGTGATAGCAAAGGTTCAGATGTTTCCCAGTGAAATACACACACAGATATTTCATTAAAATACTCTTTTAATGGCCCACAACCTGCAGCTCAAGAATGCCCTGAGCCACAGGTTGTGCCTTTGTGTCTGATGGGCCTTGAAGTTGCACCTAGGATTTGTTCCCTTAAATTACTTTTAAGTATTTAAGATCACAACAATTATTTTGGATTGAAATTTTCAATCTGCAAAACAAGTTTTCTTTTGGTGGTGATTAAAAAAAAAAAAAGCATCTGGTTTCTATAAGCTTCATTTATTTAATTTATCAACAAATTATATTACTTTTACTGTTAAAATTAGATGTATGCAGACTGATTTAGATTAATTTTTTAAAATTAGCTAAAAGTTCATGGCTTTTCTGGAGATTTTAAGAGGCTGTGTCTTCTCTAGTGCTTTGTATTAGAAGAAACAAGAGGGAAGAAGTAGTGCTGGTTTTATGGTATTTCCAGTCCAGATGAAAGAACCAAAAGTCTTATTTCCAAAGTGTGGCATTTTATGTCATCACCCTTTTTTACCCAGACAGCTGCACTAAGTTAGTTCCAACTCTACAGTGTTTAGACATTCAGATAAAGTTTAAGTAAGCATCTATGCTTCTGGTGATTTTTCAAACAGTCTTTCAACCTTTTGTGGTTCACCCATCACCAGTTAATATCACATTAAAAACTGACAAATGATGTTGCATTTTATTGCAACTTGTACAAGCTGGGTAACCTGTCCATTAATTCTCTGCTGGTTCTCACTTAGCATCATTCTCTTCCTATAATAATAAAAGGACTAAAGATTGTACGCAGCTAAAATTAGTTTTTTATTAGTAGACAACTGAGTCCTTTCCATATTTTGTAATATTCAACCTGGAGGGGGAAAAAAACATTTTGATTATTCGCAGTGAAAAATTTATTTAATTCATGGAAACAAAATACTTCTTTAAGACAGTAAATTCATCTAGAGTGAGTCAATTTTGTTTCCTCAAAAAATAGCCTTTCTTACAACAAATACACTTTACAGGACTTTCTTTTTTACTTCATTAGAAATTATCTAATATGTTTGCAGAAGAAATGAAAGTGATTTTTTTTTCTCTTTTCCAAAAGCATAAACTTTTTTTGGCTTCCAACAGCCAACAATATTGGATATTGTTTTTCCCTGGGAAAGAAAAATATTTTCACGGAATCACCAAAAGCATTTCCAGTGCTAATCAGCTTTACATTCACTCAAAAGAAGACGGTGAGATTTTGGCTTCAGTAATGGCACTGTACAAGGAAGATGGAATTCCAATCTATACACCGTGAAATGCTCCATCTTCAAAGTAAGTGTTTTTCGTATTTTTATCAAAGACAAAGGCACTTGAGATGAAAGATCTAATTCTCTGTTGCTCCACAGAGTCACTGGCACAAGCACAAAGCAGTTGTAACGTGATACTAAATGTGAGTTGTATCATTTACACTCATTTTACATTTCTGATGAAGGGCAATCTGAAGAAAATTAACCTAGTTTTTTTTAAGGCACACATACAATTCTTATCTTTGTAGGTGGGAGATAATTTTATTTTATGGATAGTTTTATACACACAGAGTCATGCAAGCAAATTAATAGTTTTTAAGATGCATTTCTAAAAACTCAACAAAAGCCTTTAAACAGCTTTGATCCCTTATGTCCTCATTACATCAATTTGAGGCTGATGTAACTGGAGGGGAGGGTTGATGATCACGAGGTTAAGGCTCAAGGGGCCACAGTCTATCCTCCGATGGAGCTGTGCACAGTGCAGAACCACGGAATAAGGCAAAGGTAGCTTTCTATCTCCCCTAATATCCCTGTAGACCATAGGACTACATCCCAGCTCCTTTAACATAGCCCCAGATGGCAGCGCTGATGGGGATGCTGCACCCCTGTGCTCGGTAAGGGGCTGTGTGCCATCCAGAAGCTCCCCGCAGGGTTGATGATAGCTCCAGATCTGGCCCAGAAAGCAGTGTGACCACCAGACCATCAGCCACGACAGAGTCGGGACTTCCAGGTTCGGTTCCTCAGCCTCACGGCTCCTGTGGGCCTCAGTCTCTCTGTTTCTGAGAGTGTTTATCTTCCTCGTCCTGGTGGTTGGAGGCTGAGTTCATCCCTGCTTGGAGATCATCTGAAGGAAGATAGCCCAGAAGTTCCTACTTTGTTCCAAGAGATCTAGTTATAGCATCTTCTCAACATGACCAAACATCCTAAGACTCTCTCTGGGAACAATTTATTGTTATTGTTGGCATTCATTGCCTGATAGTTTCAGTCTTTTACCATCTTGCTGTTTACAAATGGATCAAAAGGCAGTGCAAATCATTAGAACTAGCAGTGCAAAGTTACTCTTTTTGGCAAAATCCCGCCTGCTGTCATTTTCTATAGTTAAGACTTTTGCCTGAAGCCTTGAATGTCTCACCCTGACACCAGCCTGCAGTAATTAATCATTAAACAGTGATTGAGGCAGTGGACCCCAGAAAATATCTTCATATTCTACCATATGCTGAAGCCAGCTGCAGCAAGCACTCGGAGAGAAGCCGCACAGAGGAAAACACTCTGCCTGACAGTCCCCTGCTGTGAAGTCCAAGCACAGAAAGCCTCTAACGAAGGGCCGTAGACAGACTGTTTGCTTGTATTGACCTTCATTACCTGAGATTGTTTAGAAGGCAAAATGTCAGTGTTAATGTGCTAGAATCTAAACATTATCGCATTTTAATGACTATTTCCAGCCTCTCGCATACTCACAATGTGGAACAAAAATGTGGATTAGTGTAATGAAAGGTTATAACAACAATAACAACAACAGTAATGAGGGATGGGCAGATGTGTTTTGCTTAATTTCAAACTCCCCTGGAGCATCTCAGACTTGGAATTAAGAGCGGTTTCCACCCACCCGAGGTTCATGTTTTATTTGGGGCTGGCCCAATGCCACATCTGGGCTGTCACAGGCCACAGCAGTTGTCCAGAGCTGGGCATGAGCCTGCCTCCAGCTCTGGTGAATGCGACTGAGTTGACAGATCCCCACAGAAATGCTGGGGTCAACAGCAGGGTAGGGGAAAGGCAATGAGCATCTTCTGGATTATGGAGTTGCCAGAGACGGGGTGATTTGCAGGCTGCACACCAGTATTACGGTTTCAGAAGTCCCACTAAGACCCAGGTTACTTCCTAAAACTCACAGGCATCTTGTTTTTAGCTCATATGCCTTCCACATGTTGTCTCCATTGTGTGATCTGCCTTGCACAGGTGCGCACAGGTACACAAATAAACAGCAAGCTATACAAGAGAAACATTTTAAGGGATGATCACTTCAAAAAAATACAGGCTTTGATATTCTGCTCTTTGTTAACAGACACAGAATATTTGTCATTTGTGCTACTGGCATTTCTGCAGAGACACTATGAATGGCTTGAAGGCTGAGAGAGGGTCATAGCATTTCTTTTGCAAACTTGCTTCACACTGGTGCCATGATGGCACCTTCCTTTGTCAGAGTACTAGAAACTGTCTTTCTCTGTCATTCCCATAACTGACCTCTTTGAATGCCTCTGTTTGTTTATGCAAACATGAGTCGCCATCTGAAGTCTTCCTTAAAAACAGAAAAGAACTTTTACACAGATGTTTGTTTTATGGGGATGTGTTGTGGTTTAACCTCAGTCAGCACTGAGTACCACACAGCCGCTGGCTCATTCCTCCCCACCCCCCCCGCAGTGGGATGGGGGAGAGAATTGGAAGAGCACAAGTGAGAAAAACTCGTGGGTTGAGATAAAAGCAGTTTAATAATTGAAATAAAATAATAATAACAACAATAATAATAATGATGTAATAATAATGTATTATTATTATGTGCACTGATGCACAGTGCAATTGCTCACCACCCGCTGACTGATGCCCAGCCAGTCCCCGAGCAGCGGCCCCCCCGGCCAGCTTTCCCCAGTTTATGTACTGAGCTTGATGTCACACGGTATGGAATGTTTCTTTGACCAGTTTGGCTGTGCCCCCTCCCAGCTCCTTGTGCACCTCCAGCCTTCTCAGTCGGTAGAGCATGGGAAACTGAGAAGTCCTTGACTAGTGTAAGCACTACCTAGCAACAACTAAAACATCGGTGTGTTATCAACTTTGTTCTCATCCTAAATCCAAAACACAGCACTGTACCAGCTACTAGGAAGGAAATTAACTCTATCCCTGCTGAAACCAGGGCAGGATCCCACAGATCTCACATTTCCATTAGAAATCCAGCAAGCATTTTTGCTTGCGTTGCCCCTTCCCTACTCTATTCTTGCTTTGCAAAATAAGTTAATCATACCTACATGGCATAAAAGATATTTGTTTCCAGTAGACCTTTACGTATAGAGGTAACAAAGAGATTTAACACTGAAGGAAGTAATTTTCCATGCAGATCCTAGCTATACTGTGATTTTTTTTTGCCCCATGATGTTGTAGCATTCAAAAATGTAAATGGCTTCAAAATAGTCTGGGAAACTGATGAAAGAAAAGTTCAACTGAAAGTCTTATAAAGTCAGGAGGAAACAGTCTCTGGCTTAGAACTATAGTTGCACTGCAGTTTTCGCTAATCTGGGAGGAAAAGCATCGCTCTGCACCTGCCCTGCTCTTGTACTCTGTCTCTAAGCATTAGCTACAGGCCCCTTTCATAGAGAGGAACTTGAGATAAGCACATCTTTCCTCTGCCTCATTCATATATGCTGTAATGCAGGACAGATCAAGACCATAGCTAAATACAGAGTACGGAAGCTGTATCAGAGGACGGGACAGTTCTATGTCTGCCAGTCCTATTTGTGCGGGGTTACATCTCAGTCCCCCAATACCGACCTTCAGCAATATCTGCTGGACTACGTACATCTGGCATAACAAGTACAGAAGTGCTTTTGTTTTGCTGAAATAGGTTAAATTGTTTTATTTTGAAATTGTTCAATAAATCATTAAGCAGCATTTCTCTGTGAATATTCAAGGGAGTGGTGGTTCAGCCTTCCACTTTTTTCCAAAGACCAGGTTCCTTGGAGGTTTTTCCATAATGCAATACGAACCTTTGTCAAACCAACTTTTGCCCGGGGCATAACATGAGTCATGACTCTGGGGGAGCATAAGAGATGTAGTTGGACCAGGGTCTCACTGGGGACTTGATTATGAGGAGACCAAAGTCTCCTATTTATTTAAAAATTAAAAAAAAAAAAAAGTTATTCAAGGTGCTCTGAGATGTATTATTTGTCAAACAAGGAAAATTTTATAATAGTTCTGTTCTGTTACCAGGTATGTTTTAATCAGAGATTAATAGCAGCTTTATTGGGCAGACACTGGTACTTTGGCCCACCTGTATATATCTATGATCTCATATTACATAGAACAGATTTAACACAAGTTTCTTTGTCACTGAAATGACTTACACCATCAGAAGTGCTGCCCACCAATTTTTTCTGCTGTTTTCAAATTACTGACACTAAGAGTATGATTCATTAATGTTCTTTTTTAGATTGAGAAAAAAAGCTTGTTCTTAGCCTGTTCAGCTAAGAACATTTCAACAACATTAAAAAAATTAAGTGAAAGGATATATGCATACTTAAACACACAAGATTGACCTCCTTGTCTTCAAGTATTTCCAGAAAATAATCAATTATATACTAACTCTATTTTTCAGTTGAATAAAATAAGGCAGAGGCTCACAGCTACACAAGACTATAGTACAGTAGAAAAAGATTTATGGGGATGAAATCGTCTCATTGTTTCATGTCCAGGATCTGACATGGTATTTGCATAGTGGGAGGTCTATTAATGGCGTGTCTTCGCTTTTAAGTTTGTTACATTTGAGATTAGGTTTACAGGAACTGGTGGTTTGGGCTTTTTTTGCATCATTTCAATGTTTATCATTATTGAATTTAAGTTTATTTTTATATAAATGTAAAATATATTTACACCTATATTTAAATATGCACATATAAATATGTGATGCTTTATAAAATTATATTATTATGTAGTTATGTATTATGTTTACATAATACAATATATAAATATATATTTATATATTTATTTTAAATAATTTTTTGGACTTCTTTCAATTACTATTATTATTATTACTACTATAACAACACTATGTACTGTAATCATGGACCAGCCCACTATATTAAATACAAAAATGGTCTTTGCCTCCAAGTAGTTACAGTATGACAGATAATAGAAGTGAACTGGCTAATGGGAGAACGCAAGAGGACAGCAAGCTACTATTCAGGGCTATGACTGGGTGATGGCCTCCGTACATCAGCAGTGTATCATGGAGTTTTTTGTAGGGATTATGGCAATTCAGAGTTTTATGGAGAAATCTGAAAGAAGACACTGAGATAACTCTGTGGATGTTTTCAGATGACTTCTCGTGAGGACAAGGAGCAGCTTTGAGAGGAAAGTCAGAGGTCCTTTTCTAAAACCTACTTGTTGAAAAGTGAGGACTTACAGACCTGGGGAGTTACTAATTGTGTATTCAGCGAAAGCCTACAGGTAAGATAAGGTTAGCTATGAAAAACCTGACAACGAAGATGCATGCCGTATGGACAGAAGAGGAGATTGGCAGAGCGCTCTCTGCAGCAGCACTCTGCATGGATATGATCATGTTTGCTAAGGTAACAAAAATACAATAATCAAAACAAAGGAGAATGAGTACCCAAGAAAGACATTAAACTGTCTGGTTGGGGAAGGCAGGTCGTATCTTAAAGATCTAGTAAGCATCCAACTGACTTAGATTTATCATAGAATCATAGAATAGTTTGGGTTGGAAGGGACCTCTAAAGGTCATCTAGTCCAACCCCCCTGCTGTGGGCAGGGACACCTTCAACTAGATCAGGTTGCCCAGAGCCCCATCCAACCTGACCTTGAATGTTTCCAGGGATGGGGCATCCACCACCTCTCTGGGCAACCTGTGCCAGTGTTTCACCACCCTCAGCATAAACAATTTCTTCCTTCTATCTAGTCTAAATCTACCCCCCTTTAGTTTAAAGCCATTCCCCCTTGTCCTGTCACAACAGGCCCTGCTAAAAAGTTTGCTGCCATCTTTTTTA
>NW_008795252.1:4586413-4634892 GCF_000699145.1 Aptenodytes forsteri
GAAGTCCAGGGTAGTGAGCTTGCTGTGCGCCCTCCTCGGTGCCCTAAGGATCTTGAACTCCACCATTTTGTGGTCACTGCAGCCCAGGCTGCCTTTGAGCTTCACGTTCCCCACCAGCCCCTCCTTGTTGGTGAGAACAAGGTCCAGCATAGCACCTCTCCTCGTTGGCTCCTCTACCACTTGGAGAAGGAAGTTATCATCGACGCATTCCAGGAACCTCCCGGATTGCTTATGACCTGCCATGTTGTCCCTCCAACAGATGTCGATGTGGTTGAAGTCCCCCATGAGGACCAGGGCTTGTGAGTGTGAGGCTGCTCCTATCTGTCTCTAGAGGGCCTCATCCACTCGGTCTTCCTGGTCAGGTGGCCTGTAGCAGAACCCCACCGTAATGTCACTTGTCCGTGCCTTCCCTTTAGTTCTGACCCATAAGCTCTTGGTCAGCTATCCTATATCTGAGGAGATTAGAGTGAGACCGACCATACTGAAATAACTCTCCAGTTTTTATTTTTCTTTAGTGTAGTAGAGAAAAACTAACTTTGGCCCAGGCCCCTTGTTCTAATGTGTAAGAATTAATAGGCCTGACAGTAGAGCTTAATATTTATACTAGATAGACTGAACACGGGAGAGAGAAAATAATATTGTCAACCATGTTTTTCAGGTAGAGTACAAAGACATAAAGACTTCTCCAAGGAAGTATTTGGGAGGACAGGGAATTATACCTCTTTTTTCATTCTTACCCTACTTTCCATCACCCACCTGAATAACAATGCACTTTAAGCCTGGGCTTAAATTTACTATATGTATGATGTGCTGGGTCTCAATTGTGTGCAATAAACAGAACCATCAGATACCAGACAGAAATGAGTGATAGGGCTGATTAAAAATTTGTAGCCCACTCCCTTTAATTTTTTACATAGAAAATACCTAATTCAAGGTTTGTTGCATTTGGTAATTAAATAGAGGAAAATTACTAAGGGGCTTGAGAGCTACAATGAAGTTGGCTTCTTCTAGTCTTGATCTTTTGCAACTGAGGGCAGAACACACCTGGACAATGTTATTTTCTGTCATCAGCAAGGGAGAACAGTATGAGGAACTTGTTAGAACAGTCCAGCCCATGTGGGGACGTTGGAGGAGTGAATTACTGTACCAGGTTTTCCTCTACAACATAGTTCCACTACCAGCCAATGTACCTGTTTCATTCAAAACATTTCCCTATGGCTAGAAATACTGGATAATTTCAGACTAGCCAGAAACACAATTACCAAGAAAACAATAACACAACTCTGGAGCATCACTATTATGATACCCTGATGAATACCAAGATGACCACCACTAAACTGTTGAGTCTTCCCAAAATGAGATTCAGAGTTTGCATCAATGTACCCAAAAGCTACAATGTACTTTGGAAAAGGATAATGGTGCACTCCTAAAAGATCATATGCAACATAATATGAGGCAGGATATAAAATATCTTTGCCTGAAAGAAGAAGAAATATATTATTTTACATCACTCCCAAAAATGGGCTTGATAGGGCTTATCAGGAAATTAGATCAATTTTTACCAGTACCTGGCTTGTGAGAGACCCACTGATACAGAGCTCTTTTTCAGGGGAGTCAGGTATGAGAAATGAGTTGTAATCAACAAGAGATAGGCCTATGAAAATACATTTGATTATGAAGGAGCCATATCAACTAAATTCTTTGAAACACCTAAGAGGTGAGTAGGTCTTAGCAAAACATTTAAGAAACTTGCTTTTTTTAGTGTAGGACAAGGAGGTAGAAAGTAAGAAGATATGAAGAAGACATGAAGGTGCCCTTGGAGTCCTATTTTATTGGCTAGCACCTGCATCCCTTGAAAAAAGTAGACTGCTTCGTACAATGGGAAACCATTATTTTTAACAAATCTAAACATAGACTTTATGCTTACCGGAAGTAGAGACATTTTGGAAAGTACGCTCTATAGAAACTGTCTGGTGGGTGAGCTGGGGTGTTTTGCCCTTTGTGCTGGGAAAGTTATTAATGTTTTCTGGTAAGCCATCTAAATTTATGGTGCCTGAAGATATTTTATATATGCTTTCCCAAAGTATAAATTACGGCAGCCTTGTACTTTTTTTCCTGTGGTCTTTTTCACAACTATATATGCAGATGATCTCTCATAAATTGATTTATACTTTTCTGTTTCATAACAGAATTATTTATTGTAAAAAATACCTCTTTTCTTAAGAGCACCTGATTTTATAAACAAGTCAGTAAACGTGAGTAGTTATCAAGGTAGACTGCACTTGCAAACAGCAGTGCAGGTAAACACTCTTTTAACAGCAGTGCAGATAAACACTCTTTTAATGGAACCTAGTTTACAAACTTTAATACAAAATAGAATGAGTTCCATTGCCTGTTAATAACTATTTTTCTGTTCCCTTCTTCTTGATTTTGGAAAAGTTTTGAGCTTCCCATCAGATCTTTATATGACTGTGGTTTACTGAGCAAATAAGACTTTGAAT
The DNA here is from genome assembly GCF_000699145.1 of Aptenodytes forsteri. Lineage (NCBI taxonomy): Eukaryota > Metazoa > Chordata > Aves > Sphenisciformes > Spheniscidae > Aptenodytes > Aptenodytes forsteri. Next base: position 4,588,915 of record NW_008795252.1, read on the forward strand.
GATCTAATAAAACAACAAAAAAACCCAACCAACTAACTTTCTTTTTGCCTGACAGTACATATTTTGTCTGAGGGAACAGTGGGGTGAAACCTAGTGCTTACATATTCCCCACAATTCTTCATTTTAAAAACAAATTTAGCTGCTCTCAGTGGACCCTCATTTAAGCAATGTTCTTCACTGTCATTTCAAAGTTACCCATATACCATATGTATTTCTTGTCTTTTTATTTGTAAATAATCTCTCTCAAAGGAAAAAAAAACCAAACAGCCTGAAAGAAAGTCATAGAAAGAAATGCTTAGCCAAATTTGATAAATTCTATATCACAGGGACAGCCAACAACCTTGACACTATGAACCCCATATGAGTTGTATTACTCATATGTACAAGTCTTTGAAGGACACAAGACTGTAATATCTATCTGCCTACAATAAGATACTGTTATTGTAATATTTACTATAGGACCTAATGCAGTGAGGCACCCAAACGCATAAACTTTCCTATGGAAATCAACTGGCTATTCATGAAGGTAAGTAAGTGCTTTACCAGGTCAAGGCCTGGACTGGCACTGAAAAATTTTCCAGCTGCAAGAAGCAGCTGTTTCAAGCTGTCTCTAGGGAGCTGGCTTCTCTGAGTGATTTTGAGAATTTACGCTTTAGCAATCCAGAAGAAACGGGTTTTTCAGAGGTTGGAGCCTGACAAGGCAAATAATGTAGTGGCCTGCAAAAAGCAACCCAAACTAAATGTGTGTGTTTAGAAAGGGGAGTAAGTGTGTAGACATGTCTTCCATGCAACAGCAAAGACCGGGCACCTTGGCTACCTTTGGCCTTTGAGTTCAGAGTTACTCACTTCTGCAGCCAAAGATATACATCCAAAATATTGTGTGCTGCCAACAGTTCCCAATTTTACCTCGCCTCGTCCCTCATATAGGCCTATGGAGAAAAACTGTGCAAAGCTTTCAACCAGGCGTCCCTGGCATGCTCTAGCGGTTCCTGGTGTAGCCTCCAAGGGGTGAGAGGAGGCCTCTCCATCACAAACATGAAAAGAAGAAAATGGCAAAAAGAAATCTTCTAAGTACCACGAGATTTTTACCATGGGAGTAATTAACACGGTCCTCAATATTAATGAGCAATTAGAGTGCAGTCCACTTGTCTTGAAGCTCAAATGTTGAAGGTCCTGAGACTTCCCTGAAGCAAGCCCAGGTCTGTATCACAGCACTGCTGTGTCAGGTTAGGTCTGTATCACAGCACTGCTGTGTCAGGGAGCACACTGTCTCATCCCTCCACAGAAGACCTCCAGTCTCCTTATGGTGAAGAAGTTAGAGGGATCCAAAGTGTAGTGTTCCCACTAATGGTATTTTGCAGAGAGGAAAAATAAAAAAATGCATAGATTAATTCTAATTTATTTTTCAATCATTTACACAGGCTGGGTGGGATTTTCAAGTGCAAGAGATGCACAAACCTTCCTAACTCACCACAATACTTTTGAAAGTGTGTTTCATTATGGAGCTTAACCTGCAAGGTTACCTCTGAAGTAATGGCCTAATATTGTAAACACCTATACTGTTAAGTGCCTTAATTATCTTGTGGTATCATAAGGAACAAGAATTTTTGTTCTGTCGAAAACTGGCAAATTTTTTTTCTGATTTGAGCCAAAAAAAGGGTTGTAGTTTAAAATTTTGTACCAGAAGGGGAAAGGAAAGAAAAAGGATTTGAGATCTAAAAATAGTCTTTAGATGTATCATTTTAATTTGTTTAAAGTTCATTGTTGTATTTCATTAAAACATTAAATAATATTACATAGATAATTATGATTTTGAAAAAAAACTATATCTTTTGACAAGAACAGTTCAGCCAAAATATATGTTATCAATTCTATCATTTGGATTGGCATTCCTTTGGCACCTGCAAATGGATAATTACTTTCCTATTTAATTAATAAAAAGTTTACATATTCAGTGAAGAAAAAGGCATGCATATTTACTACCCATTATGGTGTCAAGTTCCAGACTAGTAAATACACAGCTGAGGCCTACTATATTCTGATAAGGCCTACAGAATTCTAGTTATATACAGACAGGGACAGGAAAGAACAGGTGAATACATGCAATTTTTTTAAATCATATTTGTTCCTGTTTAGAAGAACAGAGAAGAAAAATTTTCTCACACCAAGTGTTAGTAAAATACACTTGAGATGCTATGGTAAAACTCTTTACTTTAAAGATATGGAAGCTCACACTTAGATTCTATGACAATTATGCCTACCATTAGATGAGAAAGAAAAAAAAAATCCATCCAAACCCAGTTGAATCAACTCAACTCTGCTGGATCTACCTCAGGTAAGAAGGTATATTTATTCATGTTATTTATTTATATGATGCCAGTCGACAGGGAAACCAGAGAAGTGCTTCAACTCTTCCCAGTAGTCTCAAGTGAAATGTTGAGGGGTAGCTCCCTCACTCTATTGCATGAAACATCTCAAGGCTGCCAAATTTACTCATTATAGTTTTGAGTCCGTTGGAAGCAAACGGATTTGAAGCAGCTGCATCCCATACAATATACATGTACAGGTGTCTTAACAGCAAAGTTGACCAGAGACAGTTAAATTTTTAAACTAGAATTAGTGTTTTAGCTAAAACAAATACATTGCTAAAAAAAATATCTTGTTTGCAGATTTTCAGTTATTCTACAAATCTCTTCACATTTCCAATGTCTTTTTTAAACGGCCTTTTCTTTGTTTTTGTTTTTTTTCCCCTTTTATTCTATTAAAAGCAAAGAGAAAAAGAAAAGAGAGAGAGAGAAAGAAAGGGATATGAAGCCCTTAAAACATCTTGTATTATTTTCCAAAACAAATCCTATTGGTTAAAGGGCAGAAGAAATCCATTTCAAATAGCTGAAATATTTCATTTTTGTGTTCCTTGCAGACTTTTCATCAGAGAGTGCATCCATGATTTGCCCAGGCTTGCCAGGGAGTATGAAAGAATAGACATCTTGATGCTATGGCTGCAGCATTCAAGGCAACGTTGGTCAGCTCTTGAACATAGGCATCAGGCTTGAAAAGAAGGAAATTGTAGCAAATTTACTGACAATGCAAATCATAGAAGATGGCAAAAATCTGTTTCCTTGACAACATGACTGCCCTAGAGAATGCTGAATTTTTTTTTTATTTTGGTGAGGAGGGGCTGGGAGATGGAGGATTTTGACAAATGAGGCTTGAAAAACAACATGCTGAAATCAGTACAACAAATATATATTTTTGTACATGCTATCTCTTCTTTTTGGTGCCTAACTGACACTGAAGTCTGAAAGGGAGCACTCCCAGCAGTTGAGTTTTATACGTTTAAATCTGTTCATGGAAATACATTTTGATATATGTGAGTTACATTTCCTCCTTGACAATAGAAGCCAGCTACTAAGCCGAGGCTGCCCGCTGTTAATTAAACCATGTTTCACTAAAAACCTGCAGCACAAATACATGGTAGCAGAGCATGTTCTGTGTGCTGTTCCTCCTCATGTGATAAGCAGTGCATTTCCTCAATGGACGCACATTGCTTACATTTTTAGAGCTATTAAGCCAGGATAATTATGGAACAATCTAGGCAATGTTCAATAGCCCATGCAGATGCCTGACAGGGCATGTTGTCTCTTAATTAGGAATTTGAATGCCTAATGCTTGTATATTAACTGAAATAATTGGATAGATGTTTTACATTTTCTTCACTTTTACTGACAACCAAGCAAGGGACCACAGGAATCAACATATCTTCCTAAACCAGCTCATTTCATTTGCACTTTCTAGGTGATCTAATCTGTTGTTTAAGTGGGATTTTTAAGAGAATTGATGCTGGCTACTGTGTAAATATGTTGTAAGATGTTCCTCAGTGACTCTAGCAGTTTTAGGCTGGTATCTTGTTGCTTCCTGCGCTATCATAACCTACACAGTGTAATTACCTGGCTGTATCCTTTTTGTTCCTCAGAAATCAAGTAAAATAACAATAGTTGTTAATTGTTAATTTTTTAATTGTTTCTAAGTGCTGATAATGGGATATGTATTGTTTCAAACCCAGTTCTGATACCATACTAGCAAAATTTGCTACCGTTGATGTAAAAATCTGCTTTGCAATGTACAAGGCTGCTTTCCACAGATTGAGGATGTCTTTCGGGGGCTTGGCTTGCTGGACTGGACTTTGCAGCTCTTGCTGCAGAGTAGAGGTCTACTTGGACATCCCTACCCTTGCTCTCACTTTCACTAAACACAGGGAGCGCCTTATTGGCTCTGGCCAAGCTGTGTGGAAGCAGGTAGGACTCAAGGCATTACATTCAGTGGTACCATCCACTAGCCCATATCCACAGCTGACACACCATTCATCTACTATCAATGTAATAAAAACAGTCAAAAAGCTCCTCTGGGCTCCATGCTAGCAGAACTGGGCCCTAAATGAGCAACTTCTTTAATCCATGTCTACTGTGTATGTGAGTACTGTTGTGCTCGCCAGCATATACATTGTTTATATTTAGGATGTCTGATAAAAGTGTTTATTCACAACTATTAGTATAAAAGCTCCTTTAAAAGCAACAAATTGCTCTCTATTAGTAATGTGCATAATGACCTATTTCCATAAACATTTTTAGTGAGAGACATTTTAATGTGCAAAACCCTGCAGACATTTTATGGAAATTTGACTGTATTCTGCAGAAGTGCATCACAGTCATATTTTGTTCTTTAATATTTTGTTTTGAGAGGTGAATTACTTTCATTCTGATATATAGTACAAAAGAAGCAACCTGGCACAGGAAAAAGGAAAATGAGTCTTAATGTGTTTCCTTCCTGCTAATGTATATTTGCTTGATTGATGTAAGGATGTTTTTTGCAGAAAATATACGGCCCCTGTTGGTTTTTTTTTTGTTTTTTTTTTTTTTTTTTTAGAGTGATGGAGGCTTTAAAAAAAGCTCTTTAAATCCAGTCATAAGGGAAAAGAATAATAAAGGAATGTCTTTACGGTCAAAAGGATAAATAGAACTTCTAAGTCTATATCTGTTGTATTGCACCTGATTTCTATACCTAAATGCAGGTCAAGTGTGCAAAACTGTTTTCACAAAATATTGTGATGCAGTTTTAGAGGCATGGCTTAAAAAAATAGCCTGAGGGGGTTAGACATGTGTTAGCTTTATTTTTTTTTTGTTTGAAAAGCATGCAAGCAAATCATTGGTATTCTATGGAGTCTTAACAGCATTTCTGTATGTTATGTACTAAATGCAACCTGAACAGCAGCAGAGATTTTCTTATTAATTTACTATAACTTTGAAGCAAATAATGCTTTTTTCTTCCATGTAGAGCTTAAAGCTTCTCAACTACCAACAGTTCCAACAAAAGTCTGTAAAAATAACCTAACTCATGTCAGGTGCAAACTGTCTCATTTGTAGTTCCACCAAAATTATATGGGGAAAGAAAGCAAGGTTTTATTTTAAATTAAGCTAATCACACAGCCATGCAAAGGAGGTGGAAATGGAAAAAACATCCATAGATCTATAACTAAAAAAACCCCTATGCATTATTTCAAGTCTGCTTTGAAGGTGCTCTAGGCAGCCTTTTTTCAAGGAAACGTTGCTCCGTGTTAAAGCACAGGTGGAGCACAACCCTGAGTTCAGTTCTGCCTTTGACACTAACTGTGCAAATTTGGACAAACAACCCGAGTGACATTTTTAAGCTGGACTTAAAAGATATTCACCTCTAGCATGGTTACCCCATCCCTACTGCATATGGAGGATGCTTGCCTAGCTAATAAAGTACTCTGCAGATGTGAGGAAAAAAAGCATGATGAAAGATGTCAAAGAAGTGAAAAAGATTAAAACAAGAACACCTTTAGAGATATCGATGAGAAAAGCAGGTTGCTATATTTCCAATTTTGTCTTACAAATGTTGATATGCTTTGCAGTATCCATATGTTCCATTCAAAAAATTAAGGATATATCCCAGCTGGAAAGAAAGTCTAAATTAAAACCTACATTGATAAGGAGGTACATGGAGTAGAGACATAGCCTTGGATCATCATATTAGTTAAGTCGTTGCTTAACATTTAACATGTGCCATTGGCTTCTATGATCTTTAAAAGAGAAGTGGATATAAATGTGATTAAGGGCTTGACTAAATATCCGACTGAATATGAGGCTAGACCCTCCTGTTCCGGTGGAAGGTCGGCTGCAGCACATCAGTGTTGCAGTTGTAGTAATACAGTTGCTTTAAGATCTTTTTTTTCAAAGTGCTGAGAAGCTCTTAGTAGCTCCCACACATATGATGAGAACTGAGAGCACACAGATGTACCAAGGCATATACACAGCCCTTGTCTTACCTCACTGAAGTAAATGGCTAGCTGTAATTAATTTCAGTGGGATCAGGAGTGTGATACATAAAGCTTCCAAAAGAAACCTTCTTCCTTCTCCCAGTAATTTTATATGATCTTTCCTGTCATTACCACTGCTGTACGTTCATGTAATAGACAGTTGTAAAACCTTAAATGAGAATGAATGAAATTTGAAGTGTTGAATTAGTCAAATGAATTAATGACCATGATTTAGTGGTATTTTTGCTGTAGGAAGTGTAAAGAATCAGTAAGGATTTTCTCCTGTGAGGGCTGTATTGTATTGATTTCTTTTTCAAATGACCAAGCAATTAGCATAGCAGAAACCTAGGTGTTCAGCCCCTTCTTCATTAAACAGAACAAATGTCAAGTCCTATTAATATAGTCAGCTGTTCCATAGTAGTTGATCAGATGCTATCTATCATTATATTTTTATTATCTTGTTGAAATAGTATTATGAGGTTTTGCTGACAATAACTTTGGAATGATGCGTTCTTTTTCATTTTAATCCTTCTTTGTAGTTCAGGCAGAAACAATTTCATTGCATCCAGGCTGGTAAACCATTAATTGTGAGAGTCCAGATTTTCAGCAGTTCATGCTGGTACAATAAGTCTTCTTTCCCCATCTCCTCTCCCAAGTGAAAAGAATCTGTATTTTTAATAATAATAAAAAGAGATAATCACTTAATGCAGAAATGTCCATTACACCCGAACAGCAAATCCAGCTTAAGTGGAAATTTACACAAAGAATTATTTATAGGAATCAATCATAATTACATTTAATGCATGCTGCAGCTGTTTATAATTGTGGTTTTCCCAAGATTATTCTCCTCCCACCGTCCACCCCCACACACATGAAATTTGTTTCTGTGGAAATGCTTAGGAAGCATTATAATTTTCCCGTAACTTGTTACAATGGCAGCTGACTATTGTGGGACTGACTAGATCCTGATTAGTGAGTGCAATAAAAAAGAAGAGAAGACTATTTTGGCGACCAGTAAAAGAGTCTTGAGAAGCTGGTTGGTAATAACTAGCAGGACAAATATTTTCCATGTCATCCTGTTTACTATTTATTATGACAAACAAATCTGACTGCTAAATTAGAAAGTTCATCTTTGGTAATCATAAATCAAGATAGCGTGGGCCAAACTGAGAAGCCATGCATAAAGTGGTATAACCGGGACCTTCTCATACTCAATTAGAAATTTCCTTCCCCAAAAACTCATTGCTATAGAACTGATTGTAAAATGCATTTCTTTTTTTGACTACTGAAAAAGCTGATTTTTCATAAAGAAAGAAAAAAGAGATTTAATTTGGAGTACTTCTTAGATCCAGTTATTTGATAAAAAAATGAAGGCTTTATAGGAAAGACAATATATGTCATACACATTTTTTAGTGTGTTGAAGGCCCACGTGTCCAACCAGAAAGTCTAGAAGGGAACACATCGAGCAGCCATTTGATGTAAGATATACGGCTACCCATAAAGGACTCTGGGTTGCTTTTTCATACATAGTATGAGCCAGGAGAAGGTTTAAATTGAAAACAACTATTCTTTTTCATACATATTCCTCTGCTCCCCTCAGTCAGCAAGTTTAAAATTCTAAATTTCATTGCATATAGATAGATTTCCTATAATGGTGATTATCTCTAAGGTAGTTCAGTGGAAAGTGTGACCTATGTTATGCTATTGTATTCGTCCCTCTGAAGTACACTCTGTGTCTGTGGTACTCATATCAGGGTTAGACCACCTCAGTCAGCCCAAACACTGCTGAGGGAAAACTCTATGAAGGTTGAAATGTAAAATCCTCTGAGCTTTAGGGACAGTGATATTCATAGTGTTGTCTGAGGTTTTTGTTTTCTTAATTTTAGTTCATCTTTACAAACTATTTCTTTGACACATGAAGTTTGGGTTTAGATGTTCAGTTAGGCACCTGAATCCAGAAGTGATGTATGTTTCTGTTATGAACATCTTTGAGTCATATGATGGAGAATTCCTATAGTAGTTGTGGTGGTATTGGACTCATACACTACCAAAAATTTCTCAGGGTGGAGATCGTACATAATTAGGTATGATTTCAGTTTCTCAATTCTGTCTTAACTTCTGCAGCATGAATGAGGGAATCTGTAATGAAAGAACAGTCCAGTTATATATAATTCCAGATTATTAAATTTGTGATTAGATGTGAAAATCTTGAGTAAAAATTTTGGTAATTTAAGATGGAGCCCTTCTTCTGACGCAGTTAACTGAAATGTGACCAAGATTTGCCCCTTGGACTTCAGAAACACATTGCCGGGGTGCTGAAGGAACCAGAGCTGTTGGTGTTGATTTGGTGAAGATGCCCAAGTGACTGAGGAAGTGCCCCTCCCTCTGAAGAGCTTCATCAGTGAGCGAGGCACAGCAGGGAGTGCTGCAGAGGTCCCAGCACCCACCCCAGCCTCTGAGACTGAGAAAGTTGAGCCTTTTATGTATCAGCAGCTGAGCTGCCCCAGTTTACAGTGCAGCAGCTTAGGACAACTCAAAATCCCAAATCTTAAGTCACTTTGTGAGGAGCCTTAAAATCCCTCCACTTCTGCAGTGTCCTGGGGCATAAAAATAGGTTCAAGCCCATTCCAAATCAATCCACTCACTTGCTATTTGTGCTTTTATTTCTCCCCACGTACCTTGTAGCATAGAATTTAACTGTAGCTGAGATACAGCATAAGTAAATAACCAATGGGGACCAATAATAATTGCAATAAACCTATAACTTTGATGCTCCAGTATTTAACATTCTGGATCAAACTCTGCCCAGCCTTACACTGTGCAGAACCCCTCTGAGGGCAATAGGATTTCATGGGGTATAAATCAGGGCAGAATGAGGTGATTTCAGAGTAGGTGAAATTGCTGATGTAACTTCCCCATCTTAAAGAGACTTCAGCCAAAAAGTAGGGTAGTGATGGCAATAGGGAAGAAGGCCACAGTAAGACATTTAAAAATAAACTAGAAAAATGTTTAAATAGTTTATTGTTCTATGGATACTGATCTATTATTTGTAGTGATTGGGTTAGTTTAGCAAGAAAAAAAGGATTAACTCTATCAGTTGCTGTATAAAACTTGTCTTCCAAAACAGGTGCTTGAATTTTTCTCTTGCTGGTGGTACTCCACCTGAATGAAAAAATAGTCTGTCCAGGGTGTCTCTAGATAGCTGTTGTTTGATGCATTATTTCTTAACATCTATGACCGACCAGTTTCAGAGCATTGTAACAATTTAGCATTGACTCTAGAAAAACTAACTATATTTTTACTGTTACAGACAAGAGACCTTGAAAATCTACAGGTGAAATGAACATTAAAGTTTAAAGTGGGAGTGTGGTCCCATGGAACGACAGCCTCTTCTGCAGAGGATTAAATTGAAATCCCATTTATTCCAAGAGAATTTTCAACACTAAACACGTTTGAAAAAATCTTGTTTGTTTTTGAAATAAACTTTTACTTCATAAGATTATTTTTTATTTTAGAGTATTTTCATATTCTAAATTGATATCTATCTTTTTTTTTATTTTCAGGAAACAAAAGTTGGTACGAATATTTTTGTTCTCGTTTGTTTTCTTTAAAAATACTGAAAGATTTCACCAGATGGAAGCTTCTCCTAAAAAAAAAAAAAAAAGAAAAGAAAAAGAAAAATAAGTTTGGTAGAAAACATTTAACTGAACTAAAAGAACAGATTTATTTGGTCCCTAACAGAATTGGAGCAATGGAGAAACTTGCAGCCAAAAGATGACATTGCTGTAATATCTACAGAATAGAGTTGTTATCAGAGATTATTTTCCCTTCTGAAGTAAGCTACTACCACTTCAGCTCAAGGAGCTTTCCCTGAGGAAGTAATCCATTATATTTTCTATGGCCTATTAGTATAAGATGACATCTTGCAAGTAAACCCGTGGCCTGTATTTTGTCTTCTGAGTGACATTCCACAACCGCTCTTATTCAACCAGCTGTCTTGAAATCAACATTTTGCTGCTTTAGTTTTCCCTTAGATAACTTGCCCTGTATATTCCAGCAGAAATGGACCTGTAAGCTGAGCTGTGTACCTCTTTCATCACCAGTGTTGAAGAAAGCGCCTTTGGTACGTACCTGATGGCTCAGGGAGAACAGCCCTCCACAGCTGCACTTGTGGGAGGGAGGATGCCAGAGGAGATGGGGATCATGGATCCCTAATGCCCTACACCCTCCATCACCACTCATGTTTCTACGAGAGTTGTTTAATACCACCACAAACAAGGACACTGATGAAGCAATTTTATATTCATTTAAAAAGTGACACAATGTACAGGGTACTGAAATCAAATAATGCTTATGAGCTAGATACTAAGCACAGCAGTTATGGTGAGTAAGAAGGTGCCACAGAGGCTTAAAATGGTTAGTACAGCAAATAAACTGCTCCAAAAGAAAGCTCTGAATGTCAAAAGAATTGATTTTCAATGTAACTATCCATACACTGAGAATTCCCAAAGGGGCATTTTCAGCTGGGGTTGAAAAGTGACTACTTTAGTGCAACGATGTATTCTTAAGCATTACAAGGAAAAGCTGTGCCACCTGTCCTGTATTCATGTAAAGTGGCACACAATCTCTGAAGGTCAGGCTCCAGACACTGATATTTGGGACCGGGTGCCAGAAAGGCTATAAGCCAGTGCCAAACAACTATATTTAAATGATCTCTTTGTCTTGTATAAAGGAGTATGACTGTGGTTTTCTATTGCCCACAGATGCACAGCCAAGAAAAATAGCATGCAAACCTAAACTCTGCCACTTTTGCTCTGCCTTGAACTACAGTTTTCAAACGAAAACAAATGGAGTCTTGAGCTGCAGAGAAGTGTTGGGTGGCATTAGGAGCCAGCACTCCTGCCGTGCGCTGAAAAATGCATTTGGCATTCCTGGTCCAGTTCTAGCATCGGTTGCTCTCAGGAGGAAACAGAGGTAGGTCCCGCGCATCAACCAGAGCTGGGCTGAGCTCCTCCCCCTCTCCTCCCCACTGCCACTTCAGTGCACACCTCTGATGGGTGCTACAGGGAGGTCTGGATCTGCAAATAATTCCAGCAGTTTGTGACCATCTGAACGGCAGTCCTTTGCTCCTCATGGCAGCAGTGAGGAGCACTGCTCCTCGCAGTGGTGGTTCGTGGTTGGCAGTTCCTGGACTGTGTTTGTATCATTACACGTAGCTGGGATAAGTAGATTTAAATTGTGACTTTTGTTTTATAGAAGACTTGCTTAGTAGTGGTTGCTTAGCTCATTTCCAGGGAAACTAGAGGAAATTAATAGTGACAGTGTTTCATATAACTGTATTAACATGTGGGGCCTTTCACACTGCCCTTCAGTTTTCAAGCCAGTATAGTGAGAAAAATACAGGACCAATATCTTGCAGCTTACTGCCTTTCTCAGCTCTCCTCCACCCGTACTGAAATCTGCCCTGCCTGGCTGCAGGGTCTTCTCAGGCTGAGAGCAGTGGCTGCTTTGCAGGACTGTAATTCTCTCTGAGGAATTTTTCCTATTACAGATGCCTTCAGACCTTGGGATCGAATCAGACCTCAGCCTGTCATTTAAATACCTATTTCTGCCAAGTGCACAAAGTCACTGGCAACGATCAAAAAAATTGTATCTCAAGATTTTCAAAGATATAGCCACTACAAGTATATTAGCACAGAAAGGCAAGGCAGCTACAGATTAATTAACTCATGTACCATTAGCTGTTCCACACAGGGTAATCAACATGAGGTAAATTACACAGGCTTTTAAGCAGGTTTTACAACCTACACTGAAATTCCTGCTGTTGAGTATGGTATGAAAGCCAGGTAGACATTGCCATGCTTCAGTAAAAGATTGGAAGACATATGTAAAGTGTTCACTGTGGCCTTTCCTCTAGTTTCCCTGCAGAAATTTGCTTTCACAGGCCATCCTCTGGGAAAAAATAAATATATTTTTAAAAAAATCACCCCGTGCCATGTATACACAGTTCTTCTTGAAACAATGTAAAACAAGCCATAGTACCCTGATACTGAGTATATATTCAAAGGTTGAGAATAAAAACACTTTGTGAATTTAAAAAAAAAATCAAGCTGCAAATGGGATTTTTTTCTTTTTCCCTAAGAATTTTAAAGCATTGTTTATTACTGGTGAATACTTTACTATTTTTCAGATGTCTAAACTGAGTCAGAGATATAGCTAAGGCTTTCATGTAGCTAAGATCTTCAAAAAGTCCTGCAGGATCTAGGCTCTGAAGTCTTAGCATCAAATACTGTTTTATATCATTACAATACACTCTGCCTCCATCAACTTCAAATTAAGGGTCCAACCTCCAAAATGCATTCACAGCATATACGTAGTCCCTGCATGAAAGGAAAAATTAGTTGCCTTGGAGCATCATTCACAAAAATTGGCATGTTGAGCAAGGAACTCCATATCGTAATAAGGAAGAAAGCTCAGGACAAGAGTGCAATAAATTCCACTTTTCTCTTAGACGCTTTTCTTGGCAATACTCAATACTGTGGTTACCTAGGCCCTTTCCTTCAAACCAACCACTTCTGTCTTTAAAAATTAGAGTGTACAAGAAGGTGCCACATTTTAAACAGAGGTTTAGGAGGCAGAGCACTCCTCCCAGCCATGAAAGAGGTAGTTTCAGTCTCCTCCTCTGTCAGAGGTTTCAAATACGTTTCCTTTTCTGGAAGACTTATTTAACCATGGGTTATAGGCAAGCTGAGGGAGAAAGGGGAGGAAGAAGATGGAATGAAAATTCTGGATTTTGATTCCCAAGTCCTGTTCTACCCATGTTGTTTTAGCTTCTAAGCATGGACACTAAGGACCAGATTTTTGGGATGTGCTGACGTGCACAGAAAAGTACTCGCACCTGCCTCCCAGTTGTGAATCTGATTCATAAATTCACATTAGTTTTTAGATCTGAGAGCAGGATAAATCCTTGTCTTTCTATCAAACATGCTGCACGTAAAGCCAGGAGGACTTTGTCCAGAATTCCTTTGCAAATGTTCAGCTCTGGGGAAAAAATGTCCCATGCCTGTTTCATTGGTAAATGCAAAAACTTGGTGGAAATTCTGGCATGTTGTTGGTTAGCAGTAAAGGCTGTTAGTACACATTCTTAAAAATTACGGTTACCTCAGTATAACACAGACTGCTTTCTCCACAAAGATGCACGTGCATGCTTGTGCATCGGTGTGTCTCTGAGTGCGTTAGGCTTATTTTTCCTGAGCCGTGAAAGCTGTGCCAAAAAGTCTCTCACTCTCAGCAAATCCAAGACCAAGGCTGGAAGCCATGAGAATTAGCTGCAGGTGCTTAGGGTTTATAAACTGCTGAAGGGACGAAAGACCAAGGTGTTGGCTCCAGGTTAGTTCTTATGATCAACTATTCTTTTTATCTTCCCATAAGACCACCTCACTCTTTTGTTGGTAAGGGGGAGGGAGAAGGGGGGGGCAAAAAAAGAGTTAGACTGTTTGATTTCAAATGAGAAGTGGAATTCCTCAGAAGACGAGCCTGTAGCAATCAGGAAAAGCAGATTAAGAGAAGCAGATGTGGGGAAGAGGGAAGATGGGCAAGGGGATGGATTTATTCATGCAATTTAGGGTATTAGCGGTAATTGAAGAGGTGGTTTGTTCTGCGTTTAGTCTTATATAAATTCTGCCCCCCTTTTCAGCACATTTTCCCTTTGTATCTCCTGAGAGATGCCCACATGTGTACAATACAAAGAATCGAGTCATAAAAGCGCAGGTCTGTCAGCCTCCCTGAGGACCAATTAATGGTGTTCCAAATCTTGTGGGCAGGCAGATGAAAAGGATACAGAAAGAGAAGGGGATGTAGATGAATACTCAACAAGAGCAAGGCAGGTTTTTCAGATGTTGGTAGGAACTTCTTTAGGTATTCTTAGCTAACTTATTTGGGGTTTGGGTTTCTCTCCCGCTTCCACGGTCCCCTGGTCATAACTGCAACAGAGGGAAAAGCTGCACTTCAAAATATCAATTAGGCTTTTATCCAAACCAATAACAAAACAATGCCAGTGTGAGAGAGGGGGCAGAAAAGGCCATTTAGAATTTTTCCAACCCTCCTTTCATATATTGGCAGTTTTATTGATAGGTACTTGAGTTTATATTACCATTTGTATCTCCGAGCTGGGTATTGCTCTGAATGCAGCAGGCTTTGTAGTGCAACCTTTTACTCCTATCTCACCCCCTACGTGTCCACAGGCCTTTGAACAGCAAGAGAGTGGCACTTTGAAATCAGGAGTTGAAAGTGTTTGACATGGAAAGGGGAGCATGAAAGTCTTGCTCTTTGAACCTTTTCTTTTCAAAGTCCCACAGAAAGTAGAAGCAGGACAATAATGGACAGGCTGGGGGCTCTTAGGGTGAAGTGGGGATATGTGGTAATGAGGTTTTAAGTGTTTCGGCAGTCATTCCACCCCACAGTTTCTTCCCCTACGAACTCCCAGTGAATTAAAACTACTGCAAGATATCACAGAAATTTTTAGCTAGATATATATTCTGTCCCTGCCTAATTCATTCCTTGATTAAGTTCTGGAAATTAAATTGAGCTGATGAAAACAGGAAAGAATGGTCAAAATTATCATTAGGTTGCTGACTACTGAAGGAAAATCAATTATTTTTTGTTTGTTTTGTTTTCTAATTAAATGAAGCCAGATGTACGGTAAATGCAAGTTGCATGAGAAATGCAGCCAGCTGTTGCATCAAATATCAGGCACAGGCCTCTCCATGCTCATATGCAAACTCACCATTTCTCACCTGTTGGGTTCAGGAGGGTGAATTAGTAACCTTGGCAGCTGCTAAGATTTGCTTCAGTTATTTTACCTGCATGTGAGATCAGTTAGCGTGGAGAGAATGAAAGAAACTTGGAGGCCCTGAAATGAAACATCTCATTTAAGAGCTTCATTATGTTTCAGAAGAGAAGAAGTAGAAGGCTAAGTTATTATTCTGTGAGGTCCATGAGCTGATCTTTCACTCATACCTTTAGAGAAAGGTAAAAAAAAAACAAGCTCAGAAACCTCTTTATAATGCATCTTCTCAATTGTGTAATCCTCTACCTGGGAAGAAAAAAAAATCCTTTCTGAGTGATGTAGCAATCATTTTACACTCTCAAGCATGAAATTTCATCACCATTATCTTAGCTTGGATGACTGTACAGATGTTGTTTGGCCATAAAATGTATTCAGCCCTTTTTTAAATCTAACTACAGTATCTGACTCAATGACCTCCTGCAGCAGTTGGTTCCACGGGTTTGGACTATGCTTTGCTGAGGAAAATTTATTTGTATTGATTATAGAATTAGCCAAGGTAGGAGAGGAAGAGCTGAATAAAAACTCACTGTCAAAATGCCCCAGAATGTTCTGATCGGTCTATTTTGTCTAATCTCTTGTGTCATTAGCTTCTCGTGTCATTAGTCCTGCCCAACACTGCCCCTTTTTGGAGCTAGGTCCAGAGAAGGTAGAAGGGTGCCATCCTTTCAAAACAGCTGATGCTAGAGTCCTCCAGCAAAAAGTAACTTTTAAAAAAAATCTGACCCTGAATTTTAATTACTTGAGATGGACTGTTTTTCTTTCCCATGGGGAGCATGCATAATGCAGACTTTAATCTGACCTGATGCTAGCAGTCATTTTCAGTGAATATCAGTAAAGCTGGTGCTACCACATTGCTGTGAGTGCCGCACACACAACTCCAGCTTCCTTGCAGAACCTCAGTAGTGCCCCCAAGGCATCCCTCTGCTGCAGGGTCACTGTGCCATGCTTGTGGCAGGATTAGTGCCTGAGAGGCTGATATATAAGATCTCCTTGGGAGCTGCCCTTTTGGAGGCCACCTCTGGAAGCCTCTCCTTCAAGGATTAGAAGCAGAAATGAGATTCTTCCTTTCCTTTACTAAATGTGTAGTTTTAGCCCTTCTCTTTGCAAAGTGAGGCTTGAGGCAGTGAGGGAAACAAGACTTTCAAGGGGAAAGATTGTCTCTGATTTCTGTGGCTCAAAGATGTCTTTGGGGTCCAAAGGATACAGACCTCTTAAGGCTTTTCAAAGGGCTGTTTACAGTTTGTGTGTTGATAAGTACTGTGGCTCACTGCATATCCAGAGCTAGACTTTCCTCCTGTGTCAGCTGGCATAGCTGACCATGCACCATGTTCACAAGGCACCAGAAGCTATGTGGTGTGAGATGGAGTCGGGCAAGGGACCTAGCACAGGGCTGATGCTACTCCCTCTGCAGCCCAGATCAGCTCGCTTCACCTGCCTGCCTTACTTCCTCCAGCTATCAATCAAGGTTAGTAGTAATTGTGTACATTGTAAGCCTAGGTATACTGACTAATTAATTGCTGTCTGTACAAGGGTATGTCTACACACAGGTATGCAAAATCACATGCTTACCACCTCATCTGAGCCAGGGTTCTGGTGACCTGCCTGACCTCATGGGTCACAATTTGCTATTCTTCTTAATTCCCATAGTTCTAAAATACTATTTGTGGTCAGGATCTGGTGTGTATTTTCTTTGAGATCAGGGCAACAACAACTATGCATTATAACACTTTAAGTAATGGAATGAGGCTTAATAAATATGATGACTCAATTACTATTTTTTACTTTGGAAAACATATTCTCAATGTTTTTTCTCAAATGGGTTTGTTTCTTAATATTTAAAAAATCTAAACACTTGATAATGTCATGTCCAGGAAGATATTTGGGTAAGTGTTCTTAAATCATGTATCTTTGGCGTTCATATGACCAGACTGAATGGTAACGTCAACAGACAGTAATAAGAGCAACAGTGTTATATACAATACTTAACCATCTGGAATGAAAAATAAAGAAATAAGAGAATGTTGTAAATACCTGAGTTCTTTCTTTATAACCTGACAGAATAATGTTGGAAACAGGCAATGAACACAGTTGTTTCTGTCATACCTCTATCAAACCTCATTCCTGCATCTCAAGGCATTGAACTACATTGACTAACACTGAGTTTCACACGGTCCTCCAAAACCTGCCCCTACGTATGCTTTTGATTTTTCTGCCAAAAGTCCTACTACTTTTTTAAAATTATGATATGATGTGCCTTAGCAACATGACAGTCTCAAATAGTGTGTCCTGATTTGATTTGAAGAACTTCAGTGGAATATTCTCCCCTCAAGTTCCTAGCCCACTACTTGTTTTTTTTGCATGTACACTTTCCTCACAAGTTAATTCCCCCAGTGTACTGACTTCTTGGTTTTGTTTTTCAGTGTTTTCACGTCTTTCCTCTAAATTCCAGATGGTGTGTGTCTCTGTTATGAGTCCATACAGGTTCCAGTAGGTGGTATGCTACCTGGCACATGACACAAATTGGGCCCCAAGTTAGCTCGATTTTTGGTTCTCTCCAGGAATTTATATTAATCCCATCAGAGCAACTTTAGCTATTTCAAAAGAGACTTCCACTCAGGCCAACAACCCCAAATTACCGTCTGTTTTGAAAGTAGAATCTGAACAAGCTTCTCTGGAGCATTCAGAGCTGTATCCCACAGGTAAACTTTCACACAACCCTAGCAATGGGACTTTGTCCCCTCAGACCACATTTCACAGCCTAACTGACCTCCCTGCCAGGGTGCTCTTTTGAAGACCCAGATGATTATTTTTTTTCTTCTTTACTTGTAGCTCTAGTTATACCCTCATATCCCATTTAATTTGTTCCTCCCCATTCTCCACACAAGATTAGAACACTTGTAGAGTCTTAACATATATCCTCTCTTAATTATCTCATAGCTGAGCCATACATATATAGCTCTTTTTATCTTCCCTCATATGTAAATTCCTCTGGTCCCCTGACCATTTTTGTTTCTCTTCTCTGAACTCTCTCTAATTTGTCAATATGTTTTTGGTAATTAAGATTCCCGTAACTAAATGCAATGTTCCATATGCTTTCATGCCAGTTCCCTACAGATTTTCAGGAGAGGTCACTGCTCACAGCTGGGGCCAGATTTCCAAAAGCACTTTGAATGTTGAGTGCTTTTGAAAATATGGCTATAAAATATCATTATGGTAGCTTTTGGTTAAGAAGCATTTTGAAAATCTTAGCTCTCATGTAGGTGTCTAAATGGACTTGGGACTCTGTTCACAATGTGGTGCCATTAAAAATCTTGAGCACATGAATACCTGTCTCCAATACCTTTCGGAAATCTGCCCTATAGAAGAGAACTTTTTATTTTCCTTCTCTATATCTTCTATTTCTATTTCACATTAGTAAAATCAGTGGTATCTGTTATGCTATATTCCTGTGTATGGTTTTAAGTAAACAAAGTTTAGCTTTAAACTCGACCTAAACAGGTAATTTGTAAAGTTGTATTAAAAGTAGTTAATAGTCATGGAAGAATGGTGCCCAAAGATGCTTGCTGATAAGGTGGATATCTGTACCAACTTGCCATGCTTTTTACACATCACAAACAGTGCAGACATTGAGCAAAGCTGAGTAAATAAATCAGGCAGAATCGTTTGTTCAATGTTTTTTTTTCCTATGAATGGTCACCATTTTTACAAATCTGTTTATTTAGATATTTTCTCAGTGGAAAAAGGCAAAATTGTCTTTCTTCTGTTGAATATACATGGCTTAATCAACACTGTCTCGGCACTAATTTGTGGAGCTTCATATAGATGAGTTCAATTCTTAACTAGGTTCTTTTGGATCAGTTGGGATTTTATCTTTTCTGTTTGGGGGCAGAGGGGAAGACTATTCCAACCTCTTTTTCTAACTCTCCAGATCACCCATATCATTGACAGAATAATTATTTGGATCACAAGTTTTTTAAACATCATTTGTCTAGGAGCCAACAATGATTGATGTATGGTGTGGAACACAGTGCTTCAACAATAACGTTAATAGAAAAATTCTTGTTTTCCTTCACAGTTACTTCCACTGAGCTTCATACTGGACAGTACTGAGAGGAGGGAAGGAAGGAGAATTTTTTATTTTTGTTTGTGGAGGGGGCTTAATATTGCAAAAGAACTGCAGTTGAAAAATAAATTACAGAAGGTTAAATAATCTGGATCTTTTTTGTGCAGCAGTAAACATATTCACTAGACAGTTAAAAAAATTGTTTATGATGTGCCTAATAGAGCCATTCTAGTTTATCAGTTAAATATGTATTCATAATTTTTTAAAAGGAATATTATTTACCCAGAAGACCAGAACAGTTTCTAAAAGAGCTTTTCCAGTCCATCATGTAAATATGTATTTAGGACAAGTGCTGTGTGTACAGTATTAAAAAAAATCCTCTGAAAATCTCTTTGAAAAGTTATTACACATGTCCACTGCTGCAGCAAAGTTTTAAATATTCATATCTCAGCTGTTTCCTTTTTCAGATTTCTCAATTTGGTTTGAATATATTGCAGGTGAAGTGCTCTGCAAGAGCTTCATTTGTTGAATGTTAACAGGCTTGTGTCCCAAAGGACTGCTCATGTGTGTCAAGCTACATATGTGCTTAAATCTTTACCAGATCAGGGACTTCATTTTGTTAGGTTAATTTAAATATCACATTCATGTGTAAAGAACTATCTTCCTTACATGCTCACAAATTAGTAGAGATGGTTTATCTACCTCTTATCTGTCTCTCCCTCCCATTTTTCCTTTGGCGAATTATCTGCACACAACGTGTCTCCATTATTTGGACTCTCCAATGTACATAGGAAAGTCCTCATGGCCCTGTAAATCATCATCAGATAAAGCCCTTCAGAAGTTGTTTCAGAGATCCATAGCACATGGTGCTGGAAGATGGCAAAAGTGGGTGTAATGAGAGGTATCTCTGCTATGTTGAGATTTTGAGCTTGTATTGCCCTTTCTCTGTGATACCAATCGTGCTGAACAGGCAAAACCAGGTGACCGGGAGAATGTTTGGAAGAGAGAAAGAGGGGAAGTCATAGCGCCATAAGTCCTCTTTGTGGTTGGCCTGGGCACCAGAGAACTGTCTGTGGAGACCTACCATGTCTGGATAGATGCGAGAGTTCATCAGGAAGCTCACTCTCATTTGCGTAATATGTTGGGGATTTGGAAAATGTTTTTCCTCTCCTTTTCCACAGTCAAAAAAAAGTGAAATTCTTTCAAGAAACACAGAACTACAATATTGCCTTTTGGAAATCACAAAAAATAAATTAAAAAAAGGAATGAAAGCCCAGCTCCGTGTTCCTTAGTATATATGTTGCATGATTTTGCTAGAAATTCAGTTACTAATTAATAAAGTTGTAAGGGACAAAAATGTGCTTATTTCTTCATTGTTTTGCATTCATATTTTTGTTTGCTCTGTGAGTACAAGATGGGTGTACAGCAGTACCAAACCTGAGTTGTAGTAATTTGGCAGTGTTACAACACTGTCGGTTATGCAACGTGACAGATTAACTAGAGAATCGGTACTATAACAGAGAGTTATTTTCTCAAGTAACCCCTCTAATATAGTCTTGAATACATCTTAGATACAACTCCTTTCTTATGTGTCTGACTGTATGCCAGTGCAGAATGGTATTTCTTTTTAATTCCATTAATTTGAATTTTACAGTTTCTTTCCATTTTGCATTGATTTGCATTTTCCTCTAAGTATTGCAGAGATTTAAGAATCAAAAGTTAATTTTTCTTTTTATCCTCATGATAAACTGTTTTAGGTTTCTTTGTTCCTTCAGTAACAGCGTAAAAAATTGATCTTCAGGTCATTGAAGCAAATTGATTTCACTAGAATTTTTGGCTGCTTCAGTGATGGCAAGGTTTTAACCAAAACAGCAAGCACAAAAGCATTTAAATTTGGAAAATTTAAATTTATAACATCATGGCAGATATACAGAGAAAGTATGGAATGTCTAAGCAAACATTTTGCATGTTTTCATTCTTTCACAATGCTCTAAAATACTGTTAAATTCTCAGTAGAGGAGGGTGGGTTTTTTAATATGAAAACTGACAGCTGTCTTGAATTTCAAAAATGCAAATATAGATCCAAATTTTGAAACAGTCTGAAGTTCTTCCAATAAAATAAAAGCAGTAAAAAGTTGCATGTGCTTATTGCAAAACAATCAGCCTGAACCTTTTTCAAAAATGAATATATTTACATACAAAATTCCCATCTTTTCCAAAATTCTTGTTGTGGAATCTGTCATGACATTTTTCATCAATAGTTTTATTGAAATAGCTGTCAAGATTTTTACTGAAAACAAAGCTTTAATTACATGAAAAAGAAGATAAATCAAAAATTTAATCTAAAATTCAAGTTAAAAAACCCTGAAAATCACCTTTAACATTATGCAAACAAAAGATCAACATCTTCTTTAGAACCGCTTTTCCATTTTTGAGAAGGTTGATTTCAGAATGGATTTTTCTTTGTTTTCTGTCTATTTTTCTATCTGGCTTCTCTCTATATTTGACTGACCAAAGTTGCAACAAAAGAGGAGCAGAAAATCCTCCACTATGTATCAGGGCTTGTCTAATTATTTTATTGTTGCTGCTGGTATGATTCGTTTGTGTAAGAGATTCTGTTTTCTGAATTTGATTTGAAGACTGGGAAATTATTTAAGGTATTAATGTTTTACTCCACTGATCTTTCTTTCCTTTTTTTAGAAACCCATGGCCAGCAGCACCATCTGAATTTGTTCTGTGACTACCGGTGTACCTTCTTGTTCATTTCGACATACTTCGCAGTCTGTTCTGCTTTATGCAGATCAGAGGGAATACTCTCCTCTCAGTGGATATATGCAATATTTTTCAAAGACAGATATGTATATAAAGCAGTGGCTATGTGCTGAAAGTTTAAGGCCTTCCAATTAAGGGAGGGGGTTTTAGCTAATATAAGCACTGTGCCCAAATCTTGCTCATATTTAGAAATGTTCCGTTCACACACCTGAAGACTTGCTTTTAAGCCACCTTCTCCACATTGCATGGAACTTTGTTTTGATGATTACCTTAATCATTAATTTTTAACCTGGGGATTATTAATAATGCTGTTAGCACCTTAGAGTTCCAATTAAGGGAGGGGGTTTTAGCTAATATAAGCACTGTGCCCAAATCTTGCTCATATTTAGAAATGTTCCGTTCACACACCTGAAGACTTGCTTTTAAGCCACCTTCTCCACATTGCATGGAACTTTGTTTTGATGATTACCTTAATCATTAATTTTTAACCTGGGGATTATTAATAATGCTGTTAGCACCTTAGAGTGTTGATATTTTTATGGCCCTTTAAAACTTTATCAGTGCTCTTATGATTGATATTTCAACTCTCTCCCTCTCCTGTGGCTCTTGTCGTGAATTGGCTGTGTTCTTTTCCACTTTTCCCAAAGGGAGAATCTGCTTAGTTATTCCTAGGAGGTTGCTGAGCCTGCTTAAACACAAACATATTGCCCTATTTAATCAGTTTCTTGATCTTGTATTTCTTGTTTTCTATTTGTTTTCAACTTTAGTAGTTATTGCAAGTAGCCTGAGGAAACATTAAACTGGTAAAGCTCTTCTGCTTCTAGGTCATTGGTTTTCATCTATTTAAAGTTGATCACCATCAGATAGTAAATCTATACAGGAGAAAAGGTGATTTCTAACCAGTGGATAGTGTGAATTTATATCTGTTAAAATATAGACGTTGACTATAAGACCTAAAGGGGCTACATTCACACTCAGTGAATTCAGTGACAGAGCTTCAGTTTCTTTCACTGGGAACAGGTTTGTACTTGACTCTTCAGATGGCAAAGATGCATATGCAGATTGTCTTGTAATTTTTCCCATTTTACATGCCTGGGAGTGCCATGTATTTTTAGTCAATTTCTTGCGTGATGCATGCAACTTATATTAAGTATTCGACTTTAAAATCTGTTTCCATTAAGACAGCACCAGGCTTAACATTTTTCAGTTATTCTCTGTAAAACCTTTCCAGTCTATAAACAAAGCATTTTTTTCTTTTAATTGCTAGTCTGACAAACCCAAAAGCTTTTCTTACCATTGCACAACCCCTCCCCCATTAGTAGAAAGGTTTTGTGTGCCAAATTAGGCTGCTTCCCATGACACTTATATTTCAGGTTTCCTTATATGGCATAAACCATTGATGGCATGACTTCTTCCAGCAGTTTTGTGTAGATAGACCTTACTGGAATGGAAGCCATTCTGTTGATATTGCTTAACATGGAGTAGTGTCTAAGCTGTTGATCTTAGCTAGCTCTCTCTACAGAGGTAAGAGTGAAATATGAGTTTGTGTTTCATTTAATTAAGTCTGTAGATTTTTTTCCTTTCTTTTTTCTCTGGAAAAACAAAGAAACCTCATAAAGTTCCATGGCTTCTAAGCCATATTTCAGTGTTGTTTTTGTGCTGTTCCAGTCCTTTGTTGTTAATCAGATCAAGCCAGCTTGCCACTGAGAAAATAACAGTAGTGCCACCAGACTACAATCTGTCAAGCCCTCCTAAAAACCTCCTTCAATTGCTTTGTAGGCTTACTGTCTCTTTACAGAGTCCCCTGGCTACATCCCTGCTGCATTTTGATAAAAGTTCTCCTCACACCCTGTGTAAATGTCAATAATTGCATGACAGCACAGACGTATCTTCTTGAGGGTTCCAGAAAATGCCGTTGAGTGCAGGGCATCTTGCCATCTTGCTTTGTCAACCAACAAAAGTAAAAGACGTTAATGACAGCTGTGGAAGAGTTCTTGAATGTGTGTACTTTGCCCTTTCCCTCCTGGTAGCTGTTACCTTATTTTCAACATTGTTTAATCTGTGCGCTGAAGTTCAGTATGACTGTCCCTAAGAAGTTCCCTCACATTTTACATTGTGGATGTAAATAATGGAGCCCTCCTTGTGCCATTTCAGCACTTTGGCTGCAGCACCGTCTCTTTAGAGAAAGGACTGGTAGAGTTAAGTAAGAGCTTACATGAGCATCACAACATTTCATAACAATGGTGGCATCAAAGTGCCTCATTTGCAGAAATATCAGTCTTGTGATAATCTGCTCTCCCACTTCAATAAAGAACATTTTATTCAATAGCTAATTTGACCTTGGAAAACCTGCAAAGCTCATTTTCTGTGGTTGAAAAAAAGCTTCAGTCCTTTCTATCTTGTTATTTAACAATCCCATACAATGTTTAAATTTTACTTCAGATGAAATATCTATTTCCATTACTTTAGTATATTCACTCACCTATTTCTTATCACTTTTTTCAGCCAGAGGAATTTTGAATTGAATGTATTAATATACATAGATCTAGAAGGAACCCGAACACTGATCATTCTATTGGTTTCTAAGTATGTGGAGAGTTCGTAAAATTATTTTTTCATAGAAAATCTCAGTGAAAATAAAAACATACTCATTGTTAACACTTCTCCAAAAAGGTTTTGTTGGTTTGCTTTGGTTTTAAATAATGACAATAAAAACATTTATTGAATGTATTAATATACATAGATCTAGAAGGAACCCGAACACTGATCATTCTATTGGTTTCTAAGTATGTGGAGAGTTCGTAAAATTATTTTTTCATAGAAAATCTCAGTGAAAATAAAAACATACTCATTGTTAACACTTCTCCAAAAAGGTTTTGTTGGTTTGCTTTGGTTTTAAATAATGACAATAAAAACATTTTGGCTAAGGTCAGAATATTTTGATTTAGAAATGCCACTGCAGTCCCTCACAGTAGAATTCCTCTCCAACACTTCTTATTGAGAGTCCAACTTCCTTTTCAGACAATACTTGCTGTAATGTCTCCGTTCCCTGCTTAGGGAACGCATCTTAATGGCAATTCCATATTGTTACGTGTTATGGGAAAAGACAGTGACCAGTCTTTGGAGTGACAGAAAACGTGACATGGACTATAGTTCCCTTGAAGCACTATGATAGTAAAGATCAGTATTTTTAGACGGTAAGAAAAACAGTATTTTTGATACAAAGAAAAAATAATGCTCAAAGATTCTTCTAGTTGAAAACATAATTTCCCACAGGAAAAACAATATAATTGGGAAAATTTCATTAATTTTAAAGTGGAATTGTTCATATTTTAAATGACCGCAATGAGAATCTTATGAAAATTTTTAACCCCCTTTTAGAATGCAACAAAAATTAATTCTTCCACCCGAGGTATTCCCCTTCACAGAATACATCTATCCTATGCTGTAACTCACTATTCCTGGCAGGAACAGCTAGAACTTTGATTTTTCATCATATCCTACTTAGTTCTTTGAAAGTTACTTCTTTCAGTCATAGACTGCAATAACAGTTATGTTCCTAGACTGGAAATTTCTACAAATATGGGAAGTTTTCATACATATTTAAGAATATCATAAAAGTACAAACAATTAAAAAAAATCTTTCTGAAAAACAAATAAGTAAGTTTTACCTGCATAAAAGTGTATTTTTCTCACTGGTTTATGCTGGTATGATCCTTATTGCACTGTGAAAATATCTGTGGCATAAGGAGTTGTCATATATCTTTAGCTTTTTTTCATGAACAGAATCACAATTTAATTTTTACAGTTTTTCTATACTATTTGATAGATTGAGGAACCCTTAATTCATTCTAGTGAGTGTTTATGTTTATTATTTTGCACAAAATAATCTCTTGAAAAATGAGAGAAGATTGTTGGGAGTGAAGATTAAAACTGAGATATCTTCCATGTCTCTAGGGTATGACCCTCACCATGCGCAGAGTCCCCAGAACCTGGCAGTACCAGAGACGTCCCATGGACTCACCTCTGAGTAGTCTGGGAGCACAAGGTAAGAGAACTACAGTTCCCACAGTGCATGACCATGACATATTTACATTACATCTTGTAATGTGATGTGGGTGATATGGGTCTGAATTTTCTTGAGCTGATGAAGACACCGACTCCAGCTTTCACACCTTCTGGAAAGTTATCAAGTCAATGAGACTTTAAACAAAAGGGACAGTGACAACCCTCTTAACGCTTCTGACCAGATTTTTTAATCATAGATGATCAAGTCATGTCTCCTACACTCAATATTGTCAGTGCAGTTCAGTGATTCTTGGCACATACTGAACGGGAGAGGCTTCACAGGACTTCTGAACTGCTGACCCATGGTCCTCAGTGACTTTACTTGATAGGGGATGCTAACCTGAGCTGAGATATTCAGCTCAGCCAAGATGAGACAGCCTTGTTTTAGTCAATAGCAGAACTTCAGTAGTCTAAGTAAAAATTAGTCCCGTTAATAAAGATATTTGTCAAAACACAGCTTCCTACAGTTTCTCACACACCAAATGGGAATATACAGAGGATTTGCGAACTTTCTACCTAGGCAGAACAAACGTTTTTCTTGGAGCTAATCTTACCTATCTCAGTTCACCATCTGTATAACAGCCACAATTGTGCCTTCCTGGCTTATATAGGTGTTGTAAGGATAAATATTTTAATTAGAGATTTTGTCATACTCAGGAAGCAAAGCTTTGGGGCATACAAATTTCTAAGATGCAATCTACCATGTTTTAATGTGTAATAGCACCTGTAGGGTGTTCTAGAGGAAATTCCAGTACTCTGTGTTGACAGAACTTAGACACTATCGTAAGGAGAACAAAAAATTATTTTTATGTGCAAAGATAATCAATTCACCTTGCTGGCGCATGTGATCCCCTGTGTTGGTTTATTTAGGAACCTTCAGGTGATAAGCACATTTCTTTTACAGGAATCTCCTTGGGAAACAAAAGTATCCCAGATGCTAACACAACTGGTAACACATCCATAGAGCTAGCCTCTCACAGCCACATAGATAAGCTCTTTTTGTCCTATATTTTACAAAAAACTTTATTTACAAAAGAGATGTAATCAAATAATTATACATAATAAATGGAACAACTAATATACTAACAGAAAATATGATTGACATTTCCACTGAGGAAAGAGATGTGATACCATCTGACACCCCATACTGAAGCTGACTGATCACATTATACAGAAGAAGCATAGCATGGCTTCGTAACGACCAGTGTGGGAGCACAGCATATGCTACTGTTTGTCCGCACAGTGGTTTGTTAAACAACCAAAAATAAATGCGTAGTCTCAACTACATTTTGACTATTCAAAAGCACTGTAAGGATCTATATTCTTAAACTGCTCACAGAGATCAAGGTCACAAAAACCTCACAGGCCCTCAGGCCATTTAATCTCATCCCCATACTTTCCCTTCTGCTGTGTGTTTTTGGGGCTACTTCTGAACAGGGTCAGGGAAATCATTAGGTTATAAATAACCCACAGACAACCCCAAACAGTTGCATGAGCATTTAAGAGGGACAGCATGTGGTAATGGTGGCAGGCAGGATGGCCCAGAGGCTATTTATGCAGACCTGTTGCTGAAAGAAATGTTCTTCAAACTGCAACTTAGGCCATCACACACTCTTCTGTCTCCTGCTCTGTACTCTTTCAACCTGCATGCCATTCATACCTCCTGCAGCTGTGGCTAAGCTTAAAAACTTCGGTTGTCTAACTGGAATCAGTAAGGACTGGATTTTTGTTGGTAGTGGTGTTTTGTTTTGATTTGGTTTTTTTTTAAATTCAGTTTTCCCTAGTTGGCCTGTGGAATGTATTTCAACAGATGGTCATGGAGTTTTAAATGCTGTGAGTGGATTTCTAATAAGTCTGACTAATTTTATGATCATTGCAGTTCATGTGCACTCAACATTCCCACTGACTTCAACAGGAAGGGTTGAATGTGCAAAAAATGTCATATTGCACTCAGCTGATGTAACTCTGGCAGCACAGATAAATAAGGGAATTCTGGCCTCATGCTCTGGGCTATAACAGTCAGGTTCGATTGTTTTTCTCCATTCAGTTGACCTAAATGTATTATGGGGCTATTTTTCCCCCCTTGAGAGCATCAGGTATCGGCCACAGCTGGAGGCAGAAGTTAGAGTAGTTGTCTGATCAGCTGTGACAAACCCCATGTTTCTTAAAGTGGTGTGATTTTTAGGTAGCTCCAGCTTCTTACTTCACTGCATAAAAAAATCCCACCATCACTGTTAAAAATTCCTGTTCATTTTTCCTCTTTCCAATCTGAGGCGTTTTTCTCCCCCCTTCTTTAAATTCAGCGAATGAGATCACAATGTCTCTTTGAAACCTTACCTGTTATTGTCTCTATGACAGAAGGTAATATGTCATGGAGAGATGGCCCTACAGCCTTACAAAGCTGAGGGGGAAAAATACTCTACCCATTGTCAAATATTCTTCCTGCAGTATTGCTATAGCAGAGATACACTGTCCTCCTGCATTTTCTTTCCATTGACAAGTTCACATCTTGGGCCATCTGTCCTGATTTGATAAAGTGTTTGGTCATACTGCAAGCCAGAGAGGATCATCAGCGCAGCTCTCCCTGAACCGGCTGCTTAGAAAATTTCTATCAACAAGTTGACAAAACAGTAAAATGTAATTGTTAGCAAAAGAGCACACCTTCAAATTTCTTCTCTGCACATTTGTTGGGGTTTTCTTGAATTTTGTTTACCACTGACAAGCGTGATCTAGCAACTCATTACAAACCCCCTTTTGGCAGCCATAGGAATATATTCAAAACAGGTTTTGTTTGATATCTACAAGAAATCTCTGGTTTATGTAATAAGACAAATGTATGCAAATCTGTCCTGCGATCCTGTAAATTATACGCCTGGAATCAGTAAGCAATACAGTAAAAGCTCACTAAGTTGCATTTTACCTATCCATGTATCCCATAAAACTGACATAAAAGACAATGGTTTCTTCACCATTTCTCACCAAATCATTAATAGCAGATACAATATTTTGTAAGGTCTCACATTATTGTAACTTCCTGACTTTTTACAAAATATATAGAGATTGATTCTTTATAAAAAATAATACTTCACAACATTTATCATTACTCTGCAGTGCAAATATGAGCGTAATTTTGAACTGTGTTATCAGGCAAATGTAGCTGTTGAGATGAATACATTGGTTTTGTGTGAGTATTTCTTCATCTGCTCTGCCATTTTTCACAATTCAGTAATTAATGGATAACTACTGAATTATTATTCAGTCTCTTAGAACAAAATTTTCAAAAGGGCGTATATGCCCAAGACTAGATCTACAGCCCTCTTTTAGGGCTAAATTCACAACAGATCATAATGCTGCTTGTTTCCAGCACCCCCAGTCTCAAATGCCTGCTACCAAGAGAATGTACTATCCCAATTGGACCGCAGGCTGCTTAAGATGAGGCCAATTGGGTCCTAAAACTTAGGTCCAGAAAAGTATATATAAGTGTAAAGAAAGCTGGGTCATCCAAACTAGCCTCTACAAACTGCAGTAGACACAGAAGCGTCTTAAACCTTGGTCCTTTTCCATGCCTTGACCAACCCTGAGTCTTCTTGAGTTTGATACTGGTGTCCACTTCACTTCACAACACATGTTGAAGGAAAAGCCACTTCCACCCCCTTGTTTGTATCACGTTGATAAATGCCCAGAGGACTTAACTTATCCAGTGGAAGATCTGGATTTATATTCCTGCTTTGTGAAAAAGGGTTTGAACCTGCGACTCTCTGTGAACCTGCCAGCCAAAAGTGTGTTCCTGGGTCGATGTCTCACTGGTCCATCCATCCCACTCTGCATGTCTCGAATAAGAACTAAATGTAACAGAAACAGGGTGGAAAAAAAAGCAAGGATTAGCATGGCTCTCTTCTCTATTGGCAATGGGAGCTATTCGGGAGTAGAGAAACCCGAGGGCTACTCACTGCTCCAGTAAATACTTGCCACAATATGTCTACAAATCTACACACATGTATAGATACACATAGACTTGTGCGAGTCTGCTAACCGTTGGCTACAGTGTCTTGCTCACACATCGTTTTCCTCTATGGCCTAATGTATGTTTATTATTCCATAGAAAGCTTCAACAAGAAGGACTGAGCAAGATCATCATTCCCGAACACTTGTTAGCATAATGGTTGGAGTTTTCCCCTGGAAGATGCAGGTTTGTTTATGCTCAGAGAGAGAAAAGAATTGAACCCACATTTCCCATATGAATGCTCTAATCAGTGAACCCATTTAACAGAAGAATGGAGCCAATCTAGCCGGCGTGCTCAGAGAATGAGTACTGGGACAGGTCCTGCCAGCCAGATACATAGAAGAATGACTAGGTGTCTGCCTTCTGCTGCTACTGAATCTGACCCTTATTCCATGCTTTGATCAGGGATCATTCCTTCCTTCACTGAATAAGGGTAACAGGCTGTTTTGCAATTGCAACGTGTAAGAATTGACCCTACTTACAAGATTTTTCTTTGCTGCAGAGACTGCAAGTGTAGACTTAGCATCTGCTGCACACTGCTGCTTTTTCCCATTACTCCCTTCAGCATATTTATTTCAAAATAGCTGTAAGAACTAGCATTACAGCTACAGCCAGGAAACCAGAGCTTGTCAACACTCTCTGGTGGAATATCTTCCATTGTTCAAATGCTGATTTGCCAAAACCAAACTTTCCACCAGCCACCACTTCTTTGATCTAAGAAATAAAACTAAAAAGGGTTTTTACTTTTCATAGTTTTTTGTTTGTTTGTTTGTTTTTAACAAAAGGTAAGGGTAATATAAAATAAAATTAATTTAAATTGGAGAAAAATGTTTTTGTTTTCTCACAACTCTGTAGGACTGTGTATGACTGCTTTGTTCACCAGATATGTCTATGGTGTCTTTTTCAGAGGCATCCCAAAGTCATTTGGGATTAGATACTCCATTTCTTAAACTTGTCAAGCTTCATCACAAAATTAGTTAGTTGTTCTCCACTAGTTTTACTGGAAGCTGTTTCAACAACTCCCACCAGTGGTTAGAAAGACTTTACTAATTTTTCAGCTGAAGTTTTTCCAGGGGAAGTTAGTGACCTTTTTTTTTCCTCTTGCCAGAATACTCTGAAACTTAAGAACTTTATCTCATCTAGCTCTTTGGTATTCATCCTTGCACTATATCTATAAAAATATTCAAATCTTTTAACCATTGTGTTAGACAAGTCGAGTTCAAGATTTTGGGGAACTTGTGTTCTCACACGTCAAGCTAATTGAAAAGTATCCAGCTACAGTCGTGTAGTGCTCAGCCTAATATACCCACCCTCATGGAAGGACATGTTAGCTTGCTTCCAGCACTGTATTAAGTTGTGGCTGCTGGGCTACAGAGCAGCTTGGAGCACAGACACACAGCTTCTTAGAGCATTTTTAATTTTCTCTTATGAAGTAGGGTCTCCCTTCTCCTGACCAACCTACTAGTACTTTGCTGTATCAGTTCCAATTTGCATTCATATTTCTTGTACGAGAATGACCTGAATTATATACAACATTTCATGTCTCACCAGGTGTTGTACACTTGTACAGTATCATTAATCACTTCTCCAGCTCAAATGCCTGTTATATCCTATGTCTATATTTCCCTGTCTTGTTGCTACATCGCATTTGTGGTTCACAGTCACTCTTCCTTCTCTTTGTCATGTTCAGTGCAGAGTGTACAGAACAAGCGTTTGTTTCGGCTTCTAAAAACCTTGTACTTCTACTTGCTTGCTCATTTTTTTTCTAGATGTGTTTCTAATCTTGTTCCATACTGCTCATGTCTCCCAAATCTGTCATCAAACTTCTCTAGTGTTTTGCTCTTTTTTATGCCGAGTTCACCAGTGAAAACATGAAATTAAACGAACTTAAAGCATTCCTTCTCAGAACAACCCACAGCAGTCTTACCATTAGCCACTACCTTGTCTACAGTACTGTATTGGTAGGAATGGCTTCCCAGTTCTATCTAAAAGGTACATTGCTCTTGTGTTCAAATCTATGGGAAGGTAGTTGCTCAGATCACTCAGCACATCACCTGTATTCATTACAGGTAGTAATTTTATTATTTTCTGTATAAAAATGATGGTTTACATTAACGTTCACTCCATGTACCAGCTCTCTCCAGAGTCTGCTACAGTGATCCTTTAGTTCTTTTTATCTGAGCACGTTAACATCTTTAACTTTGCATCAGTGAGATATATTAAAATTATTTTTCCTGCCTGTGCAAACCCTCAGCCTCCTGCTTTGCCCTTACCTGCTCAATATTTTTACCTTTACTGAGAGCTGATGTCAGTTTCTCTCTTAGTTCATGGACTGCATTTTAATTTTTTTTCCTCTGAAAATAAAATTTATTTATTCTATTTCAGAATATCTGATTTTCCATGGGAAAAAAAAAAAATAATTCTGTTCTAAAAATTTAAAAAGTATGCTTTTTTTTTGGGGGGGAGGGGGAGGGGGCTGCTTGAAAAATAATAATTCCTCTTTGCAGAAGTTTAGCAAAACTCAGATTACTACAGAATTTTGAGTACCATTCTGTGATCCAAAATACTATAAAATCTTACAAAACAAACGAGACAGGCAAGCTGGTACCAAAATGTGCAATGTTTATATAGTTTTTGTTAAACAAAACATGAAGCATTCTATGGATATCTATTCTCTCCACTAACAATTAGCAGATTTCATAATGAGCTGATCAGTTAACACCACCTACAGAAGACAGATGGTAACAATATTTGGTTACTTCCAAAAACCTATCGAAGCCCAAAATTTACAAGGTAAAGTCTTGTAGTCAAATAGCAGTCCCTGGAAACTTCTGGTACCCCATTATATACCAGAAATGCTTTTGGCAATTCTGAGAAGTGATATGGGAAATATTCAAATAATTCCACAGGGCTTCAGCTACATATCTTACATTGACTTCAGTGGGAAACATGCAGTGAAATCCCCACGTATTGCTTTGAAAATGTACCCCTTAGTGTTTCATGTCATGCTGAGAGACAGAGCAGTGATCCAAGGTCCAGATCCACAGCAGGTAGCAGTACACACAATGTGCCGGAATCCTGTAAGGCACCACTGTGTTAAAATATGCAGGCTTTAACTTAAAATGACAGAAATCAAGGGCATTCCAAATTAAGGTTCCTAAGAGCCTCCTCCCCTTTGTCCCATTTAGTGACGGTCGTACCTTTAGAGCTCTAATTTGTAAAGTTTTTTTTGTCTTCTTCCTTTTCTCTTTTCTGTCCTGCCCTCTATATGACCTTTCTCCTAATTGGAATATATCTTGTTTTTCGATAATAGAATTTCCCCAGGAGATAGTCAATTTTTAGAGCTGAAAATTAATTTACGGACCCTGCTTGATTGCGTGCGTCAGATACGTTTGTCTTTTACTACATAGTGACCTTCTCCTCCCCTCTCCCTTTACATCTTCACAGGTAGGAATTCACTTCAGAGTCAGATAACATGCCTTTTCACTCTGTGAGCCAGGTATTTGTGTCGTGTTTTTCACGTGCTGACATTTGCGTACCGATAGTACTCTTGGAGAGTTGCGTCCCAGTCAAAAGACCTGAATTTCTGTTGTTCCTTGCACAGCAGCTTGCAGGACTGCAGCCTTTCTGATTTTGTAGCAGCTTCCACTTCATGTATGTAGAAGTGCCCAGGGCTGAGAATGGGGTCCATACCACTCAGAGATACTTTTGCCTTGCAATTTGGTACTTCAGCGTGAGTCTGTTCATAGTTCCACAGAACCTCTCTCCTGGGCTGTTTGAATGAGATTTAAATGATAGGTCCATACAGTTTGTTGCCACATGGATACAGTGGATGTGTTTCCTTCCAGTCCCTCTAATATCTACAAAAAAAGCCTCTTCATTTCATATGTTGTCTTAAGAAAAGTGACCTGAATGTATTAAGGGTTTTTTCATTTCATCAGTTAAGATTTCTGTTTTTCAAGTATACTAGCATGTTTCCACAAAATATACTCCTATGCAAAGCCAATCTTTTATTCTGTTCAGCTGATGATGTACTGGAGTGCTCAATTTGAAATGAAAAGTTGTGCAAACACAGATGCTATTCAGAGCCGTGCGTTTGCTCACACTCGGTGTTAAGGACACTCGTTCAATGTTATTTTGATGAGTTTATTTAAGACAGTGAGTGTGGGACTCACCTCACCTAGACTTAGATGGCTGCAGCATAAATTTTTACACCTCATCCAGCCATCCTCAGTGCCCTTTCTACTCGATAAAGAGGAATAGGCACATTTAGCTCATAACTCATCTGACCTATTTTAGACATTTCCAAACCTTGCATTCTAAAATCACTCCAGTGAATATAAAAGGAGTCTAAGTGGCTAAATCAGATCTAGATGCCAGCAACTGATACATTTACCACTGGTTAAAGGGATCCCACTCAAAGTTACAGGGCAACATCTTTCACAAAGTGAAATCTATGTGGTACCGTTTGGTTTTGAAAACTTGATCAGCCAGTTATGTGATACCTATAAAGAGATCTCTGCTGGTGCTTAGCTCAGAGCTGACAATCTTTGGGTTAAAGAAGGTTTTCAGAGCAATCTATAGCAAGCCTATTTTAATAGGTTTCTGGTTTCTCCCAACTTTCAAATGTTAACAGACTGGTTTCTCCCAACTTTCAAATGTTAACATGGTCACAAGGTCAGCCAATGAGTGTGTTCAAGTTACGTGTTGCTGTAAATTAGATCCTGAAGTTTACATACATGCAGACACACCCATGCACACACGCACACACATTTTGCATAGAGTGAGTAATTTGCAACTGTTAAGCTCAGTAAGCCATCAAACATAAGAGGCGTTTGCTCTTTAAATCAAATCATCCTGGCCTGTTTAGAGAGACAGAATTTAAGTCAGTATAGCACACCAAAAGGAAAGTCTTTGGGAGTGCTGGAGGCAAGGGGGACAAACTTTACAAATATCATAAAAGAAATTAATTAATTAGGTGAATTGGATAGCAGCAATAGTCAAGTTGAAATAACATGGTAACCTCAAAGTGTGGGAAAATGTGATAGTGTGCATATATGCATACATCTCTGAGAAAGATCCAACAGATCCAGGTTTTCAGCAGCTATCAGATTTCTAAGCCTTATTTTGAATGTCTGTAGACCAGCACAGCGCTGTTCCCTAACCAAAGAGCTCTGCCAGTTATGCCAGCTGAGAATCTCATCCCTAGTCTTTATTCTGGAAGGAAGGAAGAACAAATAGAAAAAAGAACCACAATAAAATCTCTCTGAGCTAACTTTTATCTGTTTAGTGCAGGTGTGCCTAATCTTTCACCATCCGAGAGCAAAGAAAATAAAATGTACAATGTCAAAATGCTGCAAGCTTTTAAACAGCATTTAAATTAGTATTTCACTGATATTTTTATTGGAATTACCACTACAATTAGACAATACAACATTAAACTTTGCTGACCTTCATTTGTCACAGACTTAACACTGATAAATATTTTAAAACTAATTTGTATAATACTACAGTTTTGTTTAGTTTCTTTATGGGTAACCAACTTTTATTGGGAAAAAATAGCAGTAACAAAATGTCATTACCTTGCACAATACATAGTCAACATATAACCTTATAACCAGCCTCCTGCCACAAGACCCTTATGTCTACTGCCTCCGTTCCCAGACACAAGCTCTTGGTTTCCAGCTTGGCAGGAGCCACAGACTGCTGCCTTACATAGAAAAAAGGTATTACTGATCCGCTAAACAAAAGTGTCAGCAGTCCCATCACCACAATGAGTGCTAGGTGGCTTAGGAGCCAGACACCTCCCATTTCACATTATCTCATGGGGAACACAGAAGAGCCTTTGTGAGAAGTGAAGCTCTCGTAAATGTAACGGCATACTGGAGAGGGATGAAGCGGGTAAGTTATAACTCAGGTTGTTCTATGTTACCGCTATTTCATAACAATCACTATTAATGTTTGCGTCTCATTGTTAGAAATATACAAGTAAAGCTCATGGGTAGGGGTGGAAGTAATTCAGCTCATAGTTTCTCCTGTGCAGGCTGAAAGAAACAGAGGAAGCTTCACAGACTATTAAGCTCCCAAGTAAAACCTTAGTCTCCTCCAGTGCCTCTAAAATCTCCATTATGGTACTTTTATCTAGGGGTGGAAGTAATTCAGCTCATAGTTTCTCCTGTGCAGGCTGAAAGAAACAGAGGAAGCTTCACAGACTATTAAGCTCCCAAGTAAAACCTCAGTCTCCTCCAGTACCTCTAAAATCTCCATTATGGTACTTTATCATCTGACAGTTTCAGCACAGGTGATAAACTGTCTGTTATGCAAAAAAAAACCCACTTCTTATACTTTTTCCTCACTTTCTCACCTGCTGTCTTCCCGTATGTCTGGGTTTTTTCTTGTTATAAATCTATTTTTGCAATTCTGGCCCAAAGACTGTCTTCATTCGTAAAGTACCTAGTATAATAGGGTCTTAATCTCTCTTAATCTCTGAATACTGCTATATTACAAAGAACCTATAAAACAATTTCAAAATATCTGTCATTTGGAGAAATTACCTTGAGTGAGTTCAGATCTCCAGCTTTAAAAAAAAAATTGTTATTTCTTTAGAAATTCTTGTGGATAAAAATAAAATAAAAATTCAGTCCAAAAAGCTGGTTTTATATAGCTCAGAGTGTTAGAAAATGTTTGCTTCTGGCTGACAATTTGTATGCAAATGAAAACAACAGAGCTATAGCTGGTGCTCTCCTATAACCTTCATAGTGTTGCTCACTGGGTGCCTTTACAGTAAAGTGTGATGCTTTGTCAGAATTACCAACATTTTTAGAGAAGTAATTCTGAGTAGAATTAAAATGACCTTCTGCACCTTAAAAGGGCGATAAAAGGGGAGGAGAGGGAAAAGAGAGAGTAAATCAGTGCATTCCTGTTCATTATGAATAAAGTATAGTTATTTAAATCAGGCCACTCCACAGAGTGAGACATGAGCTAATACTTCGTTGCCAGTATTTTGAAAGCCATGCCTCTCAAGGGGAACAGCATTTTCTCAGCAGCCGTTGACTGAGTCCACTGTGACTGCATGCCTGCGTTATTTACACTGAAATACTTGGAGAACACATATGGGGGTAAATGCCTAATTGTGCAAGAAGCTGAGTGCTCTCCATTCTTATTGAAGACCACAAAGGTTCAAGACATTTTGTGATTTACAGGGTTTTGATCCTCAGATGTTACCTTGCAGTAGTGAGTCTAGAAGCCTCTAGGGGAAAATATATCATCCAAAATTTTCCTGGTGTATACATCTCCTCCTTCAGAAGGACTAGAAGTGTCAGTGGCTGCTTCTTCCTTGTTTCATCCTACTGTTTCTGCTACTGATTTAGAGAAGACGTACACTGGGACCCAGAATAATATGTCTACGAGATGTTTTTAATGCTCGTGTTTCAAAACCAGCTGAGTTTATTTTGAATTTGATATTTGGAGTGTGTTGCCTGCCTCAGTTTCTGTCTCTCTCAACCAGCCAGACCATTGTACCAATAACAGCAAACAGGCCAACCTTAAAAAGACATATAGACCTAAATTATTCCACTGTTTTTGTGGGATCCAAAAGAAAGATGAGTCCTTGAGGTTTAGGAGGGTCGAGGTCCAAATTAACAAAGGATTATTCTGTATTGGTATAACAGCTGGTTGAACAGAGCAGGCTTTACATGCATGATCTGGCTTTACAGAGCATGACCTGTGGGTGCTATTGAAATTCATATAAAGTAATCCAGTGAAAGCTGTGCAAAACTTTGGTACAGTTTAATGGTAAGTATAATCAAACTCTGCATTACTCTCTGAAATGCAGATGTGCCAAAAAGACTTTGTGTTATGCCCCAGCATGCATTTCAATGGTGATTTTGCTCTGATTCTGAGCAATCCTGCTAGCTGGCCGAGGCATTGGGTTGAGCTCATAGTCTGTTTTTAAAAACTGGCCGAAAATCAGCTCTTAAAGGTAGTGGATGATGAAGAAGGACTGAGAGACTTTTATTCTTCAGGCTGAGCTGAGTTATGTAGGGGTCACTTGCCCATTCAAGTTCCACAGTGAAAAAGTTCTGCCCAGTATTTGCTTTTCATGGTTATTATAAACATAGTGTGATCGAGGCATTTTACGGAGAGGGGAAAGCCAGTGTCGCTGCCTTGCTTTTACATTCCTGCTGACACCCAGTGGCTCGCCAGCACAATTGCACACCACGCTGCATGCTGCGTAACCTCCTTAGTAGCAATGAAATAATAAAAGTCACAGCAGCATTTCAGGGAATTTCAGTGAATCTAACTGACATCGACGCCCTCTTCTCTTTTAGTCACCTTTTAGAGGGAAAAATAAAGGTAGAGTAAACAAGAAAACATGCTGCAGGACAGCGCTCAGGCAGTAACAGTCCTGCTCCATCAGTTGGGACCTGGATCCAGCTTTGGAAAGCATAAATGGTCTCAGCAAAAAAAACCCAGAGGAGAACCTCCCTCTGACTCTTGGCTTTTCATGCAAGAAGAGGTGAGGAATCATTTTGTGACTGCAAGAGGCATTTGAGCATGAATTAATTTTTCATAGTACAATATGCCATCACCTCCAACCCCAAAAATTTTCATGTACAGTTTGGGGAAAAGAAAAGAAAAAAAGCCTTCACACAGCTTTAATTTTCTGTAAAATAAGGTGATTTCCCATAGAAACAAATTTCATACCCTGCTAAGTATGAGTACCAGGCCCTTGACATTAGTGGATATTTGATATTTTCTTTGGGTCCCTCTCAGCCTTTGGTAAAAGAAGTCCCAAAATAAAGGAGCCCTGCTAAGGATCTTAAGCTTGGCCTATTACTACTTTCTTAACAACAGCCCTTTCTGCTTTAGGAGACATCTGTCTTGTAACTCATTCTGAGCAAAAGGGGAATGGGATTTGTATAAAATCCCAGGCATTTGTATAAAAACTAATTTATGTGCAGGATCCAGCCTTGTGAATGTAAACGGAGGCTAAAAACAGACTTCATATTTTCTATTCCAGAAATATGGTAAAAAAGCAGCCTGTATAAAGCACGTGGAATTCACTTAAACAAACTTGACCATCCAAATGTATTAAAAGTAAAAAGAGTGAAATAATGAAGTAAAAGCAAAGCAGTATCAAAAAACAATATCAAAACCCCTGAATGGCCATTCACAGGCTAAATGAAGCAGCGGTGCAAAGAATGTGCAGGCACAAGGAGTGCGCCCACACATCGTGCATTTTAAGAACTCACCAGCTAATATTTCCTATCTTTTTCCAGAAGCCATACGGTAAACAGATAGCACTAACAAAGTCAAATATTAATAACCAAGAACTGCACATCTCCAAATCCCCTTCCCCCAACCAGCAAAACCCATAGAAATTTACACTGACCAAAGCAAATAGAAAATAAAAGTCAAAGCACTTACATGGTTGACATTTAGGGATAGAACCAAGTACCCTTTCCATCCTTTTGAATTTCCTAAGTTATAACATTAACAGAAAATAAATACACATTGAAATGGAGTAGCTCATGATAGTGACATATAGTCACTGAGAAGTTACAGTAATAAGGTCTTAAAACAGAACATCCCAAGAAGAAATTGTAAACTGTCTCTAGACAGCTCAGGTCAATTTAGCATTTTGTCACACTCTTAAGTGATCTGGTTAGCTTTGTCCACGCAGAACAGCTTTCTCAATATAATTACATTCCAGCCATACAGTTCTTTCTTTTGAGGAGTGGCATATTTTCAACTCTCCCAACACTGTGATTGATTTCTTGTGCAATGGAAAGAGATACAGTTTGCAGAAGCATGAAAACAAATCTACGAAAATGTTGATGGAGAGGACATGACTCAACCCTTCACCTAAAACCTGAATGATGCGTTGAGGGGTGGTGGTGTAGAATTAAAGAGGAGGAAAAAAAAAATCTATTTCATATTTTATTGATGTTTCTGAGCCCTGTCCAGTTTCAAAAGTAGATACTCCAGAGCAATGCATAGGAAACCTCTCAGCATCAAGAAACCATTCCTTCTAGCCCATGTAACTGAGGAAATGACACCAAAACCAATCCCTGTACTTTCTTGGTTGTTCAAGAGTTAGACCCCACAAGGTCTGCTCACAAAAGCGTTGGTGACTACTAACAGCTGTCTCAAATTCTCACAC
Organism: Aptenodytes forsteri; assembly: GCF_000699145.1. Taxonomy (NCBI): domain Eukaryota; kingdom Metazoa; phylum Chordata; class Aves; order Sphenisciformes; family Spheniscidae; genus Aptenodytes; species Aptenodytes forsteri. The sequence goes on from NW_008795252.1 coordinate 4,629,172, forward strand.
TTTAGTTGTGCAAAAAAGAGACTGACTACATTATGTATTTTTCGCCCTCTACCTTTAGCTCCTTGCTCCTTTTAATTGAAACATGAACTGAAAACTGTGCAATGTCTTGCAAACTTATTTTCCACTAAATTGCATATTGAATTTAAATTCTGTAAGACTGAATGAAGATTAGTTCAGAATCCCTAGGTATCATTAATAATCTAACTAATATTTTGTTAAGATGGAGGACTTGGGTGCCTTACAGACTTGTTGGTTCACCAGTCGGTAAGGCAACAACTACTGTTTACTGATACTAATAACTGATATTCAGGCAGATGAGAAGCCATTTTCAAAAATATATGTGCCAAGAGAAGAAAGACTTTTTGTCTTAGTGAAAGTATTGTCTTTCCTTCACCTATTTCCTCCCTGTTTGTTAATTTCCATGGTCTCATTCCACGAGATGCTTGTTTGAAAGGAGGAAATCTCGTCTTTTTATGTCAAGTGCAAGATTAAAAGGTGTAAGTGTTTAGACAACAAAAAGTTAGTTACGCTTTTGTGAAAGAGATTTCAATCTTCTTCAGAGGCTGTGAATTTGATGAGAACTTTCCGTTTCCTCCCTGAAGTGAAGGAGACTTTCCTGGCTTTTTAGATTAACTCCGTAATTGAACATAAACTTTTCTCTTTTCTCCTGTGGTAGGTTAGATGTTGCTAATCTTTGTCTATATGGTCTCATGCAGAGAGATTAATTTTGCCACTCATTAATTATTAGAAAAGCAGTAAACTAGTAAATATGCACACACAAAAAATGGGTGTGAGAAACCCACAGCCGTGGGTCAGTGTGTCACCATTGCTCCTTGCTGCTATACAAATACATGCCAGATCCCATCTCAGTAAGGAAGCAGGGCCAGCCAGCAAAAACATATTTGTACCACGGCTAAGCAAGGATTTCTTCCCACTGTCCCTTTTCTACCTTCTTGTTCATTATTATTGCTGGTTTTCCCTCGTTTAGCATTGGTTCATTGGTTCATAATTGGCTTCTTATTTTGGATGGGATTGATTCTACCTGGATAAATACATTTTCAACCAGGAAAACAAGGCTGTAAAATAATGACTACTCTTTTCCATAGGAATACCAGATGATGTGGATATGAGTGTTTACCCATGCAGAAACTGCTGCCAAGACCAGGGATCCAGGTCAAGCTGGCACTGTGTAAGCTCTACTGAATAGTACACAGAGGGCTCGCATGAATCGCAAGTCGTGCTGCATCAACTGCAGGGCAACTGGTCCTCAGCTAAAGGTCTACTTAAGCCACTAAGAATAGCAGTTTACCAGACAAGCAGGCCAATAGACATTATTTATGTGTCTGCTTGCAAATAACCAACACAAAGAAGTAGAGTCAAGATCCTTCCCAAGTTGGATGGAACACCCGTGCCTAACTACTGGTCCATCGTTCAGCTACTTCTAATGCTTTATGAGGTATCATATTCCTTGCTATATACAGGCATTAAATATACTTTTTGCAAGCTTTGGCATTCCTGAATCCACTAAAGTACCAAACCAGAAAAGAGAAGAGAAATCTTGGACTCTACTGAAAACTTAGGCTAAACTTGAAAAGTTTTTTTTAACTGAACTTCTTTCCATGTTGCCCTTTACACTTGCAGCTTTCTCCTCTCTCTATGTATTTATCTGCATTGGTGCAGTGCTTATAAGTCCAAGTCATTAATGAAGACTTCTCTGTGGCCAGAACTATGCAAACCCCCACAAAAAAATCACTATTTGGCTTACAACATGAATATAAACCATTAAGTACTTGTATAGATATAGACACACAAGTGTATAAAAGAGTAAGACTGCATATTTGCATCATCCTTACCTCTTGTTTTTAAAACAAGGAAAAAATAACCTCTGCTATCTCAGGATTTTCAGCATGCACTGAACATGTAGTTATCTTGAAAGACTTCTGTCCCCCTCTCTGAAACTCCTAAGCTTCACATATTTTAAATGCCATTATAAACTAGATTTGCAGAGTCAGGGTCTAAATTTGAATTTCTCTAGCATATGGGACTTGTTTGGCCTAAATTAGGAAATTAAGCCAAATATCAGTCAGAATTCACCACAGATATAATTGGGGGTTATGTTGTGCTTGTAATTTTAGTATCAATTATAAATTTCCTTGATTTTGTTGATAAGCTTTTTGGTATATTTCCTTGATTGTTGATAAGCTTTTTGGTGTAGGAATCAAGTTTTCTCCTGACAGAAGAATTATGGATGCTATCAATGCTCAACAAATTATGAATAATTATACTCAAACTAGCTGCTTTATTTTCAGTTAACTACACATAGGAGATAATAGCAGTTTAGGGAAAAATGTGTTTAATGTGGGCCTCATTTTAGGGAAGGAATGTATGAAACTGCATCCAATGTCCGAACAGGTGGATATATAAAGAGACTGAGTAACTGCCTGTGCAAATGAGACAGAGGAACTATCCTGATATTTTATATATGGGACTAGATGCCTATTTATAAAAACAACAACAACAACATTAAAACACCCACACGTCTCTACATTCTTAAAGGACTAGAGAAATCTGTTGTCTGTGGTAAGCTGCTGTTGGATCCATTTGTCTGAATACATTTGGCTAATATATTATAACAGATACTGCTTTGCTTCCCATGACATGATTGAGATCTATAGCTGAACTGATTATATATTATTTCAAAACCAAATAAATGGAGAGAATCCCTATTTCTGGGTGACAGTACTCAGGCAGATAAGTAATAATAAGAGGAATGCATGTGCTCTAGAAATCCATTTATTCAGAAAGATCCCAAAGCACTTATTAGATTATTAAGAGAAATCACTTGCACAACCACTTTAACAGTAGCAATGTAACAATACTACCCAGATGTCTGCAATGAGAAGAGAAGAATGTCTTATCACCGTGATTGTCCCACTGCAGTCTATAGATCATCAGTAACCTCTACAATCGTTACTGTTGGTAATTGGTCGTAAATATCTTTGTTAGAGCCTTAAACAATGTATAGAAGATGAAGTATGTCAAAAGCCTGATCCAAAACTCTTTGGAGTAAATATCTAGGGAGTTTAATAGGCTTTGACTCAGTCTCTTAGCTTCTTTTATTTCAGTGGGTCTACTTGATTGCTGGAAGATAACTATATTTTTCAGAGCAATACTGTTTGGATGTGTCATATAAACCATAGCTTAGAAATATTTTGATTCAAAGTAACAGTGGGAAAGAGGAATCATGAGATCTCAACAGCAGACTTGAAATGAGCTGGAATGTCAAAGCCCTGGCTGCAGCAGAGGACAATGCTCTTGAAACAGTGATAACATAGAAAGGTCAAAGAAGTCAAGAGCAGTGCCTGTATATCCACAGGAGATAGAAGGGGAGGTAGTGTAATTTTTTCTTATGGCAAGCAAATATAGAGGATCTGCTGGTCACATGCATTTTCATTTTTGCCAAGGATGCTTGTTACCTACTCCCAGCTAAAGCCTTTTGTATACCTTGATGCTAGAAGTAGAAACTGGAGTGCCTGGAGTGCCCATATGGTTCAAGTACTAAAGACAGGAACTTGAAGCATATATGTAAATTAAAACTGTCACAATCTGTTTGCAATATGTTGTTGTTTTCTAGAGAAAATGGACATAAATATATGACTGATTGCAAATATATGCCATTATCTTCCCTCTGAATCCCATTCAGCTGCTTTACATTAAACCCTAGTTAATATTTTTTCTACTACAACATCAACTTTAACAAATCTGAAATGGTGACAGCGTTACCTCAGTGGTACCATCCCAGTGTGAGTGCCAATGCATATCAAAGGGCTGTTAAATCATCAAGGTCCCTCTGATGCCCCTCTTATTTTAGAAGTTATCATGCTCTAGAGGCAATACAATAGTGTCAGAGCAAGATGTGAGCAGGGGCCCAGCTCCACTTCCCTCACTTTCACGCTTGGGAACTTAAAGTGAATTACTGTTGCTGATGGCTGCTCTCCCTCAGGGAGCACCACCCAGAGACTCACCAGGTTTCTGAGCCTCCTTTGAAGGACAACCAGTGTTGGAGGGCAGCTTCCTCATCCTCCACACCTCAGCTGGCCAATCCATCCTCCCTTTACATGGTCCCTGTGTGGGATGCTCCTCCAGGTAGACCTCCCAGCTGGTTTCTCAATCTCTAGGAATGGTCAGCATCATGTCAAAGTGTTTGGATGTCAGTGAGACAAAGTGACCAGTACTGAAGTATTAAAGAAATGAAGAAAGTTAACTCTCCATATAGTATATGATGGAGTAGAAGGGAGTATTTGTACCCTGTGCAGAGGACCACAGGGAGACAATGGGGAAGGAGTCATTCCAAGAAGTATGGGTTGATACGTAGATGCATTTGATCAAAAAGTCCCTTGGAAATCAACTGATTATGTTAACATTTACAGCAACAAATTGTGTTTCTTCCAAATAACTGTAGCAGCTAAATGAGCAGTGCTTAATTTAATAGTGAATCAGCATTTCCATTTTCTTTCTTTTCCTCCCTTTCCAAACTTATCAAGAGTTTTGTGGAAAACAGTCAGGCTACCAGAAAGCAAAGGCATGCATAGGTTATGCTGAAATGAACACACATTTGAACCAGCTTTATCCATCCTTGCTTTTAATGGGGCCCTGAACTCAGTAGAGGCTGTTAGGTGCTTTTGTAATACAGATTAACAATAATACTGAAGTTCCTCCCATATCTCATTCCTCCCAAAGAGAGAGACTTAGGCTAAGATACTTTAAAGCTCTCCTTAGGCTGTTGTGAGTTCAGTGTGAAAATACATCCGTTGCCATCTCACGTTAACACTTATGGCTCTAGAAATGGGGGCCTTTTGCTTTTACTATAGCTTGTCAGATTATGGAACTGAAGGAACCATTGATCCCTGAAGGATAAAAATCAGTGGAAGGCTCCTTAAAAGGAAAATACAGTATATTCAAACAGTGTTAGAGAAAGTGCTCTCTTTATAGTTTGAGATGTTGAAGGTCAAGGGAAAAAAAAAAAAGTCTTACATAAAAGTTAAAAAAAAATTAAAAAAAGAAAAAAGTTTAGGCAAAACAGCTATTGCAAGTTAAAGTAGAAATAAAAATAAAACTTTAAAGGTTTTTCTGGTATCTGTCCTTTGTTTTTATAGTGTAAGCTATTTAAAAGAAAAAAAAAAAAGAATAAGCCCTCTGCTTCCAAACTGCTGTCTTAAGGTGCTGATAGTAAATAAAGTATCTCATTTATTGTTGAAGAGCAAAAATGTTGACTTTATAAAAGACCAAATGAAAACTTTAAGAAAATAATTGTTGAGAAATTCTGCAGGATTTGGATATCTAATTGAAGAGAATGCCATCTTTTTTAATGGGAGCTAGGTACCCGTATCTCTCTAGAAGGAAGAACAGCTTTGGAAACTAGCATTAGACTATACGTATACTTAGTCATCACTAGGATAATGCTTTGCAGTGGGAATGAGGAAAACTGGAGTACCTGGATGGTGCTGTTCACCATGTAGGCTTATGAATTTCTCCCTTCTCCTGCCTTGTGAAACATCTTAATAAATGACATCGGTGAGGTAAAACTTGGCATTTTTAAGTCAGAAGTTTGTAGGAGGCTTTGCTTGGGTGGCAAAGGCTTTCCTTGGTGGACAGGAGCAGGGAATGGGGCCATGTCTCTAACAGGGCTGCTCCGAGCAAAGGCAGCCCTGCTTCCAGGCA
>NW_008795252.1:4634961-4641979 GCF_000699145.1 Aptenodytes forsteri
TTTTTGGTGTAGGAATCAAGTTTTCTCCTGACAGAAGAATTATGGATGCTATCAATGCTCAACAAATTATGAATAATTATACTCAAACTAGCTGCTTTATTTTCAGTTAACTACACATAGGAGATAATAGCAGTTTAGGGAAAAATGTGTTTAATGTGGGCCTCATTTTAGGGAAGGAATGTATGAAACTGCATCCAATGTCCGAACAGGTGGATATATAAAGAGACTGAGTAACTGCCTGTGCAAATGAGACAGAGGAACTATCCTGATATTTTATATATGGGACTAGATGCCTATTTATAAAAACAACAACAACAACATTAAAACACCCACACGTCTCTACATTCTTAAAGGACTAGAGAAATCTGTTGTCTGTGGTAAGCTGCTGTTGGATCCATTTGTCTGAATACATTTGGCTAATATATTATAACAGATACTGCTTTGCTTCCCATGACATGATTGAGATCTATAGCTGAACTGATTATATATTATTTCAAAACCAAATAAATGGAGAGAATCCCTATTTCTGGGTGACAGTACTCAGGCAGATAAGTAATAATAAGAGGAATGCATGTGCTCTAGAAATCCATTTATTCAGAAAGATCCCAAAGCACTTATTAGATTATTAAGAGAAATCACTTGCACAACCACTTTAACAGTAGCAATGTAACAATACTACCCAGATGTCTGCAATGAGAAGAGAAGAATGTCTTATCACCGTGATTGTCCCACTGCAGTCTATAGATCATCAGTAACCTCTACAATCGTTACTGTTGGTAATTGGTCGTAAATATCTTTGTTAGAGCCTTAAACAATGTATAGAAGATGAAGTATGTCAAAAGCCTGATCCAAAACTCTTTGGAGTAAATATCTAGGGAGTTTAATAGGCTTTGACTCAGTCTCTTAGCTTCTTTTATTTCAGTGGGTCTACTTGATTGCTGGAAGATAACTATATTTTTCAGAGCAATACTGTTTGGATGTGTCATATAAACCATAGCTTAGAAATATTTTGATTCAAAGTAACAGTGGGAAAGAGGAATCATGAGATCTCAACAGCAGACTTGAAATGAGCTGGAATGTCAAAGCCCTGGCTGCAGCAGAGGACAATGCTCTTGAAACAGTGATAACATAGAAAGGTCAAAGAAGTCAAGAGCAGTGCCTGTATATCCACAGGAGATAGAAGGGGAGGTAGTGTAATTTTTTCTTATGGCAAGCAAATATAGAGGATCTGCTGGTCACATGCATTTTCATTTTTGCCAAGGATGCTTGTTACCTACTCCCGGCTAAAGCCTTTTGTATACCTTGATGCTAGAAGTAGAAACTGGAGTGCCTGGAGTGCCCATATGGTTCAAGTACTAAAGACAGGAACTTGAAGCATATATGTAAATTAAAACTGTCACAATCTGTTTGCAATATGTTGTTGTTTTCTAGAGAAAATGGACATAAATATATGACTGATTGCAAATATATGCCATTATCTTCCCTCTGAATCCCATTCAGCTGCTTTACATTAAACCCTAGTTAATATTTTTTCTACTACAACATCAACTTTAACAAATCTGAAATGGTGACAGCGTTACCTCAGTGGTACCATCCCAGTGTGAGTGCCAATGCATATCAAAGGGCTGTTAAATCATCAAGGTCCCTCTGATGCCCCTCTTATTTTAGAAGTTATCATGCTCTAGAGGCAATACAATAGTGTCAGAGCAAGATGTGAGCAGGGTCCCAGCTCCACTTCCCTCACTTTCACGCTTGGGAACTTAAAGTGAATTACTGTTGCTGATGGCTGCTCTCCCTCAGGGAGCACCACCCAGAGACTCACCAGGTTTCTGAGCCTCCTTTGAAGGACAACCAGTGTTGGAGGGCAGCTTCCTCATCCTCCACACCTCAGCTGGCCAATCCATCCTCCCTTTACATGGTCCCTGTGTGGGATGCTCCTCCAGGTAGACCTCCCAGCTGGTTTCTCAATCTCTAGGAATGGTCAGCATCATGTCAAAGTGTTTGGATGTCAGTGAGACAAAGTGACCAGTACTGAAGTATTAAAGAAATGAAGAAAGTTAACTCTCCATATAGTATATGATGGAGTAGAAGGGAGTATTTGTACCCTGTGCAGAGGACCACAGGGAGACAATGGGGAAGGAGTCATTCCAAGAAGTATGGGTTGATACGTAGATGCATTTGATCAAAAAGTCCCTTGGAAATCAACTGATTATGTTAACATTTACAGCAACAAATTGTGTTTCTTCCAAATAACTGTAGCAGCTAAATGAGCAGTGCTTAATTTAATAGTGAATCAGCATTTCCATTTTCTTTCTTTTCCTCCCTTTCCAAACTTATCAAGAGTTTTGTGGAAAACAGTCAGGCTACCAGAAAGCAAAGGCATGCATAGGTTATGCTGAAATGAACACACATTTGAACCAGCTTTATCCATCCTTGCTTTTAATGGGGCCCTGAACTCAGTAGAGGCTGTTAGGTGCTTTTGTAATACAGATTAACAATAATACTGAAGTTCCTCCCATATCTCATTCCTCCCAAAGAGAGAGACTTAGGCTAAGATACTTTAAAGCTCTCCTTAGGCTGTTGTGAGTTCAGTGTGAAAATACATCCGTTGCCATCTCACGTTAACACTTATGGCTCTAGAAATGGGGGCCTTTTGCTTTTACTATAGCTTGTCAGATTATGGAACTGAAGGAACCATTGATCCCTGAAGGATAAAAATCAGTGGAAGGCTCCTTAAAAGGAAAATACAGTATATTCAAACAGTGTTAGAGAAAGTGCTCTCTTTATAGTTTGAGATGTTGAAGGTCAAGGGAAAAAAAAAAAAGTCTTACATAAAAGTTAAAAAAAAATTAAAAAAAGAAAAAAGTTTAGGCAAAACAGCTATTGCAAGTTAAAGTAGAAATAAAAATAAAACTTTTAAAGGTTTTCTGGTATCTGTCCTTTGTTTTTATAGTGTAAGCTATTTAAAAGAAAAAAAAAAAGAATAAGCCCTCTGCTTCCAAACTGCTGTCTTAAGGTGCTGATAGTAAATAAAGTATCTCATTTATTGTTGAAGAGCAAAAATGTTGACTTTATAAAAGACCAAACAAACTGCTGTCTTAAGGTGCTGATAGTAAATAAAGTATCTCATTTATTGTTGAAGAGCAAAAATGTTGACTTTATAAAAGACCAAATGAAAACTTTAAGAAAATAATTGTTGAGAAATTCTGCAGGATTTGGATATCTAATTGAAGAGAATGCCATCTTTTTTAATGGGAGCTAGGTACCCGTATCTCTCTAGAAGGAAGAACAGCTTTGGAAACTAGCATTAGACTATACGTATACTTAGTCATCACTAGGATAATGCTTTGCAGTGGGAATGAGGAAAACTGGAGTACCTGGATGGTGCTGTTCACCATGTAGGCTTATGAATTTCTCCCTTCTCCTGCCTTGTGAAACATCTTAATAAATGACATCGGTGAGGTAAAACTTGGCATTTTTAAGTCAGAAGTTTGTAGGAGGCTTTGCTTGGGTGGCAAAGGCTTTCCTTGGTGGACAGGAGCAGGGAATGGGGCCATGTCTCTAACAGGGCTGCTCCGAGCAAAGGCAGCCCTGCTTCCAGGCATCTGAGTCACCGGCAGTCACCTCGTGAAGGCTCTGGTCCTGTCTCCATGGAGGAAGAGAAACCTCCCCCGGCTCCAGCCTGCACTGGCTCAGGCTGGCAGGGCCAGCCGGCACGGTTTGTGCTCCAGGGATTGCACTTGGGGGATACAATGCAGAGAAAAAGAGGGGAAACAACGTGGTGAAAACTGTAAAACTCAGAAAAATTAGTTAGGACTCAGCTGAGGAGAAAAAAGAACCAAGTGAGGTTTCACAAAAAAGTCCATTAACTTTCCTTCATGTGGCCATGGTTTCAGACACTGAATGCACCTAGAAAACAACTGATTTCTTAATTTGTGAAGAAACTTTCACGCAACAACAGCTCTTCTTTTTCTTTTTTTTCTTTCACAATATTGAAGAAGACTCTAACAAGGCTACAGTCTTTCTTTAAACAGGATCTGGGTTTGGTTTGGAAGTTTTTCCCTGCACAAACCCTTTGGGTCTTATTTTCAGTACCTATTATTTTTACCTTACCGACCTGGGAGCATGCTGTACTTAAAACAAAGAGCTAAAGATTTTTTTTTTTCCCCCACATACTAACCTCTGGCTTTTGGTCATGTCCACAATATGCTCACTTTATGCCTGCCAATTTAAATGAGTTTTGTTTTAATTTTTATACCAGATGAGTTCATTTTGTGGTCTTCAAAAAGACTAGGCAGAGAGTTTCCCAGAAACCTGTCATTTCCAAATAGCCTTTTCAAGTGGAATCACTTGCTGCAATTTAAATATTCAAGCACTTTTATTTTAAAGTTAATATTGTTTATAGGAAGCAAATGCAAATAAGTGGTAAAAACCTTTTCCTATTAGGTCATTAAAAATCCATTCTTGACTTCCTGCCCACAACTACATCTTTTTTCAGACCTGTCACCCATTTCATTTAAGCACTTAGCTTTCTCCTAATGAATGAATTGGCATTTCATATTACCTTATTATCCTATAAAGCAAAATGCATACTCAATAACATTAACGGTAATTTCTCATAAAGACACATTATTGATCCGGGTGCTACCTGTAAGCATTGAAAATTGCAGCCTGCACACAGAGCTTTTCACATCTGGGCCTGAAGAATTAAAGAAAAATTAAATTTGACAGCAGTAAATTCACAGGCACAATCTAGGCACCAATTTATATGCAAAATGAAATGCTTTATGAAAATTTCCTCTATTTTCTCACGGAGATTTGGGAAAAAGATTTCACTAGATGCTTCTTTCTCTAATATCCCTCTACTTAAATATTATACTGCAGTCACTGCAGACTCCCTTTGATGTATAAATAATCAAGTTAAATTATGTGCAGCAAGGAGACTAGTGCTCTGCCATTCTTATTTTACAAAGTAATATCTACCCTAGAGGGTCAAATTTCCCTGACAAATTCTTAATTACTATGTTGCAACAGAAGCAGAATCTATTTGTGCATAAATCCCGGGCATTCCCATGTGGTAAGTAACTAATATTACCAACCATTTCACTTGGCCTGTTCACTGAACTCCATAATTAGATAATACTTTTGATGATGGTACATTTGAAGTCTTAATCCATTTAATTTTTTATGAGATTTTTTTTATTTTAATAGGGATATGTTAGTGACCGGTGCCTATTTAAAAATCATTAAAATTCTGTCCACAGCAGTAATAAAGATTAAAGATTACTAATATGGCATTCATAACCTTGCTGGTTTTCTAGAAATCTGGGGCTTAAGGTAAATGTTAAAGGTCATTTAATATGTTAGTCAGTAATTATAATCCTGGGTAATAGGTTCCTTTTCTAATTATCCTGGTATAAAAGTTCTATTGTTTGGGTCTGTTCTTCTGATTTTCTTATTTGGGTTTTTGGGGGGATGAGTAATCCTGGAATTAAGTTTCGAACATTGATGAAAGTAGGTAATGCACAATGATTAACTGGATAAAAGCCATATGTTTGAATGCCACATAATATCTTGCCTTGAAGTTACTTACAAAAGATGCAGCATCCCTTTCCAGGAGAAATAAAGCAGAAAGGTCACTGCAGAGATTAATACCTTTTTTTATTTTAATATCAAACATTGACAAATAAGATAAAGGCTTTGTGAGCAAGCTCAGAAGAAAGTGAGAGTGGTTAAACACTAGATGGGAGAGAGTCTTAAAAGAATAATCTGCCGGTCATTTCAGAGGCAGGGAGAGGAAATTTCCTCCCTGAGGCCCCGATTCAGTAAAACATTTGGACATGTGCTTCACTGAATGCAGCATATTCTGCATGCTTTCCTGGGGCGCAGCTTGGATCTCCACCTAACTACTGCCCTGCAATACAAGTGGGATTGCTGAGTCTTGCTGAAGAAAATGTTCTTTCCTTTCTGCTCATGACAAAAATTCTGTGCAATTTTCTCTTAGTAACACATTTATTTTCTATGATGTGGATGTTCTGCAATGCCTTTCTTCCCTTACCTGTACATATGTATATTCATCATGTTTGTAGATGATATATTAACAAAATTTACATACCAGGGCCTGAATTCTGGAGTAAGCACTTAAAATCACATTTAAGTACAAAGCATTTGATTTTAAACACATTTTTAAGCTCCCTTTAAGTTAAGTGTGTACTAAGATGCTATGGTAGGTCACAGTACCGTGCTGAATCAGCTCGGACTCTGCAAAGGGTCAAAAGAGACAAAAGTCCCCCTGCAAAACCTGGATTTCTGGCCAGGCGTCTTCCTGCTGGTTGTGGATCTCACGCCACACACCACAACTGAGTGCCATCATGCTCAAACTGCACAAGACAAAATGTAAGGGAAAACCAGAACAATAGTAAGAAAATATCTTTGGGAGGTGACCTGCTCTTTATAGTGTTTTTCAATTTTAGCACAATACAAATACATAACAGCATTAAAAAAACCCCCAATGTCACTAACTCTTATTTCTGCGGTAATTATATCTCACTAGCTGGCTTTGGGCAAGCCACTAAGGTCACATTTGAAAAGCATCTGCAGGTCATGATTTTTCCATGGGCACTGAGCAGCAGCTTGAACTACCGATTTGTGCTGGAGTTGATGTTCTGTACTTCTGAAAATCAGGCCTCCAATGTCTTAGCATAGGAGTAGAAAAAATGTTGACAAACCTATGAAAATTCTGGTCTTAACATCTCCATTTTAAAAGGATGACAGTGATATGGCCTGTTGAGGTGGTATGAAGTTTAAATGGTCAATTTTTATAAGGCATTTCCCTTTTCAATAGAAAGCCAACTGCTAGTACACCAGTTGATAAACAACTGAAAATCACAGCCCAAATCTTTTTCAGCAGTCCTTTTTATTCTTGAAGATTTACAAATTCACAGCCTCTTGTACTTAGAGTTATTTCAAAGGAGCTAAAAAGCAGACTAATTAATATAATTTAACTGTGATTGGTGAA
>NW_008795252.1:4642064-4644156 GCF_000699145.1 Aptenodytes forsteri
AACTAATAAATATAATTTAACTGTGATTGGTGAAAGTTCAAGAATGCTAAATCAGAATTTTATATAAACCCTTGATTAAGAAATTAATCTCTTATAAGCATTTCCTTCATACTGAAACCCAAGTAGCAAAATCTGAGGCTTTCTTGTAAAGAAGCAATAGCTGACCTGAGAAAAAGTTTAACTTCCTGATTTTATCAGTAAATCCATGTGAGCAGCCTTCTTTCAGAGCCTTTTTGAAATAATAGAGTGAAGAGACTGTTAAAGTTCCAATTCTTTAATACTTTTCTGCCTCTATTTTTTTGCCTTTTACCTAGCTGCAGCTTCCCAACGAGTCTTTCATACCAAATACTACACAAAATTCATTTAAAGGAAAATAAAGACAGCAAGGAGTTCGTGTTTACACACTCACACAAAATTTACCCATTCGCTCACAGAATCTTAGGCCAGATAAAATTCATGAGCAATTCTCATAGCTACTTCTGAACTAAAGTGCCACTCTGATCCCAAATTAACAAACTAGGTTGAAACTAGTAATAGTCTAGTTATTATGAATATTCACAGGAACCTCTGGCTCAGTTTCTACCCAAAGAAACTGTGATCAAATGTTAGCTCTTTAAACTGAATATCTGTGCAAGAAAAGAGCACTGAAAAAGGAAGAAATGTACATTTTTGCATCACCAAACGAGCTTCCAGTCACTTGAAAGACACAGAGTTAGATTATGCTTATCCTCTGGACCTGCATGGCACACCACCAGCAGCAGGCAGTCTCCAAGCCATCTCGGCGCCAGTCAGGGCTCTCCAGCCCTTCTCAAAAGTTGGAGCAGCTTCAAGACTTCACCTAATCTGTATTTAGTGAAGATATTTTGCCTTCTCTCGAGTCAGGATGCTGTTGCCATGCTTCCTTCCTACATCACATCTCCCATGCTAGGGATCAAATGTAATTGGACCTACTTTACCTGTCCCAGATGTATTCTGTGGATAGAGGACCCCTGTGGATAAACCACATCTTGCACAGCCACATCTTGCACAGCCACATCTGCATAAGGGTTGAAGCAAAGTACCCCTGCAAAGTGTAACAAAGAAATATTTTGCTTATGGGATATTTATTTTTATTGTATTGATCTTTAGTATGCTCCTTCAGAGAGTTTTCCTAAAATATTTTCCATTATTCTGCAATGTGAATGAAAAGGGTAGCTAGAAGATTTTATATTATTCAGTCATCTGCCACTTAATCCTCACTACTGTGAAGAAGAGCTAGATTTCATGGGACTGGGGAGGAAAGATCCACAGTGAATAATGATTGAGTACAGTGGAAACCTACAGTACTCTTAGCACCTTCTTCTCATCTCTAGCAGTGGGTGCAGTCATGTTGCAGATGAGTATTCACAGTAATTTCATCAGCTCAAAAGTCAAACTGGTCAAAGTCTGTTGGTGACTTAGGCATTACTGGTGAGCCACAAGTGATATAGCTCCATGATACCTTCTCGCATATTATTCCATTTCTGAGTGCTGTTCCAGCCATCCGCAAACCCAAGGAAAAGTAAATTTCATCATAGGCAAGAGGTAACAGTAGATTTCACCCAGTCACCTCCTTATTAAAACTATGAGATTAAATCTGGGATCTGGGCCAGTAAATTTTCATAACAGCTTTGTGCATTTGGTAAGAATTAACTTGATAGTATCTAACCGGGGAGGTCCCAGTTGACTGGAAGTTAGCAAATGTAGTTGACTGGAAGTTAGCAAATGTGACACCCATCTATAAGAAGGGCCGGAAGGAGGATCCGGGGAACTACAGGCCTGTCAGCCTGACCTTGGTGCTGGGGAAGGTTATGGAGCAGATCATCTTGAGTGCCTTCATGCGGCACGTACAGGACAACCAGGTGATCAGGCCCAGCCAGCACAGGTTCATGAGAGGCAGGTCCTGCTTGACCAACCTGATCTCCTTCTATGACCAGGTGACCCGCCTAGTGGATGAGGGAAAGGCTGTGGATGTGGCCTACCTGGACTTCAGTAAAGCCTTTGACGCTGTCTCCCACAGCATTCTCCTAGAGAAGCTGGCGGCTCACGGCTTAGACAGGTGGACTCTGCGCTG
>NW_008795252.1:4644383-4699342 GCF_000699145.1 Aptenodytes forsteri
CCCATGCAGTGCTACAGGCTTGGGGAAGAGTGGCTGGAAAGCTGCCCAGCAGAAAAGGACCTGGGGCTGCTGGTTGTCAGCCAGCTGAACATGAGCCATCAGTGTGCCCAGGCGGCCAAGAAGGCCCATGGCATCCTGGCCTGTATCAGAAATCGTGTGGCCAGCAGGAGTAGGGAAGTGATCGTGCCCCTGTACTCGGCCCTGGTGAGGCCGCACCTCGAATACTGTGTTCAGTTTTGGGCCCCTCACTACAAGAAAGTTATTGAGGTGCTGGAGCACATCCAAAGAAAAGCAACGAAGCTGGTGAAGGGTCTAGAGCACAAGTCTTATGAGGAGTGGCTGAGGTAACTGGGGTTGTTTAGCCTGGAGAAAAGGAAAATCAGGGGAGATGTTATTGCTCTCTATAACTACCTGAAAGGAGGTTGTAGCGAGGTGGGTGTCAGTCTCTTCTCCCAAGTAACAAGCGATAGAACAAGAGGAAATGGCCTCAAGTTGTGCCGGGGAGGTTTAGATTGGATATTAGGAAAAATTTCTTCACCAAAAGGGTTGTCAAGCGCTGGAACAGGCTGCCCAAGGAGGTGGTTGAGCGACGATCCCTGGAGGTATTCAAGAGACATGTAGATGTGGCACTTAGGGACATGGTGTAGTGGTGGACCTGGCAGTGCTAGGTTAACGGTTGGACTTGATGATCTTAAAGGTCTTCTCCAACCTAAACGAGTCTATGATTCTATGATTCTAAATATACTACGTTTGTTATTTCTAAGTGTAGGACTGTAAATGGACAGCTGATGAAAAGGGAGAGCTGAGAAACTCAGAAATGGTAAAATAAAACACTATAAAATTATTTTATATCTACATACACCTTTTCCACTGTTTATTTCTTTGCAAAATGGTCAAAGTTTTTCCCTCTAAGCATATAACATACTACTACACCTATAAATATGCACAGAGAGTCTTGAGGTTGATAAGACAATATAGGCATAACTTAGAGTATAACCTGTCTTACAGATCTGAGGGTTAGTTCAACAGCACAGAGCAACATAATTAGAGCTATCAAATTATGTTACTTTCTGTCACAGTTTTTTGCTTGAAAAAATTATGGAACACAAAGGAACAGATTCCAGTGCCTATAGCCATGCTCAGAAACAGCAGAACACAGTACCAAAATGCATGCCTTCCATGAAAAATTCACAGAGAGGTATACAGGTTGTTCTGTCTTAAATCTGAGGTATTTGAAATCTAAATTCAGATTTGACTCTGTTAGTTTTAATAAACAATATCTTAATATATTATAAAATGAGCATTTTCCTGTTTATAATGTTAAATGACTCAAATAGGTGAAAAAATTTGAGGAGAAAATCACAACATTTAATTAAAAGTGTTCTTTTTTTCCTGCTTGAATTCCAAAATTAAGAAAAAAATTCTCAGACTTATTTTTAGTAAGTTGGTCTTTGCTTTTCTTCTTTCTTTAGTTTTCTTTTATAAGTCTCCCCTTCCAGTGACTCCTTATACTCTCAATCATCTTAACAGGCTAAATTCTGAAATTAATTGCTATAGCTGCATTTGGAAGGAGGAAAGCAGAGTGACATCTACCAAATACAAAAACCTCCTGCTGGTGCATGATAGACTGGTGTAGAAGAGCAAGGCTTGCACCAGCAAAAATAACCATTTGAGCTTGCCTGAGAAATGCAAAATTATGTTCTTCTACTTAGCACTTAGCCTGTCCTCTGCTTCATGAACCAGCCTGGGCTGTGAGCACCTTTTCCTTTGCGGTTTTGAGGCAATAACTGAAGGAATACTACAGGGTACTCCTGAGCTCTAGCAAAGTATGCTGCCCTAGTAGAGAGCTGGGACTAGGGACTTGGCTGGTGACACAAAGCTCTCACTAAAATATATAATTCATGGACTGAAATAACTTTGTGACTCCAGATACGTCTGTCCTCTGTATGGGTGTAGATAGAACTACGTTCATAGTGTGATTTATTCATCACAAACGGAGCTGAATAGAGCTATCCAAGCCATACCAGAACCCATAACTTTGAATTAGGTTTTGAAATGGGGCTAGGATAGGAAACAGTAAACACCCTCAGCAGGAGAACTGCTTATCGCTACTGAAAGGAATCGGTATACAGAAATTTATGTCTTAAATACCACCAGTCTTTGTGACTTGTAACAGCTCTGGTAAGAGAGGAACATAGTGGCAACCGAGATACAGGTAGGAATCACAGTAAACAATGCAAGATTGGTTACATGCAGAAGTGCCAGATAAAAATAGGAAGAGAGGCATAGGATAGAGGCACTGAAGTAGTGATAATGGAGAATTAAAAAAAAATATGTATTTAATAGGCCTTTTGTTTGATAACTAACTAAACTCTCTGCTTGCTGTAACTGGATAGTCAAGAGATAGCAGATAAGTGCTATTTTGCCTAAATTAGAAAAGGCATAGTTCTGCATTTCCTTTGTTTTCCGCCTCTAAAGTAATGCAAATAGCAGGAATGCAAATACTAGACATCACCTTTGTATCACTGTAATCACCTTGTGTTTCTGTTCTTTGGTATTGCGAGACCAACAGAACTTGGTCTCCTGTTATAAATTCATGTGGGTTCTGCCTATGGAGATTTCTCAATTTCTGAATCAGCAGGACAGTTGAGACCAGATTTTTTTTTCCTTTCTTTGCATCATGGCAGTTAAAAGTCACCTTTCAGACACCTCCTTAGTCCCCAGGTTATAAAATACTATGAGAAGGTGGCAGAGGAAAGATTTGTTTCAAATGAAAGAAGAGGACAGAAGAGAAAAAACACTCTGTTTAGAGGTTAGGTTTCTCACCTGGGAAGAGCGAAGACACAAACTCCATCCAGTTTTTGCTCATATGGTTGCATACACATTTCACAATAGGATGCAATCTCTAGTGGCCCTGCCATATAATCTAATGCAGTGCTTTCTTGTTTGCTGAAGGAAGTTATGTTTGAGAGGGAACTCTGGTTCTATACTGCTACAAGAGCAGTAATAAAAACCAATGCTCCTTGCATCATCGGCTCTACTGTGGTGGCAGTGTGGCTGTGGACAGAGTCTATACGCCTATCGATAGGCTTGACTGGAGCTCAGGTATTTAGCCACTGGTCAGGACAGATGGTAATGAAACTACAGGTCTTGTCTTCGCTGTACTAGTCCCACAATTCCTGTTCATTCTCCTGAGGATGGAAACCAGAAGTGAAAGGACTGAAACCTTTACTTTTAAAGATGCCTTCGCTGCCCTGCCTGGGTATCTGATTTGGTCATTGCCTCAGTTTTCTTGTCTGTAAAATTAAAATGTAGTTACTTGTTGCACTGGTGTGTCATAAAGATTATTTCAATGGTTATAGACCCCTTCTGGAATTGTATAGTGATAAATCATAGAATCATTAAGGTTGGAAAAGACCTCTAAGATCATCGAGTCCAACCGCATACAAATATTATTTGTATGCAAGGACCTGAAAACGGGGGTGTTTTGTATAATCTAGAGCTACTCTTTTGTGTTTGTTTTCTTTGTATGTCTGGAGCATATCAGTAAACACAGTTTGGAGAGCAAACATTTGATAGCACATTGTGGTACATGAAAAAACCACAGATGCCTAGGTATATGCAGATGTGAAAGAATTAATGAACATTTTAAATAACAGGGGAACCTTTCTGTTCAGAAATAGCAGTTCCCGTATATATAATTTTTTATATATGCATATTAAGATATACATATTGCCACGTTCTCTTTCAGCTAACCTTTGTGTGAGAGAAACTTCTGCTGATGTCAAACGACCAGGAGGACATTAGCAGCTGATACTGGTGCCTGTCGGGTGCTGTTGGGTATGTCTCCCCACCACCAGGCTGGCTTCCCTCGCTACTGCCACTGACCTTGCAAACAGCTCCGACAAAGGTCGGAATGGATTCATTGATCAGCCAGGCCAAGCATATGACAGTCTGTGCCTTAATTGAATCCCAAAAGGGGGCAGACTGGGTTTTTATTACAGAGGCCAGACGATAGCACTCATTAAAAGCTCCACAGACTGTGTGGTTTACTAATTAGTTTATTATACAGACACCTTGACGATGGGCAAAGTTGTCATTTTGCCCTTTATCGCACAGGGGATGTTGTTAAAAGTTTAATCAGCTAACACTGACCAACTTAGCTTGGCAGGCTGTGGACAGTCATTACCGAGGTCACCCCTGCTGTAGCAATTCTGACAGGGTCACAGCATGAATCTCCAATAAAAAGCACGTTACATAAGGTAAGAGTGCACCTGAAAGGGAACCAGGAAAAGAGATGTGCTCAGTGGGGAGTAGGAAACAGATGGACTGTTAGGACAAGTGAAGCCTGTTATGGTTTCTCTTTGCTTACATTGTTTAACATATGCTTTTTGGAAATATGGGGAGCTCTGAGCTATTGCTGTGATATGTTCATTAGAACGCAAGATAGCCTGAACCAAGCGGTGTGTGAACAGGCATTAAGCATCTCTGGTTTTGAGAAAGCAGGGATGATTTCACTAGTTAAGCAATGCCTAACGCCCAGGTAATGGGCTTGTCCAGAGCGATAGGAGAACTTGCACTGGGAAAACCGAAGATTGAGACAACGCAGAGTCCTCCCTAATGTTGCTCTTCTTTCCAACATACTCTGGGTAATTTCATAATGTACCTTAATATATTTATTCCCTTCAGGTGTGGGCATGTGTTACAGCTTAGAGAAACTTTTCATAAGGTTACTTTTACTTAGTTTTACTACAGTGATATCTGGAAGTCCCAGCAGAGTTCAGGGCCCGTTAACACTCAGTCTTACACAAACCAATGCCCTGTATCAGCCCCATATCAGAAGATACAGAGTATAACTAGATATGTCAGATTAAGGGTGGTGTAAAAAACTGAGGCAAAATGACAAAGGTCCTTGATCTTCTTTTCAGAGTCCCATTGACTAAACCATACTGCAACTTGATCTTTTTTCTTAGGAAACAAACTAAAAATAAAAATAGCTTGATCTGTCTGTCAGTCACACTTATGAGTCAACTTCAATCAAATCTGAGACTGGATAAGGGCCTCAGTTCTTTTGAGTCTTCTGGAAGTTGGTATTTTCCACAAATGCTGGTAGAAGAGTACCATTTTTAATTATTTCCTTGAGGGAAAGACAGGGAAAACAGCAGTCATCCCTGCTGTTTGGTCATAGCTGCCTGGCAAATCAATCAGTCAGCGTGCCTAATGTACCAGATCAGCCATGGCATGTGCTTTCTTTTATTGAGCCCCAAAGAGACTCAAGTAGGGGACACAAAGTGGATGGAGAATCTGTGATAGACCACATGGAGCAAGAGGGTATTTGAGGGCAGGTTGGGGAAACACCATCATGTCACAGGGAGGAACTGGGGAAGTAGGATGACATGGGCAAATGAGTTTAGAACAGGCTCTTAAGAGAGGGATGGAAAGAAAATGAGTTTGTTGAGGTTGGTATCTGTAGAGGGTATGGAACAAAATTCCAGATAAAATGAGACTTTGTTAATTGCTGTGCATGGAACAAATCATTTTTTTGGGTGTAGAGCAGTGTGACATGAAAAGAAAATCACATTCCAATCCTTGAACAGGATCATGACAGAAACAAAGTAGAGATGACCCCACAACGAATCTCCTGAGCCTGAGCTTCAGTTTACAGTGACAGGAGTACACCATCATGTCATCTGGAACCTGGAAGTGACTGGGCCTGAATGCACGCATTGCTGGAACTAGCAGTGAACAAAGATACCTGCAATACTGAGTCCCAGCTACAGCTTGTGATGGAAAAAATGCTTCTCAAACTGGAAGCATTTAATAAGTGTGGTGACTTTGTTACCCTGATAGAGTATTAGGATATTTATTCTTGGCTCCAAGTCACCTAGGACAGAATAAGCTGGACATGACTGCGTTTTGGCGTTGCTACAAAACACCGACTGTATTCTTTTTCTGAGATCTGGGTTAGGGTCTCTCGTTTCAAGGGCCGTTCACAACCAGCAACTGTAATTCCATAGTATCAGTTCAGACACTGGAAAAAATATTAAGATATACAGGTTATGTTATCTTCTGTGAGCTGGAGCAGTATATGAGACATATTGCATTTGTTTTGCTTCTAATTTTGGCTTTTTTATTTGTATATAGACATCAGCTGAAATTCTGGCTTTGGTGAGTCAAATGGGGGATTTGGTTTTTGACTGTAATAGAGAATTTCATGTGGAATATCACTGCATATATTTGAGATGTACTTCCTCCAGCCATATGCCATTTACAATTGCATCACATACCAAATGAAGGTGGAAAGGTAAGAGACCAATTTTCTTGTTTCACTTTGGCGTTTTTCTGTTCCAAATGTCCAACATATCCATGTTAATATTCCGTCATCATGGAAGACGTGAATGGCAGACTCCATGTCAATCATGTCCAATCCAGCATAACTAAAAGACTGTTACAGTCTCATTTAAACACAAAATGCAACCTTGAAATGAATAGGCTAGTATCTGTGTCTAGCTAAGGCATAAACTATGGTCCTGATTCTCCTATGCCCAGGGTGACAATTTTGTCAGACCACTCTGTAGCTTTTTCCAACCCAGAAACCTTGGTTCCTTTGCCAAGAAAACAAGTCCTAATGTAGGGGAGCTCATGTACATGAAAATCTTATGCTGTTCTGAAACTGAGATATGGAGATGGGCCCAGAAGGCTGGTGTGACCACCATATTCCCAAATAAATGCATACGGGGATACAAGAAAGTAAAGCACAACCTGGTGTGCTGCTATGTGTACTACTCATTTTCATTTGAACATTAGCATAAGGTGCAGTGGCAGCAAATTTATATCTGTCATCATATGGAGTAAAGATCAATGAGCGTGTACTTACAATATGTCCTGAGTGCAGCGCGCTGTGGGGTGTGCAATAAAGGGAATGTGAGAGGGAGCCAACTCCATGACAAAACACAACAGATGCACCTCTATTCACAGCAACATTATCTGAATGCTTAGGACAAGAATAGAAAAAGAATATTGGACAGACCCTCAACTTGCATTCATCAGCATAGTTCCCTTACCTTTAATTTTTACTAGTTGAGTTTGGCCCATCTCTCTATTCGAAATGTGGATCTATTCACATTACTCACACAGGAATCTGGCCAGAGTATATTGCAACACCAGGGTGAGCAACGAGTCATGTAAAATGGAGGTACCATTGCTAGTTAACATGTCTTGGTAGTCACCCCAGGAGTCTTCTCACAGTGACAGATTGGTCTGTTACAACCACACAGGCAAACGCTCCATCATTAACTCACTTTAAAAAAAGCTGCCTTAACTGTGAAACTAAAAGACTCCAACTTTTCCTTTTGCTGTAGCTCCCTCAGGCAATGAAGGAATTTGCGATGTGTGTCAATGAGACATTTGAAATCTCACACATTTAAATCGTCCTGACTTCAACAGCATTTTAAATACACTGAAACCAGCAGCATTTCTAAATTCAAACACTTACCAGTTTCCTTCCCACAAGCTTGCTCCTACGAGCCTCAAAGGCAGTAGAAAATGTTATTATGTGAACAAAGCGTCTCTCTGTAACTGAATTAAATATAAATCCATTAAAAAGAGAGAGAGATAATATAATAATTAATACTTTGTACTACTCTATTACCTTTCTATTGCAGACCAAAGGTATTAATTCAGCCTTAGCCCACCATTTCTCTTGCCATTTTATAAATAGAAAAATTGAGGCACAAAGGGGAAAAGTGATTTAACTGAAGGCACAAGGCAAATCAGTATCAGGGCAGGCATAAAATTCTGGAAATCTGGTTCCCAGTGCTGCATCTACTGTTCTGGCACCAATCTTACCGCAAAGCAAAGATATAACAGAAAAAAGGTGCCACCAGCAGCGCTATCTGAAAATGGCTACAATGAAAAACAACGGTCAATCCTCAGTCCCCACATCTCAGCCTCAGAAAGATGCAAGGCCCAGTGAAAAGAAATCTCTAAGTACCGTGGCCATTATTTCAAGCAAGCTACCGCATGCATCCAGTGGTGGGCAAATCACGATAACTTCACCGCATCATGTGTAGTATTTCTCAGTGTACATGAAGAAAATCTCATAATCCTATCCTCCAGTCTTTCACCATGCAAGTCGGTGAGGAGTTCCCATTAAGTTCAGTGGTGTGAGACTGCAATTAAGCAGCGATTAAGAGTCACACAATGCAGCCCACTGGAGGGATGAGCTGTGTTCTGGCTAACACGATCGGCAAACAAACTCTTTTGAAGTGCTTAGACATACCGCGTTAGAAAAAGTACCCAGCGCGAGGAATTACTGTTCTGCCTTCATGCAGACATAAATCCGGGCTTCACTCAGCCCTGTAGATGGATGGACCTGTTTATCCTCCAGAGGGATTTTACATGGCACCAGCAGGCTGCCCACAATGCAAAATCAGGCCTTTAATGATTGCTTGTGAGAACTCAGAACGACAAAGCATTCCATTAATCGTCCATTCCTAATCAGTCTCTTAATAGATCTATAAATGAATAAATACCCTAAGGAAATTGCTACTTTAAAAAAGGAAGAAATTGGGTACCACTTTGTATATTGGCAGACACAAGAGTTGCCTTTTAACTCTGGAGTCATTCAACTTTTGTTGGAGTGTTACATAAAAGCTTTTAATTTACCGAGTACCTTTTTGTGAGTCGAGGGGATCATTTGTGACTAATGAAGAGCAAAGAACATTTTAATAATAGTGACAACTGGCTTTGATATTAATATTGTCTCCAAAAAAGTCTCTTTTGAAGTCTCTGAGATTAGGAAAACCCTTTATATTTTATCCAACCGTGTTAATAAAATTGCCTTGCCTACATAATGCTCTCTCCAAAGCGAAAGTAATTTTCCCCCATTTAGTTCCTTCTGCTATCCTTTGGATATTTTTATATAATTTTTTTCTCACTTGTCATTTTTCTGTGCATCAACATTTCTATTTTTTTTATTAGTTTTCAGAAATCATATTTAAATGAAAACGCAAGTGTAATGCTTTATTTCTGACAAGAACTTGAACGTATTTCGTATCTTTAAAAATGGAAGCCTTTTTGCATGCCATAGATATTTCTTGGGACCTTTTTAGTGGGGAAGTAGGACGATGTTTATGTTCCTTCAATGTTTCTTAGAACTTCTGGAGTCTATTAAAGGATCAGAAAATCCAGGATACCTGATATCAATACTATTAGGTGAAGGTCCCTTCACACATTTACCTCGGCTAGGAAATTTAGCTGATACACAGAAATACATAAATTTAAAATGTTGCTGAAAATTGCATTATCCACTTAAACAAGACACCCCCCCTTGAAATGCTCTGCTACTCCAACAGGATTTGCTCTGGGGTAGGAACAAAACTCCAAGTTAATATGGGGCCTTTATCCTCCTAAGGAGATAGCACACTGTCCCTGTGTGCTAAGGGACATGGTATTTCCACACCCAGTCATAGGCTTTGTGATTCCTGACCACTTCTCATTTATTGTTTCCAAGGTGAATTGCAATCCCAGTGTCACAGTTATGGTTTCTTTAAATGCAAGGAATTACATGGTACAATCTTCCTGAATTTTGCCTCCTTAAATTCTTCCTCCATTTCCAACAGGAGCTATTTTTCTCATCTTTTTCATGACAAACTGTTGTGCAGTATCCCATGTCTTTCAGCACATGCCATATTTTTCCCAGAGAGAACTGCATTTGAGTGGTGTACATGACATGGGCAGGTGCTTTTCCTTGTAGGAGTGCTGAATTGAAGTCTTCTTCAGGAAGGTATCAGTTTTGTAGAAATTATGACAGAAGAGAAGGAAAACATTAATCTAATTCTGTTCTAGGTCTGTTGTTCTGTGCTATATAGATGTTACTTATATATGAGAGACCCTGAGATCATATCTTCTATTCAGGTGGACATGGAGATGACCACAGCTGAGAGTAGATTACTTCAGTTTTGTTTGTGATCTGTGTCCCTAACAACTTTATTACATCTTACAGACATAGTCATTTCTGAACTGAGAGACACAAATAGTTCCACTGAAGGCGATCTGTTACAAATGTCTGATGTGAAAAAAGTGTCTCTAAAAATTGGTGAAAACAATATAACGGACCCAGTTCCTCTTGGGTCTAAATTCTGTCCTCACTTAGTCTTTCATTTTTTAAATGAAACACTACTTAATTTTACCATAGTTTTCAGAGAGGGTTACAAGTTAAAGCAATACACTTGCTTAAGAATCTTGTTGAATCAGGACTGCATATGATGTATTACAGGTCATGAATCATTTGAAGCATAAACCAGAAAAATTTCTTTTTCTTCAGTTTCTTTCTTACTGCCCATGATGTATTCCCTCCAGCTCTTCCTTAATTAGGGAAGTTAAGACCAGTAATTCATCTCTAGTTGTTTCCTCCAAGCAGCAGCAGCAGTAGAGGCATTAGCATAGACGGAGCTCCAGACGTTTTGCCATGTGCTCTAACCCTACTGAGTTAGGTTCCCATCAGTCCCAAAAAGCAACGCTACTGTTTTTGGTACCTTTTCCAAAGAATAAACAACACAGATAGCAGTCTACTCAGGATGCAAACACAGAACAAAACAAGTCTACAATCTTATGCTAATTGCTGAAGATGGCCCGCGTCCTTGATATGTTAAATATGGTCCAGCTGTGTTATACTCAGCGAGGGACAGAAGAGCGTGAACCACCTCTCTCTCTCTTCTTGGGGGAGCGCCCCCATAGCACATATTTGGGGTAGTTCTGACCAAATCCAGGTCCAGTTTCCTGTTTTGATTTTAACAAATAGTTAGTTGCAGGAGACACTGCAAGCTTTGTACCACCTTTAACCAGAAACGCCAGACATGTGATAAATATGTGTAATTTTGATGCAGAGAGAAGTTTGCTACAGGGTAACTAAACGTAGGCCTACAGCTAATATTTATGGACAAGTTTCAAACAAAGGGATGATAGGTTTAGGCTGCTGACTCAGCCTTCCCTATATAAATAGGGATGCTGTCACTAGAGTAAAGACAACCAAGAAGGTTATGAGGGGCCACAGAGGCCCCTGTGATCTGCAGGAGCCAAAGCGCCCGCAGAGACTCATTCACTTCTACTGCATCTCAAAGTGGGAGGAAGAAAGGACCTTGGTGAGTGTTCGTTCAGATGAAGAAACCTTTTATGGGAGTTTCTATAATGCTTCATTTTGAATGACTGTGTGGTAACTAGAGCTGGATGACTGTATAATAAGGCTCACTGGCACTCTGATAGAAACTTTCATAAAGGAAAAAGTTACTGATGAATGTGAACAGGATTTTGTGTGTGTGTGTGTTTCTTATGCAGCTTGAGGTTTCATCTGGATTTCAATGCTTGCAAAATGAGGGACAACAGGGGAGCAGGACACAAACCTTAACTCCCTGTGCTCTCTTCCTGAAAGTGAAAGAAGAGCATCAAAGCAAGTAAGAGTGACAGACTCTCTAACTGAAAGGCATTGTATATTCTTGCTTTAGGTCACAACCATCGTTTGCATCACAGAGCAAAGTCTGTCTAATTTAACATCTACAAACTCCTCGTTTCTAGGGTGCAGTCTTAAGTGGACTTGGAAACGTAGGGTGATAGTGCCGAGTTACAGTCATGTTTTTTTATATGTTTTTTACTTTTGGCAAATCTAAAACTTTCTATTTATGCCCGGGTGTTGGATGCCTCCTTTATTATGGATCCTTTCCCGTCTTTTCCTTAACCTCTCTTCTTCTCTGCTCAGCAGGCTGAAAAAGTAAAAGCCCTACCATGTCACCAAGTTTATACCAACACTTTTACATGTATACTTCCTTTGTTCATAAAATATACTGAAACATTACAATATACAGGTGAATGTAGAGAAACCATCAATGAAGCGTGTATAAATTATTCCCATCAAATGCAAAGGAGAATCTTGCCTAACTCATGTTTCTGTATTCATATTAAATACACTTTTGCATGGGGCTCAATAAATGAGAAAGTGAAAAAAGAAATGTATGCAAAATATTTATTATAATAGGTTGGGAACAACATGGCACAAAACTATAATTATTGTATTTGTAGTTCTAAGAATAAATATAAGCTAGATTTAATAATTTTAGGGATGTTGAGGTGTTTTTGAAATAGCTTTCAAGCTATTTCATCTTCTTGCTAATCTGATTTTTCAAGTATGCAATTTGTTATATATATATTTGTATATATGTGTGCCCGTACCGTAATCACCCATCTCAGTTATGAGAGCAAATGGGCTCATTTGAGTAAGTGCTCACATTTGCAATGCAGTTGTGAACTGGTGTATTATGAACATACTAAACTGGTGTTCCACTACTGTGATCCAGTACCAGGCTTCAGCAATAAGGTGTCTTCTTTATGCAATTTGTTATATATATATTTGTATATATGTGTGCCCGTACCGTAATCACCCATCTCAGTTATGAGAGCAAATGGGCTCATTTGAGTAAGTGCTCACATTTGCAATGCAGTTGTGAACTGGTGTATTATGAACATACTAAACTGGTGTTCCACTACTGTGATCCAGTACCAGGCTTCAGCAATAAGGTGTCTTCTTTGAAATGCAAAATGTCTTTTTTGTCTTATACACCAACAAAACAGGAAGATCAAATACACAAAGCCTTTTTTAATCAGCTGACAGGATGATTTGAAGGACAGAATTGATGTTAAAAGGAAAAACAATAAAGTAAAACCCATGCCTTCGGTTAAGTTGTTGGGGTATGTTTTGGATAGATTCTGCTAGTTTTGATTCTGCCCAGTAGAACCCCACCATTAGTCCTCCCATTAGCTACTGGACTGGCTAAAAGATGATGCTGGAATTCTGAAGGGGTTTTTGCTCTATTCTTCACTAAAAAAAAATTCAGCTCTCCAGCACAAAGAAATAGGAGATTCATATAAGCAAAGAATAAATTAGAGATCACTTTGACAAACGTGAGCTCTTCCTATTATTTCTGGGTGGGCTGGAATAATCCAGAACAGGTGAACAGGAAAATGAGAGAATGACTGGAAACCTAGAATACAGGAAATGGGGAAGCATAGTATCTGATTATTAAACAGGGGAGAATTGCAGATAAAGGAATTCTAGGCCAAATAGATAAGGAGCAACACTCAACCCACCTGTAAGCAAAGGATATAACAGTGATAAGTAACAACTGACAGATACATCAGACTAAGAATCTGTCAAACCAATCACAGTTCCTTCAATGGCAGGGTAACAGGATTTGTGGAATGAAGTAGTTGTGAGTCACCATCAGATTCTGACATGATTTGAAAGACGTTACCATAAATAAACCAAGAAAATGCAGAATGAGCAAGTACTGTAAGCACACCAAGTTAGAAAACGGAATTAAAAAAATAGTTATAAATAGGTTTCTGTTAAACTAGAGCAATACAGAAAAGGAGGAGAGGAGTCATACTTTGACCTGTCCTGGTTTGGTATTATTCCTCATTTTCAGTAATGAAAGGTGGAGTTGAGCATATGTAATAATTTTTGTGGATTATACCCTATCGGGACGACTCACAAGCACCTTGGAGGACAGGATTAGAATTCAAAACAGTCTCAGCAAATTAGAATCATAGTCTGGAAAAATAAGAGATGTTTTAATAAGGTCCAGACCAAGGTGCTATGCTTATTCTGATTCTTCCTGACCAAATTCATGACTTCTGCACAAATACAAGATGAGGGAGGGCTGCCTACGCAGCAGTTTTGCCAGAAATGGTTTTGGGGTTATAAGGGATAATAATCGGTACATAAATCAATAATTTTAACCACTTGTACTAGGATGTATAAAATGAAGGGTCACATATAAATCACAGCAAGTAATCTTTTCAATCTTCTGGTAAAGCCCTCAACTCTCATCTCCTGTGCAGGTTACTACATTTTAAGAGAGATGTGAAGAAAGCAGAGGCAGTCCAGAGGAAAGTGACAAAAATGATCAAAGACCTGTAGCAAAATGTCTTACAAGCAAAATTTGAGAGGACTGGGCTTGTTTAGTCTGAAGATCAGAAAACTGAAGGGAGATGTAACAACAGTTTTCAAATTAGTTGATTCCTGTGAGTGAATGGTAATAAGTAAACTTCAATGTACAGTGAAGGTAGAAGGGGGAGGATGGCAAGGGGTGTTACGTGAAATATCAGGGTCCCTTTCTGTCTATGATTTTACATCTCTTCTCAGAAGAAGGAAAGAATTTCCTCCCCCTACCTACCTCTGTCCTTTCTAAATTAAAATTATTCAGTAGATTTAAGTCCTGAAGCTTAAGTCAGCATTTAGGCAAATGTTAAATGTAAAACTTCCCAAAAAACAGAGTCTGGTCTCTGTTCAGTAGAGATTTAAGCATATGACTAAATTTAAGCCATTCAAGCAATTTAACTACTCAAGTGATGCTGTTTGTTACATATATCTGAACTTAATCTGAGTTTAGGTTAATATATGTGTACTTTGCCAACTTAGTTCCTCTATTGCTTAGGAATTTATACATATTTAAATAGAAAATTGATGCAGATGAACTGAGGTCTCAAATTTCTGAACGTATACGTTATAGACCTTCATCTCTTCCCCTCTTTCCCTCACCAGCAGGGGGTCTATACATCAAGAATTTGTGTTCTGACCTTATAGTTTGAAAGGTATTGAGTGCTTTAGCCTCCAGTATTGAAGCCATTGGATGTCTGTTGCTGACTCAGATGGAAACAAGGTTAAGCCTGTAAATAGTAACATTATTGAAAATCACTTTTTTAACTGCAATTTCCTGACTAACACTGAGGCTCGTTTTATCAAACCTCTCCCCTAAAATCATGTGTGAGGGCTTGTACACCCACACATCTATTAGTGCGCTGCTGGAAAAGCAGTCAACTTTGCCCACATTTTTTGGGGGACACTTCCGAACATGTAGCTATTAAAATAGCAATTTCTCTGCTACTCTGCAGTGCGGGAAGTGACTGCAGCCCGGACCTACACCAACACTGCACACCTGCGGGGGCCCACAGTCGCAGCTACCTAGGTTTTCTATGGAGATCCACGCAAATAAGTCACTGCTGTTAATTCATTTCTCCTTCACTGAGAAGGGTGGGTGGCTGTAGAAGAATCACTGCATCCCAAGCATTAGGAAATGTGTGGAATATCTGTTCCTGTAGAGCTACAGGCAAGCTGATGGCCAAAAAGTGGCATCTGATGATAGACCATGAGGAGCTAAACTGTGCAAGTTTGGTGCCTGAGGTAGTAGTTAGGTGCATAAATCCCTTTGTGAATCAAACCCATAGAGAACAGAGGAGAAAATTCTAGGAAGCCACTATTAAAATTAACACTTCCTAATGGATTTTTTTTTAATCTTTAGCCTTGTAAATCTTAATACTAAATTACAACATATGCTAAATTACAACAGTGACATAGAATCTCATTCTCTACCTTGAGGTAAAAGATCATTTTTCTATTTAAAAAAATATGTAAAAAATTTATAATTTGCATGCTTATTTCTTTGTCATGATTTTATTTTTTTATTTTAATATCTTTCTAATGGTTATTCAAAATATTTTGTTTCTTTTTTCCAGCTGAGGACTGTTTTTTAAGCAAAAACACACTGTGATGTAACCTGTCTATGGCATAGAACCAAAATACGTATTAAGTAGTCTGATATGAATCAGCTTTGTTTCAGTTGTTTCAGAACAGTTACTGGAATTTGCACCTTCTGAAGTCAGTGGCATATTGTCAGTACCCCTGTGGGAAACTACTTTTAAGAAGCTCTGGTCTGGTCTTACTCAGTGTAATGTTATGCAAAGACTCATGCTATACACATATGACCACGCGAAATATGCCTACCAAACAGGAAAATTCTCTCCCAGGCTCTACAGCTGTTGGTATAAATTGTGCAGTGTAAGGTTCAGGTAAAAACCTGGCTCTTGGGTTCCACCTGCCTGCAGTAGCCCAGCCCAAACTATTACCTTGAAGGGTTGCTTTTAATCAGCTTTGGGAGCAGCTGATTGTGTAGGAAACATTTTGGTGACATGTTGTGGAGAATCAAAGGTTGAAATGGACACCTGAATATCTGTACAATTTTGTCTATGGGGGAACGATGTCTGATGATCTACAATGAGTTTGCCAGCTCTTCCTCTGCTCACTACTGTCTTTCACAGTCATGCACTTCATGGGCTGAATTTACACACTGTTTTGCACACATAAACAGATAAAATAGAATAATCATAATAAAGGAACTTGAAAGAATTATTTACAAACAGACACAGTGATCTGCCCTACTTTTATTTTGGTCTACTCTTTATTATTCTGAATTTTCCTTACTGGAGCAGGTGATTCTGGTGGGAAAGAACAGGAGTTTTCTTTTTGTTTTGATTCTTTAACTTTTTAAAAAAATTCTGTTGATTGGATCTTTTTCTCCCTTATCTGATCCACTAAAACAGCTAAAGTCTGGTACTGAATGTCAGTAAATTCAAAAGCTGTTATGAATAACTAGTGGTAGCATTGCACAGTGGATTTCCCAAGGTATTCTGTAACAGAAACAAACATGCTCTGGCAGTACAATATTAAGACATACAGCATTTCAGCACTTTCTGTGCTTCCAACAATTAAATTACAGTCTACCCTGTGCTGGGCTATAGGAGGAGGAGCAGAATTCTGTTCCCATATGACCCTGTGGAGTATTAAACCTAGTTATTTTATTAACTAAAGGCTCTCTTGGGAAAGCCAACTGAAACTATTATATCCTCTCACACACATAATGTAATTAAGGCCCCTATACAAAAAGGTACTTAAGCACATGCTTTACTTTAAGCACAAACGTAGACCTCTTGATTCAATCAGGATTACTGCTGGGTTTAAAATTAAGTGCACGCGTAAGTACTTTGTACTGAGGTTCCTATCACCAGAATAGCTAGAAAGCTATCAGGAGGTAAGTTTTGCCTTGTTATCCAGAATTAAAATGGAGGATCTACAATGCCTTTTCCCCTCAAGTTACTCTTGATGCCTACTCAGAACTTTCTGCACAGTGAAACCTGCAGGATCTCTGAGGTCTCGTCTCAAAAAAAAAAAAAAGTAGGATATTTTTGGTTTTCTGTGGGCACCACATTTTTATTTCCTTATCTTAGGCCTTTGGTTGGGATTTCATTGATGCAAAGGCATTTAAAGAATATTATATATTATCATTGATTTTCTTAAATGACTGTTCTAAATTAACAGCACTGAGAAAGTGTGAGAATAATTGCTCTGGGAGTCAGCTTCTCAGTACATGTATTTTTTTGCATGAGCATTATATGGTCAGCACAAGGTAAGCCTCAGTCATCTAACGTTGCCAGAATTTTACATCACTGACCTGTGAGACTGGAAGTGGTGCTATCCCTTGGCATACTTCTGTGTCTACAGGCAACGGTTTAGTGTTACTGCTCCAAATGACAACTTCAGTCATGCCCTAGAAATAAGATAGAAAACCTCAAATCAGGACTAAAGAAGATAAAAGTAGTGGAGCAGCTACTCTAAGTTACCTGTTCTGGATTTGAATTGTTCTAGTGCAAAGATGAAATTACCTATACTGTAATGCTGGCATCCTCAACCACACTTTCGTACTCAGGTAGCAGTGTACAAGAATGCACCCCTACGCTCTCCTACAACATACACATAGACCCAGATGCTCCAAACTTGTGAGGTTCTTGCAGCTGTGTCAGGGTTAGCATTTCTTTGGCAGTGTTGCTTTGACAAATTCAGGAAAATGAAGTAACTCATGATCTTAAGATCCTTATCAAGTTTCTTCAATTTTTTTTTTTTTTTTAAAAGATCATGGTACACCTGCTGAGAAAACAGAGGACAGGACAGAAAGGCCAACAGACTGTGGCTGCTCCATGCTAAATAGGAGAGCTCTGGAGATCAATTTAACATTAGCTAGATATTTCTTTTTATATTTGTAACTTTCAAAAGCCATGAAATGCCTGTAACACAGGCATTTCCTTGCACTACAAACTTGGAGTAGCAAGGGGGAGTGTGTATCACCCCCCACTCCCCTCCCGAACAGAACCGTAAGTGTTTGAGGTGTAATGGAAGTATTGCCATTCTCTGGTCATTCTCTGCTGAGTACCAGAAATTTGCATCCAGTCAAATCTCCTGATGGTTGTGAGCCAAGGATGCTGCTGATCATGTTTCCCTTTCCCTTTAGACAAATCTTTGTTCGTCTGTGTTGTCGGAACCCTATCATTCCTGAGCACTAATTTCGGATAGAAAATGTTGAACAACAAACCACATGCATTATCTTCTGTGCTTTTACATCCACCTGCTTCTTCCCCCTTTACTCTTCCATTCAGTCCTAAATGCATCTTTTCCTCATACTCTCCTGGCTGTCAAATGTATCTTATACTTCAACTGAAGGAGAAAATCCCTTAAGCCATGATGCCACATGTTCGATGCAATCAAAAGGAGTTTGTCTTGTGTTAATCTAGGTGTGCTATATTGTATGCACCTGTGGGGTGTGTGTGTAGATGTGCCATATTGAGAAACCATACATTACTTATCTCTGAGCTGTAGCACAGAGAAATAAACAGCCATATGGCAAATGAACTTCTTTTTTTATTGCTTGGTTTTATTTGTTTCAAAATAGCGCAGTGCCACAAATCCAGAATATTAACAATGCTCCATCTGGAAAGTGGAAGGTTTTGCTGCTTTGCCATCCCAGCATGTTAGCTTTCTTGAAAAACTTTGTTTGCTCTCCCCACCTCCCTGCCTCACACCTCAGGGATTTGCCGTAGCCAGGGAGGTCAGCGAGAACAGAACATCTTTCTTTTGTCTTTGCTGGGCTCATTAAAAACTCAGATGCACAAAGTAATGTGTCAGATGTGTAATAAAGGGAAATAAGTTAGAGATATAGCTTGACGATTTCTTTACTCCGTGATTTCTCTTTCTTTTAAAAGAGAGTGGAGTCATTTCTTGGTCTGCCATTCTTTGGCTGAAAAAGCTGTTGGAGAAAGTGACCAGTTCTATGCCTTTGTTATTCCAATATAAAATGGAGGTAACTCATACTACTATAAATAAAAAGCAATGATTATTACAGTATGCAACAATCATTTGTCGTTATTCCTGTATTGAAATGCACAGCTATATAACCAGACCCCTAAGGAGCAGGTATGTATAATTTAACAAGGTCTGGATTACCATTTACTTTACTACTGTTTCTTTCCATGTCAGAATAACTTTTTGCCATCTAAATCACTTAAAATAAACTATTCTTGGCCTATATTTGTAACCATTATTACCTCTTAGGGGCACAAAGTCACAGTGTTCATAACCACACTGACGTTCTGATGCACAACTTGTTTGGCCAAGTTTACAGTCTAACCTCCCGTGTACATAATCAAGTTAATATGTATTAATGATTTACCACTTGTGATAACTAACTATAGGCAAACTCC
This sequence comes from Aptenodytes forsteri, assembly GCF_000699145.1. NCBI lineage: Eukaryota > Metazoa > Chordata > Aves > Sphenisciformes > Spheniscidae > Aptenodytes > Aptenodytes forsteri. Next base: position 4,663,803 of record NW_008795252.1, read on the forward strand.
TAGCCAGTAACAAACATAATTACTTAATTTTCCATATGAGAAGTTTAAAGTAACATTTTTTTTAATGCTTATTGTGACAGCCAAATTATGCCAGTGGAAACTTGCAAAATTTTATATTTGAATTGTAAGTCAAGAGAAAAATAGCAGTATAATTCCCCTTTAAAAATCAGGTATGACCAAGAGGTATAAAAACCAAAGAGGAAGATTGTTTGAAGATACAGATTAATATTTGCAAGTAAATAGCTTGTTGTGCTTATCAGTCATCATTTGTAAGCAGAGCGGTGGCAACTGGCTGTGTGGCTGTGGCTGGTTTATGTTTGAATTGTAAGTCAAGAGAAAAATAGCAGTATAATTCCCCTTTAAAAATCAGGTATGACCAAGAGGTATAAAAACCAAAGAGGAAGATTGTTTGAAGATACAGATTAATATTTGCAAGTAAATAGCTTGTTGTGCTTATCAGTCATCATTTGTAAGCAGAGCGGTGGCAACTGGCTGTGTGGCTGTGGCTGGTTCCACAATTGTTGCAAATGTGCATGTACAAATGCCATGTGCAATGTTAAAAGGACCTTCATGCTCAGTGTGTAAAAGGGCCTGGGACAGGTCAGGAGCCAGCAATCAAGCAGTAACATAATACAGAACACAAATACAAACATCTATGTATGAAAATGCATCTGTCCATACGCTTGTGGTACAGAACTGGACACATTACCTAAGTTCAGATCCTGTTTCTCAACTTGAAGGTAATTATCTTTTTCTTTTATTCTTCTGCCCTTATCTCTTCTCTCCTCTTTCCCTCAAATGGAACTTGCCATTGCTTTCAGATTTTAGGAAGAAAAATTTTACAGTTATGTGTATTTACATGTGATCATATTTTCAGTGTCTTCATCCCTTTTCATCCTTCCTCAAGCAACCAGAGGTGTGAGTGAGTATATTAAAAACTTCTACAATCATGAACAATGCAGTTCTAATTATAGGAGAGTGTCATACTGTAGTCAATCTCTCAGCAGTTCTAATTATAAGACATCATCAGATAAAATTAATAAATAATGAAAGTTAATTTAGAAGAAGTTCTGCAAAAAATGTAAGTGACATTTTTACATACAAGTAGAATTTGTAGTTAAACTGAAAAACGTCATACAATAACTTCATAGTTGCATGCACAAGTCTGTGAATTCTTTGCTTTGATCTTTTTCCTCAGATGTACTGGTGGATCATGTAGGCTGTCAAATGGACATGCTAATTATACATTTACAAAATTTCCTGTGCTAGTAACAGATATAAAGTCAAATGAAACTGTACCACAATTTATTCTAGATGTGGACAGCAGCACTTTGTCCTCTACCTCTGTACACATTATTCCTGTTCTCACCTCTCTATATTTTAAGACCTATGTACCTTAATCATACAAAAGAGACTTAAAGTGTTTTCGTGATGAAAGCAGACAATTATAAACAACAGATTATTATGCATTTCATTTACCTCTCATCCAAACTTAAGTGGCTTGCTTTATTCTTGGCTACTTGTCCTCTCCCAAATTCAACATGTATTGTTTTATTCTCTGTCTTTGTAATGCTATTATGAAAGACAAAGCACCTAATAGACAAGGTTCTTCTCTGATGCCTGCTTAATTTGGTAATTTCATTTTCTTTTTATGGAGTTTCCCCCCTACCAGATAGATTCCTAAACCAGCTGCTAGAAGGGAAAGGTAAGATGTTCAAAACTGACTAATGATCTGGGGAGTCTGGAACTTTAGCTGTCAAATTTTATTTCCAGTATTTCCTGGAAGTCAGGCTCCTTTCTTTATTTGGTGGCACTCAAAGTCAGTATTCACTTTCAAACTTCTGGTCAAATGGACAAAACGTATCCCTATTTATAAATCAATGTCGAACAGGAGCTTTGCCTTTGATTTTCATAGAAAGAGGCATCAAAAACACATTTCACTTATGAAGGACACAAGACTTCAAGCTGCCAAAATTCCTCAGCTTCAGTTTACTGCGTTTTTTTCTGGGATCCATACTCATACTATTACAGTTGTCGGCAGCACAAGATATGAGCTTGGAGTTGATCACAGCCTCAGAAGAAGCATTTAATGGTTTAATACCAAAACATTAAATGAAAGGAATTTCTTCCATATTTTTCTCCTTAAAAGTGGTGAAAGGAATAATGGTGAAACAATGGGCAAAAGAATTCAAAATATAGCCTTGTCTTCACTGCTTAGCAATGGACAGCCTTGAAAAATATGTGCCTGTTGAATAACTTTTTCTGAATATGGTGCTGTTTGTGGCTGAGAATTCCTGTGCTAATGAGAGTAAAATGGAATAACCATGAGGAAATAACCACATTTATCTTCATCTCAATTTTAGCTACTCTTGTGTATTCTTAAAGCTCAGCATCTAAAATCACGACAGACAGACTCTCTGTGACTGTTTACTGCTGTTGTCACCTCCATCACCACAGTGAGATCAAAGTGGTCTTTTAGTTTCATATAAACACTTATCATTCTAACATATTTTACAGAGATAATAAAAGAGACTCCACCACTAGCTTTACTTAGCTCTTCCAGTGCCTTCCCTCTTAAAATCATAACTGGTGTTTCCCAGAAGGATATTCTTTTTTTTTTTTTTTTTGGCAAAAGAGACTCCACCACTAGCTTTACTTAGCTCTTCCAGTGCCTTCCCTCTTAAAATCATAACTGGTGTTTCCCAGAAGGATATTTTTTTTTTTTTTTGGCAAGCACCTTTTCTATTCCCACAGCTACCCAATAGCACAACTGCCATGGCACACCCCTCCCCTTTATCCTTATCACAGGATCCAACTCCTTCCAGAGTATGACTTTGAATTTAAGGACTTGGTGAACTGGAAAATTTTATGTCTTGTCATGATTGTGAAAAGCATCCCAAATAAGTGAGTGAGCAAGAGCTGAAAAGGCAAAAACTGAAGAACCTGCTTTTTTTTAATTACATTATGACCATGTTTTCCTGAACAACTCCATGATTTCCATGGGACCTAATTTATAGTTTCTGAATGCTTTGAACTGGCTATAGTATAAACAGTCAGCAATAAAAAATTCATTCATCATATACACTGGTAATTTGCATTCTATTCCCACAGCTACCCAATAGCACAACTGCCATGGCACACCCTCCCCTTTCATCCTTATCACAGGATCCAACTCCTTCCAGAGTATGACTTTGAATTTAAGGACTTGGTGAACTCACTGGAAAATTTTATGTCTTGTCATGATTGTGAAAAGCATCCCAAATAAGTGGCTTAGCAAGAGCTGAAAAGGCAAAAACTGAAGAACCTGCTTTTTTTTAATTACATTATGACCATGTTTTCCTGAACAACTCCATGATTTCCATGGGACCTAATTTATAGTTTCTGAATGCTTTGAACTGGCTATAGTATAAACAGTCAGCAATAAAAAATTCATTCATCATATACACTGGTAATTTGCATTAAAGGTGAAGGATGCCTGACTGACTCATTGTAAATTAACTGCAAGATTATCAAACATTTTGCTGGGTCTATTCATGTATAAACTACAGGGGTCGAGGGTGGGGGAGCAGAGTATGGCAAAATAATGTTTTTTTCTTGAATAAGTACATAATATTATTACCAGATATTTTCACACACAGATTTTCAAGGCTTCAGTCTAGTCATTAACATTTTATCTATTTTGTCAGAGAAGAAAACAAAACAGAGAGATGTAAAATAATCCAGTATGCAAGTTCCAGAATTGGAAAAACATCCCATGTTCTTGAGTTTCAGTCTGATGTTTTATTTACTGTATTCCACTGTGTCTCATATAAACTATGCTTCTTGAGATTAAGACTATTTAAATTCACATAAAGGTTACTCCAAAGATTGACTTTCATGTGTTTCAGATTATGCTGTTGGAGTTCCACTGTGTATCAGAGACATAGTACAAAATACATCAGATTAGGTTATCCTATACTTTTAAATGAATAGCTTTTCTTAATTTAGCTACCTATAAAATGTATGTTTTTACTTACCTTTCTTCCAAGACTCCTGTGAAAGGGAATCAAAGTTGATAGACTTCCCTGCAAACAAGTGCTGCATTAGTGCAACAGTGTAGTATAATTCATTCCTTGTAAGATTGCACTAATGAGTGCTATTGGAAAGACAGATTTGATCTTCATAGATGTCTGACTCCTGGACATTTTTGTGTGTCCATAGAGTTGTTGAGTATTTTTTTAAGATTGGGTGCTTCATGACAGGTTTGAATTCTATCCTTTCAGATACAGTTTTAGCTGTATAGCTTGACTTTCACAAATCATCCTATAGGATTTCTTGGCATCAGTCACATGCATAGGTTTTTGCAGGCTGGACTTCTGCCATCAGCTTTACTGAAGGCAAAAATGGACCAAATACGGTGCAACACAGAGAGGGTTTGGTCTTAGGTTGCCAGCAGACAGCAGTTTTAGAGACTACAATTATCATTCATGAAATTAAGTGTTTAAGACAAAAAATAGGTTAATTTGATAGAAGACTGAAAAGAAAACAGTAAATTAAAGCAAAATCAGGCTTTTGTACTTAGTTTATTTCTCCCTTTCTGCTTGGAATAATTTTATATTTCTCCTGCCCACACTGACTGTAAATATTAACATCTACTTCTTTGTAAGTTTTATAAAATGACTTTAATACACATTATGTATCAACTGCAGATATTTTTTTTCTTTTGCTGTAATAATCATTGAAGAGTAAAGTAGTGACAGCAAATACTGACATAGGTGTTAATTTATTTCTTGAGAGTGGGTGTGTGGTTGTGTATACATGTGTGAAATGTAGTTTGTAATCTAAACCTGGCAGGGGGAGCTATTACACTTCAGTAATATTTGTGAGCCTAACTTGCTGAGAATTCAAGCCAGATAGTTTGCTATTCCTTAGAAAAATTAAAAGAGATGGTAAAATCAAGGCAGACGACACCCAGATATACCTTTCTTACCTCATACATCTTCCCTTCATGTCCTAAAAGGAAGCTTGCTCTCTCTGAATGGGGATTCTCATTTTATTTCTAGTCTTGTGATTCAGCAAAATTAGAAATGTACTTTCCCAGTGTTGGTTATATTCACATCTGGCCTCAGAGCAGCAGGTAAAAATCTATTCTGTACATTGCCTGGTTTATTTCATTTGGATTAAATGGCTATCAAAAAAATAAAGTATTTGGAAGATAGATTTACGTATGTGCCAGGATTAAGCTGGATATGAATATTAGAAATGGGATTTCATTTAAAGGTATTGGTAAATAATCTGGTTCATAAAAACATTGGGAAAACTGGAATTTGAACTTTGAGAGTTAAGACTGTTCTGATAATAGTCCCTTGAACATGAATAATTTTGAGGCAAGCTTTGCAGAATGGATCACATTTAACACACGTTATCAATTCATACAGGAATCGATTCTGAATTGCTTACAAAGATGGAAACCCAGCCCAATTTCACTGGGGTCACATGTTTTTTATAAGACTGGGAGAAAGTCACAGATTCCAGGACCAGGCAAATACTGCTATTTAGAATTTGACTCCTGAACTTCTGTTTTTACTTGTATTTTAAACCTTTTGCTTTAAAGAGATATTCAAACAACAAAAGAAACAAAAAGTGTTTCATGAATAAGGGGAAGCCCCGTTTATATACACTAAACAGGAGAATGTTCATTTCTTCACTACAGAAGCATGATAAACAAAAATCTTCAGATTCAGATAGGTCGTTCCAGGAAAACACCATGCAAAATCAAAAATATATGAAGACATTCTTTGTTCTTCTTTCCATTGGTCATCTGCAGTCTTTGATTTCTGTAAGGTTCTCTTTTACTAGCCAGTCCTTGCAAGATTAACAATAACAGCAGGTTTTGCACATGTGACTGCTCACAAAGAATATTTTTAGGATGTTTCCTCTTTTCTTGTCTTTAACTTATATTGCTTATGTATCTTAGGAACAACATCTGTTTGGAATGCCTATCAAATAATAGCCAAAATCACAAAAGGAAAAAAAATAGTCCTTTACCACTTACCTTCTTCTTCCTCTTCCACTCAATTACTTAGGTTTAGAAAAGTGACTGTGTTGGAGTCCCACTAAAGGTGTAAGTGGATTGAAATTGCAAGACCAAAAGTTGAACTGTATCCTGTACACTATTTGTACGGCACTCTTTGAGCAGGACATGGGAAGGACAGCACTGGAAAGCGCTCTCATATGCAGTATCAGGTGTGTTTTCACAACCTCTTAGACTACAGAAACATCCTGCATCCCATATGTGTCTCACCTGGCAAGAAAATAATGAGATTGGAGCAAATATTGGAGAAAACATGGCTTTGAGGTCCTTTTTCTTCACTTCCTCTCTCTTTTTTTCTTAACAGGTAGACATGAATTTGCTTTGCCTATGCTTTAGACCAGCAGGACACAAGCAAGCTGCTCTCCAAAAATCTTAATAGTGGACAGCTCGAGCACTTACACCTCAGCAGGGGTTAGTAACACAGGCTAAGCACCATTCCGGTTGTGTGGCTTCTGGTTCAGAGCTGGTTTGTGTCTCGCTAATCTGGAGCATGGGAAGAGCTAGTCTGTAGCCTGCTATGTGCAGGCAACATTTCTAAGCATTTCCTCAAATTTGAGAAAGTTACTTTTATTTTAGAAGAAAGCAGAGATCATCACCTAATCCTTTGACCACAGGTGCTGGGACTTTAAGAAGAATAACAAATATCACAACAGTCCCAAAGAAAACAGTGAGAGCTGGCATTGCTGCTGTTAGCAATTTGAATTTGTGAACAAACTTCAGGCAAACTATTGGTTTCAGTCTCATTTTGCATTCAGGGAAGTGTTGATTTTTGAGTATACCTGTGGTGTGACTTGAATAGTTTTTACTACGTTGGTCAGGACGATTATACCTTTGACGCAGGCTGTAGCCCTTGTGCTTCTGCACCCAGCTCAGCTTTGTTCCCTAAGACTCGGGTAAGAGATCAGCTTTTCCCAGTCATGACAATTATCATTTGTATATAACAAGCACACAAGCCTCTGTAGACAAATATGACATCTATACGAAGCCTGAAATCTGACTGCATTTTTGCATTCAGATGAGACACACAGATTTTAGACTGTGTGCTCAAAGTGCTGCTCTATTTTGCAGCAACTTTGATTAAAAGGAAAGTTGGGCCTGTGATAAGGACACTAGACCAGGGATCAGGAGAATTTGTTGTTGTTCCCAGTTCCATTATTGGCCTGAGTAGTAAATCTATAGAAGTCATTTTATTCCTTGGTACCATCTTTCTAGTCTAATTTTACTCATTTAAAATGTAAATTGGAGATTATTGCTGACTCTGAGACAAGGATATGCCTCTAGATCTAAACCTAATAAACACAGTAAATTAGGATGCGCATGTGCAAGTGAAGCATTTGTACAACTGCTTATCAAATATCTATACACAAATGCCCATTTAAATTTGTGAATTCTGAGCTTTATTTACAGATCCATTTTTTACTGTAAGTCTATTAACTATTTTGTTTCTTGTAAACAAGGAGAATAGTGTCTTAGCACTGTTATTTGGATGCAAGTTTCCTGCACGCTCGTGATTCTTTGAATAAAATTCTGGCTTAAAAAACATAATCAATACTAATTTCCAGTGAAAATATAAAGAGTTTGAATGTGCATGCTTCTATACAGGGTCCCTGTTGTGCACATTACCACAAAATGCAAAATGTTGTTGACTGGGAAATTATATAAAACAAAGAGCAAGACTGTCAATGGAAGAGCTCAACAGTTTCTGTCATTTAATACAGAGAAGTAAGAGTTTCGTAAAACATATATATTTTTTTTAAGTCTGCATATTTCTTATTCACCTTTCCTAGAGAGAAGAAATCCTCTCCTTTCCCCCACCCCCTTTCAGGCTAACCCTTTAAATTTGGGAGAAGTGGGCAGCTGTAGCTTAACGGGTTAGTAAGCAGCTAGAGTGCTAGTTGCTGCACTTTCTTCCTTCACTCTCATGAGTACTCCAAATTTTTTAAATTTCACCTTTTTTATATCTAATGGGGAATGTATCTTCTCAAAAGGGAGAAGATACGAAGTCAAATTTTCAAGAATTGTAGTGACTTAGAAGTGTAAGGCCTCTTGAAAGGCATTTCTGGGAGAAAAAAGAAAGTTTCCTTTTGGGTTTTGGAGTTGTGATGTTCATGTGGGATGAAAAGGGGGAAAAATTATGGATGCGGTTGTGAGGGACAGCTGCTAAGACTGAGAGTCAGTTGAAACTAAGAAATAAGGAAATAATGAGCAAAAAGTGGTATGAGTTCAAACGAGAAGAATTTTTTTTTTTGAGGGGGGTGCAGTGGTGTGTCACACTGAATTAAATTAAAATTGCTTTATAAGTAAAGAAAATTAGTGCTGCTGAGAATATAGTCCCTTTCCAGGGCAGTATACAATTTATCTTCAGTACCTTCAACACCTGAAGTCTGAAGAGTTGGGGTTTAATAAGATCGTAAAAGAAGCAACTGTAATACTCAATATGAAGTGATTAGGATGGCAACAGGATTGCAAGAGAGGAAAGCTCAAGGGAAGGACAGATTCAGACAGTTTTCCATAGGTACCAATAAGCTTTTTATAGAGAAGTTATGGCTTTTTATTTTTTTTCTTCTTTTTTTTAATTTGTTGGCAGTTTCCTTGTTAATTTATCTTCTCACTTGATGCCTCTTCTCTAATAACATATAAACCAAAGTTTATTGGGAAGGAGTGTCAGCAACTCAATATGTTTAGCTAATTCTTGTCCTAAACCGTTACATGCTGTTGCAGTATGCTGTGAAACATGTACCACAGTCCCCTGTGAGACAATTGCATTTCAGTGATGGTTACAGTGATGATTATCCACATACTGGGGAGATCTGTGTATTGTGTTTGAGTTACATGACAAAATAAATCTTCTTACATCTTTACCACGTTGTCAAAAGTACCTCTAATTAAGTTTCTGAGCAATCATGAGAAACCTTAAACATTTTTTTTTTTTTTTTGTGAGGCCCCAAATCTAAAATTGATTCCCCTTAATAGGGAACCTTCCTACCTTACAGGAAAGTTAACGATTAGTCTGGGACAAGTGGGATGTCTGAGAATCAATAGTAACTAATTTACTACTATTAGAAATAAGGAACTTCTTGTCGCAGAAAAAGAGATGCTCAGTGGCACATTTTAGTATTGCTGCCTCATGCACGGAGACCCCTATGTATGGGATGTAAAAGCGAGGCATGTTTGATTGATGATGACTGGGTCGAGTTCATCTGATGGCTCTCGAAGCTTACAATCTAACTATTATCTCCTGATTAATGTCAGGCATCAAATTCACAGTTGCTAACTATGACTGTCTGTGCCAGACTTCATCTGTGCTGTGAGATGCAGGAAGTACTATCGGTCCCATTTAGATTGTACCAGCCTGCAGTGAGAATTATACTGAGGTGATCAACTACCATGCGATCATTTTAACAGCTCTTGCGGATATTCTGGGTGGGATGTCTAAAAGTTATGGGCCCAAGTTTGAGCAAGTCACCTAGGCTCCCTTAATAGTCACAGAAATACAACAGATATCTCCAGAGTGTGATTTTTTTCTGACCTATTTTAGACACCCCCATCTCGAGATAAGAGAAATTGCTCTCTGGAGATGCCTGTTTCTCTCTACTGATAATAAAGGGAACTGAGGGTACCTGCCTCAGACCTTGGGCAGATGGTGCCTAAATTAGAGCAGATGAATCACACCTTTGCTGTCATTCAGGAAGAGTAAAACAGGATTAGCCTCTTCATTTGAGTGGCAGGGGGGAAGGAAGGAAAATAAGAATAAGGAATTAATGTATCTCCATATACAATGAAAGAGTTCCAACGCTGTCAAATAAAAAGGTGAGTGGTTTATTTCACTTAGGACTCTGGTTAAGATTTCCAGGTCAGCACTAGCTTAATCAGAAGATGAAAAGTAAGGAGCAGCTGGGTGTGTAATTAAAGGCAGAAAAGGTAACAAAAGGCAGAATCTTCCCCAGAGACTTCATTTTCCTCCCAAGGCAACCATCAGCCATGTGAGAAGGGAGCCCCTTAAGCTCTCTAATAACCCAAATCGATGATGATGGTTATTTATACTTATCTGGTGCTTTTTGTATAAAACTTTCAAACCTCTTCAGAAATGGTGGTGAGTATTATTACCCTCGATATATAGAGGGGGAAAGCTGAGGCATAGAGTGGCTATAACTTGTCAGAGATGGTATGATTAAGTATTGAAGTTGAAATGGGAGTTCTAACGTTTTACTCCCCATCATCTGACCTAAACACTAGCTATTGCTGCTTTTATATCTATCTTCTCTCTCCATTGACAAATGCACAACAAGGACTTGTTCTTGGGGATTTTTAAAGAGTATTTTTGGAATTACTCCCAAACTTTTTAGAGGCTCACCTATTTTTTTGTGAAGGCCATGAAAGGAATTCAGCTTCTATTGCCAATAGGAGCTGCTAGCTGGAGACAATCTAAGTATAAAATTGACTACTGAGAAAGCAGTGTGGAAATGCTCTGAAGTGCACCTACATTGTGTAGAGGGAGAAAAAGTCTCTGAAAAAATATATTTGGGGTTTTCTATTTGCTGAATTTTTTTTTTTAAATAACTCTAGTCACACTTTTCTCAAGTTAAGTTCCAAGATGCATGTTGGTATTCTTTCCTGTTTGTACAGTAAACTGTTCTGTTAACTGAAGACCTAGGGTTGTTCTCATAGACTTAGGCTAAAGGATGTTTTTAAGAGCAAAATAAATTAAAAGTGGTCCACCACAGGTATCACCAACTTGCTGCAATCAGCACTTGGAATAATTCTGCAGGCAGCTCCCCTGATTTTAACAGCCATGTCCCCTAAGCTTGCTGGGGGCACAAACAATCAAAATGACATTGAAAAAAGTATTTAAAACCTCACACACATCTCTACCACTCATGACATAATGGTTCAAATGAGAAATGTGTCTGCATATGCAAGTTTCACTGTCCCAAGAGCAGATCTCCTGCACTCCGAACTCGGTTAGCATCTATTTGAGATCAGCGGTCGCAGGCGTGCTATTCTCTTTTTCTTTACTTTTGCTTCACGAAAAGATGCTGAGCCTGCAGTTCTGAAGGCAATAAGAAGCAAAAGAAAACTGAAGTCAGGGTATATTGTAGCAGCAGAACACTTAAACAAGTGTGATACCTAAAGACCACATCAAGACAAGGTGTGTGAGAGCCTGACTTTTGTTACGCAGGTTGTTCTAGCGCTCATATTTTGTTGAAGCTGTATGAAAGTACTTAAAGGTACACCTGTAGCTCAAAATTAAATGATGAAGTATGTGTTAGAAACATCAAATCACACTAGAAACATCAAATCTTAATTGAAACATAAATGTAATTAGAAAGGCAAGAACTCTTTAAAATAAAATCGAGGAACTGCAAGCACTGCTGTCTTAAAAGAAATCATTTAATTTCAAACTCTAACTATGAAATTTGGTAGAACTGTTAGAAATTTTGGAGGGGAGTTTGTATGAAGTGGCACTTACCTGATGATTGTTTTGGTGGAGGAGGATTTTTCTGTGGTAATGAATGAAATGGCATTTTAAAATTAGAATTTATGTGGATCCTATAAAATCTGACAGACTGAGGTTCTGAACCTGAGATGGTGCGTGGGCAGCAATGCTACAATAAGGTGAATAAAATGACTCTCGCAGAGCACCAGTGACTCCAATTACATGTACTACAGGCTTAGAGGTCTGTCAATGAGCAATTCCACTGCAAGATGAGTGAGGACACCAGGACTTCCAGATCATCACAAGACAAGCTCTCATGCTCAGTGGTAATACATGGATAGTCTGAGGTCTTGCTGAGATGTTTTGGAGGAAAAGGGCCAGTGTGAACACTTGAATAGTTGTCAAACCAAATAGGGTTTTCTTTAAGTCAGAAATAATTCCATTTTTTACAGCTTTTGAAGTCCTTGTTGAGTCACTTTCTAAGCCAATGAACTGATTATCCCCAAATACATTCGTAGAAACAGCATTTTGTGTTCTGTTTCCATGAGATCCTGAGTGCCTTTCCACTCCTGTTGAAATCATTAAGTATGCTCAACATTTTTCAGGATTAAGCCTTTTATTTTATTATTTTCTATTTTATTTTTAGCTGGCATTATCTTCATAGAGAGAATTCTTAAAACGTCATAGTTTCCCTTGTGATAGTTAGGAAAACTTTTTTAAAGAGTTTGATTTTCTATTTTATTTTTAGCTGGCATTATCTTCATAGAGAGAATTCTTAAAACGTCTCATAGTTTCTTGTGATAGTGAGGAAAACTTTTTTAAAGAGTTTGATTTTCATTCTAAATTAAACATCAAAATGAAGAAAAAATAATGTTTTTATTTTTTTAAATAGACAGATGAAAGATTTTGTTATTAATAATTGACATGAAAGCCTTTCGTCTTGAACACTGGTGTATGTAAACCTCAATAAAATCCTAAAAGTGCTTTTGTAGAACAAGAACAGTCACAAAAATCTGAATAAAGCCACCTTTTCAAAGAACATGATGAGAAAGGGGAAAACTCTTAGATGTGCAGAGCAACACATTTTACATTCATGCCCTAGTTATTAGGAAGCTTTGAAGTATTCACTGTTATTGAATACAGTGTATACTGCAATTCATTTACTGCCTTCATGTGGAGCTAAAAAGTTCTAGCCAAAGTGCTTTGGCTATTTTTGTGAGCATGAGAATTTGGATGCAGGGATAAAAATGGTGTTCCAGTCTAAATCTCATGTAGTCCTTAAGGTTTAACTATAGAAATTATTATAGTAAAGCTTACATGAAAATAAAATAATAAACACTTGGAGGGGGGTGGGTCAGAAGATGGACTTTTTTTGTCTTTGGATTATGTTCTTAGTTCTTTATTGAAAAGTATAAAAAAAATAATAGTTCACAGTGTGAAGCTAGCTTCCAGAAGATGTTATAAATTGAAGTTCCTGTCTGTCTACAGAATAAAACAAAATCATGTTCTACAAAATCAAGTGCAACTCCATTGAAACATAATTGGTTACCTTTGCTCAGGGCAATTTTAGGGGTAGATACCAGACTATACCCAGATCATAAACCAATGCTGCCTTCATCTCGGGAAGATACTAAACAGATGATACCTCTTAAATTATGTGTTCTTGATTAGTTGTTCCTATCTCCTCGGGAAGTAGGGACGCTGCATTATCGTAGTTGAGAAAGCAACAGGAAGAAACTCATTACTGACCCAACCCTGCTGTTTTTTCATGTTCAGCAGACCCCTGTAAAAATGCCCACTGGAACTTGGTAAGCACTGAGTAACTGTCCATTAAATGAATGTTACTTGGAGTTAGGGTCTACCCTTACCTGATAGCTTGCTTCTTCAAACCCATTTCCATGCTGTCCTTTAATCTATCTCAGACATGATCTGCTTCAGGACCTGACAACAGTATTTCCTGCTCTGTCTCTATTCATCTCTTTACCTCTGCAGAAACCCTCTTCCTGCCAGGTGTTACAGTGCTTGCCAATACACAACTGATGTGCGCGTGTGTTTGTGTGGACATACTTTCTGATGTGCTGAGTTTATTGCATGTATTTTTTGCAAGACACTGGGTAAATGTCATAAGATAAAAACTCCTGTTGACTTGATTCCAACTGGTGTCCCCAAGTAGGAACATGTGCAGCCCATAACAAGCCCTTTGGATCTACTGGCCAGTATGGTGTCTGTTTTACTAGGTTTCTTTCCTCCAGATTGCTTATGATTAATCTGACACCAGTCCCTGTGTACTGCACTGCACGCAGTTCCTGTGGAAGTGAGCATAATGGAGCAACCATTTGACTTCAGGGGAACTGCAAGTAGCAGTAGGTTAACCCACATATTACTCCTAATCATAGGATGACCATTCAGACGACTTGTGTTGTTTCTAACCTTCCTAAACACAGTCTCCCGTTTCCTGTCTTCCCTCCTACAGAGAAAGCATAAAAGTCCCTTTCCTCCAGACACTGTGTCTCAAGTAGTGTAGAAGAAAACCAGCATATTCTTTTGGCTCTGTCTCTTTACCCTTGGACAACAAGATGGAAGGATTAGCTCACAGTGTGTTTTACTAGAATTCACTATTGCCATGTTCAAGCCCCTGTTGTAAAAATGGCAATACACTGTTCCTTCGCTCTGGGATTGTCCTAATTTATTCAAAATAATGAACAGACAGCTAAATTGTAGGGTGCAGCAACAGATTATTTCTTTTTTTAATTGGTTTATATCTGGCTTCTTTTAAACATAATAAAATAGCTTCTTAGTCATTTCCTAGTTATTTCCCTAGTTATCCATAGTAATTTCTCAGGCAATGCCTCTGATTTGTTGCAAGCCTGGAGGGGAAGAAAGGGACCCTTCAGCTTTGGTAATTTTTTTCTGGGAAAGGGGGATACTTGTTTTTTCTTTTTTCCCTTGACTGTGGTCTTAAACACATTAAGCAAAATGAAACGTATTTTTAAAGCTGTTTGAATGACTGTGGTAAGTAACTGAAACAACCATATTTCTTTTTAAGAGCATAGTGATTTCTAGACTGTTTGTTAGACTTCAAGCATAGGAAGTAACTGAATGTTACCATAATATTGTTATAGAGTCATCTTATCAGAAAAACAAAGGACAAATTTCTTCAGTATACCTGGCTCTACCTCTGGAAGCTTGAGGATGTTTTCTGCTTAGGCCTTTAGTTCTCAGCTGGCACTAAAGGAGGCAGAAATTTAAGCGGAAGCGATTGTTTGGTTTGTAGAACTTTGGTCAAATTCTTTTATTTAGATGTTGAGTGCACGTGGACATAACACATTTTAGCAGTGAAGTCAGTCTGAAAAGTCCCTCCTTCCCACCCAGCCCCCACCACTGCACTTCAGCTGGCTGATCCTGCAGTGCTGACACAAGAGTTGGGAACACTTTTTCTCCTCTGATTTTTTTTTTCATTTATTTTATTTTTAAGGGCTTTTCCTTCCAGCCAGATGTCTTCAGGGAAATACAGCAGAACCAATCAAATACCTGTATGCATCCACTTGAGCGTATAAGGAATGATAGCATAGGGCCAGGAACAAGCTGTCAAATGTTAAATTAGTAGGAAAAAAGTAACCTGCATCTATTAGGAACATCTTAAAAAATCTATGTATTCTGTATTGTGAGGCATCTCACTTAGGAGACTAGCTGCAGAAGGCTCCCATACAGTCAACAAAAATAAGATTCTTCAAAGGGCAATTAAGATTCTTACATCAGCCAAGTGACCCTTTCAGAGAGACTGTGGAAGGAAACTAAACTAGGGTGACTAGACTTCCCTATGTCCATTATAGGTATGTAAGCTTGATGGCAAGCTGACAGCAGCTAGAACTGCTTGCCACAGGCACCATTCAGAAGTTTGCTTCCCAGACCTTCCTGTCGCTAGGCAGAGAAGTATCTTGAGCAAGTTCCATATATCAAAATGCAGGAGGAATTGAAGATACTTCTTTTTTTAAGTATGGCTGTTACCAGCATCACCATTACCAGCCCTGTGTAGCCAAAAGAAGGGACCCTCTCTATCAGGACCTGGGACAACCAAAGTTCAGGTGGGGTGGTGTCTGCACCTTTCCTTAGAATGATCTCCCAAACAACGAAAAGATTTACTTCAACTGCAAGTAGAACAAATGGCTCTTTCCTTTTTAATGGAGAGCTCAAATCAGCTAGGTAAGACAAAATAGAAATAAAAAGGCCTGTAAACAAATCTTCTGTCCACTGATCCAGGTGCCTCTTCATTCAGTCTCTTTTTCATAGGTGAGTGGGATTTTGGTCTACTTTAAGCTCTTCACACTCCTCTTTAGGGTCCAAGGAAAAGTATTTCCTTTTGCCACCTCAGTAGTTCCCTGTTTTTTCAGCAACCTCTCAACCTCTACAGTATTGCCCCATTTCTGAGTTCTCCTACTCTCCCAAATATCCTTCTGCCTGCCTCATCCTGTGAACTGGAAGTGTCTCCCTCAGCTGTTACTAAAACAGAGGTAACTTCTCTTTTCTCCCAAAACTAATGTTCTGTCCAACACTAGAACAGGACACATGAAGCAGCCCCACTGCTGCCCAGCCACTCTTTGAAAGAAGCATGGCATGTCTCTTATACCAAAAAGCAAAACAAGTTCTCTCTGTCAGAACTCCACTGCCATAAAATCACGAGACTGGCTTAAAAATTATGGAGTTTAAACTAACAAAGAGCAGACACGTCTTTGTCCATCTGCTGTTAGAGGCTAGCAGTTTTAAAACTCATCTTGGCAACTAGTAAAGCTGGAAGAGTACTACTGGGGAGGGTGAAGAAATCTGAGACTTGTATGTGATTTCAAAAGTTGGGTATTTAAGGGGTGGGGAAGGGGGGAAGAAGTAGGAAGATTTCAGCAAAAATGAGTCAACACTCATATCTGATCATTGTCAAACACAGTTCTAACTTGTGGGAGAGCTTGCCAAAAGAAGAAAACTTAGGTGGATGGCTCTTTATATCTGGAAGAGGTAATCAACTCTAACAAGTAGGTGGCTATTTTGCATCTTTTTTCTTTTGTAGACTATATGTGCCTTCCAGATGGTAAATATTTTTAGTTCCTATTTTTGTCCTTATTTCAAAAGAGATTTAAAGATCTCAGAGGAAGCATGTTCATTTTCCATTATGCCAGTTTAAAGCCTCTAATGAAGTTTGAGAGCAGAATTTGGCCCATAAAACATAGTTCTCTGTCTATGATACATATTACACAACCCCCCAAGGAACTTCAATAAATACACTTATTGAACTACTGTAACACTAAAATATGCTGCTGGGCCCTTTGGTTTCTTCTATACTAGGAGGTTTCTGAGAATTGTTGTTTACAGCAGCACTTGTACAAATGGGAAATCAAATCATTAATTTATAAAATGGCATCTGGAAGTCTTAATTTCCGATTGATCTAGCTCCCTCTGGATTTTCCATGTCATCCAGCACCATAGCTTTTGAGCATAATGTAACTTAAGTAGGTTAACATCCTACGATTCAGGGCAGATTTCAGAGAGGTTTCCACCCTGCTGAATTGTTAACCAAGACTGAAGAATCAAAATGATTCCTTCTTAAATATCTTTCAAGCATACCTAAAAAACCAAAAAATCTACCAGGTAAATTTGAATAGTTAGTAATACTGGTTCTGGATGGATTCCCTTTTGCAGACTGACTCTAGGGGCTCCATATAAACAAAACTTTCTACTACTGTGGTCCACTAGCTCAGAGACAAAGACAGGGGAGGGGGATTGGGGAGGCTGCCTATGCTGATCGCTTTTAATTTTCCACCACATTTACCTGCCTTCCATTTCTTGTATACTCAGGCCTTTCCTCTCCAGCTCTCTGATGGAGTAAGGGCATAGCAGTGTTTTTTCAGCCTGTGGCTACATCTATGTTGTATTTTCTGTGTTTGTTGGTTTGTTTTTTTTTTTAACCCAGACTCTATTACTGAGCTTTAGCATGGGCTATCGGCCATTCCCAGATGCCCAAACCAGGTCTCAGGTGGAAGGCAACAGGCGCCAGTCTCTCTGAACCAGAAAATTTCACAAGCACCTCTCTGCTGAGTGGTGGAGGCAGTCCTGGACCTCTGCTGAAGGAAAATAACCTCAAAACAGAGTGTTTGCTCTTCTCAGCCGTCACTCAAGCAGGCATCGGCAGTCAGGAAGTTGACCAGCAGTGAAGTGATGGGCAGCCCATGCTTGTACCATGCTCCTGAGCAGCCGTGGCTGCTTTCCTCTGTGTGTGAAGTAGAGCTGCCATGCTCTGCACCCGGGCGGTCAACAGAAAGAACTGAGCCTCCTGCACAGCTGGCATCTGCCCCAAGAGGCCAGAGCTGCCAGCACTGCACCAGAGCAATGGCAGTGCCCCTCTCCTCTCTCTTTCAAGAGGGCAAATACTGGTCTCTCTTGGACTATTACAAAAGCGTACGTCACATCCCCTATCATGCACCAGCCTCCGGGAAAATTGGATGATACAATGGAGTGTTAAAGACTACACTGAGAGCAATGGGTAGCAGGACACTAACACATTGGGATACGCATTTAGCAAAGGCCCCCTGATTAGTCAACACTAGGAGATCTGCCAATCGAGCTGGCCCTGTCCAGTCAAAACTTTTACGTACTGTAGATAGGAATAAAGTCCCCATAGTGTACATAAAAAATATGTTGGGGAAGACAGTCTGGGTTATTCCTGCCTCGGGCAAAGGCAAACCCATCCATGGGATTGCTTTTGCTGAAGGACCTGGGTGCACTTGGTGGATAATGCGGCTGAACCAAGGAACCAACCTGTGTCAGTATCAGTCGCCCCTATACACAAGAAGAAATCTTGGAAGCAGAAGTCTGCTCATTTAGTAAGGGTGCATCTTGCCAGGGACTGAGCAGAGGAGATGCACTAGTTCATTCAGTCCTGCTTGGAAGTGGTGGTTGAGAGCTGCAGAGGGACAGAGAGGCCCTGAAACAGAGGATGTGGTAGCCCAACCTTAGGAGTTAAATGTAGGCAAGCAAAAGTGCAGGTATGGGCTTTCTCCGTGGTAGTCTACTCTGGCATTCCCTCTCCTCACAGGCACACTTACTGTGTTACATTTATGTTTCAAAATCATCTTCTGATGAAGCAGTAACCTCTTTTCCCCTCTGGCATTTCCAGATATGAGGGTTTTTTTTTCTTAATCTTAGATGTATGAGCTGGAACTGTGTACATTACATATCTTTTCTGTGACTAAAGTCCTCAAGGATACCAGTGCTATGTCTGCATTAGCAAGTAGCACCATGCAACAGGAACAGGTTTGCTGGGTGAAACAGCTTGTGCTGAGGGTCCCCATGCTGTAAGTCTTTGGGATATGAAGGCAGAGGAGAACTCACACCAGCTCTAGCCTGGTCCTATGAAGCAAAGACCCATTAACAACTGGATTGCTTCTTCAAAGGTTCACTTCAAGAGGGCAGTAACTGCTCCAAATGAAAACACTAATGTGGATGCAGCCCCACCTCCTGTTCAGTATTTTGATCCTCCTGTATATTGACAATATTTTCTCAATTACATGGTTCTCAGGAATTTTCAACAGACCCCTTTATTGCGTGTCAGAGTATGAATGAAAATATTGTTGCAGGGTCAGCCATTGAGAAAGTATTTTCAGACATCCCTCTGGCTTGGCAGTTACCTCTGCCAGCCCTGTTAACTCTTGTATTTTAGCTGGTTCTTGTGTAATACTAGCTGTATAGCTACTAACTATGCAATTCTAATCCCCATCCTCTCCCTTTTAACTAGAAATGCCATGTGTAACACAAAATCCAGTGCTTTTATCAATACCAAATAGATTAGGTCTGCTGTGTTGCCCTTGTCTAGAAAATTGTATCAAAGAAGGATGACAAGTTTGTCAACTCCTACCTTTAGCAAACCTGTGTTGCATTTTATCTTACTCTCTACTTATGTCACTATTTTTTTATTCTGCATTTCTCTTGTCAAAATTCTTTACTTCAGATTTCTTTCCTGGAGCTTTATGTACTAGTAAGGTCAGATGATTCAGCAAGGGAAAGAGTTGCTCACTTCTTCCCCAGTGCTTAAATACAGGTATGATACTAGAGTTGCTAATGGTGTATCATGCTGCCTGAACTTAGATATTTTTTAAACCCTCATGAAATAACTTGCTATTTCATGTCCTTGTTCTTTTCATAATACTTGGGCAGACATTAGCTGGTGTTTTGACACGAATGCATCAAACTCTTTTGTTTTTCTCCTGCTTCAGATCTATATAAGCTTACCACTTTTTTTATCTATCCTGCCTTTGACACCAGGTTTGGCAACATGACTTTTACTGAAAGCCAAAGTTTAGCTTATGAAAAATATTTAAATTGTTTTCAGTTTCTGCTCATGCTTCTTTACATAGCAGCAGCTTTTTTTTTTCCTTCTGATTTCATATGGGTGAAGAATCATTTACTATTTATTTTCATTGCTTTGCAAAGTCTGTTTGACTCTGGTCATTCTCACTTAATCCCTATTGTCAGCTATGAACATAGCTTTCTTCCCTATAAATACCTTCTTCCATTCCTTGAAAGCTTTCTGTTTCTTTCTAGTACTCTTTAAAGCACTGTTACTAATCCTGTTGTGCTCAGAGCCCTTCTCTGCAATTCTTCTGTTGTGCAAAATACAAATTCTATCTAATTTGTAGCTTTTTGGGCTACGAGTGGAGAAAGCTTAGGCTCTGTGTAATTTCTTACCTTTTCAGTCCAACTGATTTTGCTAACTAGTTCATCAACCTTCTCAGTCTTTTGAAACCAGAAAACTTAGTTACAGATCAGGGAGGGAGGGGTGTTTGACGCTTCTTGCGTTCAGTTTAGGTTTAATCAGCTTATTATCACCCAAGCCATGCTTATTTTCTAAAATGTTTTGTAATTTATAAAAACAAAGTATAAATAGCATCACCTGCTGTTAGTTTTAGGGAATTTCTGGCTATCCAAGATCTTCTGGAACTTTCTATAATTAGTCTAGTTTATTAAGTTAATCAGCACAATAATTTTGTATCTTTTAAGGAAAACTAGGAGGTGCAGCAGGCCCTCAGAAACAACTTATTTTTTTCTATCCATATCCTGACTGTTTTTGTGACCTGAAATGGCTCACTATTACTGGATAAAATTGGCATAGATGCATCCACAGGCAATAAAAAACCAAAACAAAACAAGTTGTTCTGCCATTAAGAACAAATTATATTTAAAACTTTCATGTGTTTTAGAGGCTTGCAAAGTGGACCTAATAGGGGAAAAATGAGCAAACCTGTTGAAAAGCTGAAAACTATTTTCATTTCAGTTGTGACCTGATAAAGAAAACAAAAGCTAATTGGACTCTCTGATATTTGCAGCAGTCTACATAGAAACATGGAAAAAAGACCTCTGAAAAATGATACATATACCTAATAAACTATATTTCATCAGATCTATAAAAAGTATTTGAGACATACGCTTAACATAGTTGAGCAAGATAATTTTTTGTGCTTTAAACAGTATATGTCAAGTAACTCTTAAAAACAAAAAAGCTGAGTTTCTTAAAGGAGCCCTGAGAGAATCCAAGACAGTGAAATGCAAGACCCAAGTGCCTAAGTCTCCTAGGCACGTTCTAGATTCACAGCTTTAACACCTACATGTGTTCTATGACCTCTGATATTCATTCTAACCTCAAAACTGCACTAACACTCCTGAGTGAAACAGAGCATCCGTTCAGCTCAGAGTGATACAATCAGTGCTTTTTCTTGCCCTTTTCAACAATTCAAGAACATATTCCAAAAAGTGATTGCAACCACAAGCTGACTACAGAGGAACTAGGAGGTAGTTGTTCGGTAAAATGCGAACAAGGAGAGCTTTATTGTTATTTATACTGATTCTTATCCCGTCATTTTTTTATTACATAAAGACAGAGCAAGTTAAAAAATACGGTGGGAAGTTATTGTGTTGGCAGTGGTATATGTATTGTCTAAAACAAACAATTTAAAGGCCCATTAAACAAACATCTCTCATTCTTGACATAAGATCACAGTGCTGCTATCTGCTTTTTAAAGCCTGATTTACAACAGAAGGTGCAGGGTGGAATAAAAACGCGTGAGAAGCATCTGATTAGGGTAGTTGTAAACATCCCCTCAGCCAAAGAGGGTGGTTTTGTCTATAGGTAATGGACAGAGCCACGCTGTCTGCATCTTCTTTCAGTGGCATTATTCTGTTCTGACCAGGCTCAAGTTAGAAATATAGGTTTGCTGCATTGTTTTCCTGTGATTACTGGATGAATAACTCTTGCTGCAGATTTGCTCTCATCATTTCACAGATAATATTGGCAATGATCTTATTTATGATGCAGGACAACAGTGTATGTGTGTGTATATATTCCATTTCTATCTATTTTTCTGTGACCCAACTGATTGGTGATAGCAATATTATAGTAGATAAACAGTGGCAGGCATTTATTTGTGAGTCTGGAATAAACTGATTTTAAGTGATCCTGAATTTGTTCCTAGTGGAAGGGGAATAAAAAGACCGTCACAGCAGGCTATTATCAACTCTCCTGATGGCAGTCTCAGGTAAAAGGTATCAAGAACTGAAAGGTTTCACTGGCAGAGTACCAGCAGGGTAGGTCCTTGGGGTCTGGGACCAGGCAAGTTAGAGGGTATGAGAAACTGGGGAGGTGTTTGTAGGTACCTGTATCTTTACTTTTGCACCTCGACCGCGATTGCATACCCCAGGAAGGCAGGGCATCCTCTGTGGTCTTGCTGGAACAACTCGACTGGAAGCCAAAATAAGCTCAGTGCTTCAAAAGTTCAAAGCCATAATAAATAGCGGGCATGGTTTAAGGGCATGCTCACCTCACCCACCAGCAGGTTAGTCATCTAGTTTCTCCAGACTCCTCTCTGGCCAAGGGAGAGCATGTTTACACTGCAAATGAAGCCCAGACGATCCCCAGGTTTGAGGCCCAAACTGCTTCCTGTTGACTTTGTTAAAACCAGATTTGAGTGCTCCTTTACTCTGAGATGTTCTGAAAATTGCTGTGCCCTCAAGGGTCAGCACAGTAAGGTGCCTATATGCAATGTAAATATACTTGAAAGGCTAGGTTTAGCCTTGCTCAGCCTGGGATATCTTGGATCTTGGGTCATTACTGCTTTTGAATTTTCCGACCCCCCCCACTGCTGCTGTGGGAATCCTGGCCTCAGCAGTAGCCAGCTCCTGCTTCACAAGTTGTCAGATGACTGCTCAAGCACTAGAAAAATCACAAAGTCCCTGTAGAGTTTTATTTATTGTTAGCAGGCAGCTTAAAATTAGCCTGCCTACAACTGTGCAAAACACAATGAGACATTAACACTATTAATTGCTTTTAAAAAAAGATGGGGAAGAGGGGCTGGCAACAGTCACGGGGAGCTGTCATTAGTCATTAAAAGAGAAATGCAGCACAACAGTGAAATTCCCCCAACCCTGCTGTAGCTGTACAACGTCAAGAAATTTTGCTTGCTGTTCTCCTGGTGCAGGAAGCCATGTCTATAGCAGAGCCCTGGCAGGGGTGAGGATATTCCCACAAACTAATTCGTAGATATCCATATCAGCTTTGCTACGTGGTATCTAATTGAATGCAGAAATTTGCTGTGTTTCTTTGGGTTGGAAAGTGTCTGTAGAGGTGGGTCCTGATCAAGGTCAC
This sequence comes from Aptenodytes forsteri, assembly GCF_000699145.1. Lineage (NCBI taxonomy): Eukaryota > Metazoa > Chordata > Aves > Sphenisciformes > Spheniscidae > Aptenodytes > Aptenodytes forsteri. The sequence goes on from NW_008795252.1 coordinate 4,686,993, forward strand.
CACTACAACACATAGGGGGAATTTCTGAGGTGATTTGGAGCATGCAGTGAAGTTCCTGCCACAAGTCTTCTCCCTTTCTCTTTCTCACTTTGTTTACTATAGAGTGGCTGACAGTTGTCAGTTGACTGATGAACAATGTAATTTTACCATTTGTTACCTTATGGGGTAATGCCAGCATGTGGGGGAGTCCTGACCCACTCATCATGATACTGGGTCTTGCTCTCCCCCCCCCATCTCTCCCCCCACTCCTCCCAGCCTCCCCTTTGCTTGAGCAGCTACAAATGACCATGGGTCTGCAGTGCAAGTTGGACAAATTCACTGATAGAGGTTAAAAAAAAAAGTAAAAGAACTTTAACTAGATTGAAAACAAACATCCAGAAGAAAATCAAAGGGAAAAAGAATTTGAGGCAAATTTTGCCTCGAAAACCGGCGTATTGTGAAACCATAGGCATAGTAACTTCATTGATTAACACTGAAACCTACAGATGACAAAATGAGTTATTTTTCCAAAACTTGTAAATTATTATGACTGTACAGAAGACAAGAGTTTCAAAAGTCTGGGTAGTGAATGAAACCTTGACTTCTCTCCGCAGTTCTCAAAAAATTATTCCTGCTTTATCTATAGTGAGCATCACCTAACAAGCATCAAGCTTTTTCAGAATTGCAATGTGGGATAACTACTAGGTAAAGATGTAGATATCACATTCCTGTTTTGGGTACCTTTTCAATAATTACCATTAACCTGAATATAAACCTTCAATTGTAAGTCAGCAGTTACCCATAAAATCATATTGAAGTAATTGCCAACTGCTCTTTTTCTTACTTGGGAAAAGGTGTGGATACTGTCCCACAGTATGTATTTGTAAATGCTGACCAATAAGGAAGACTGGATCTTCACTGACACTCAGACACTAAAAGCTTAATTAATTAAGTAAAAGACACACTTAATAATCAGAAATAGAATAGGCAGGTTGATAAAAAGCTAATATTCAGTCCCAAGACAAAATGGCACTTGATCTTCCAGGAAAAAAATTTTTTAACCTACATCTCCATACAAGCAAGGGACTTCCTTTTGCAACTGTTGGGCTCTGTGTAGAAACAAACAAACTGACCTCCCCTTTTTCCCTTCGTTCAGAGAACTCCTGTATCAGTAACTACAGATGCACCCAACAAGAATATTTAAAGTTCATGTCAGAGGCAGATCCTGTTCATGATGGTCTAAACTCAACCATTAAAGCAGTCTAAAATGGATCGATTGTTAAAGATTAATTGGCCTGATGTTTTTTCTTTCCTGATTTCTCCCCCTCCCCCACCCATGAATTTCAGTAACACTGTTCTATTCATGATCACGCAAGATTTTGAAGATCAACACTTATTTTGAATTGCTGCAGGCTTATAATGTAAGTTATTTAGGTCACTATATTCTCTCCCTCTTCGCCATTCCTCTTGTGCTTTTGGCTAGTCCGATGCTTTTTCTAGTGTTACAACTTCTGCTCTCTTTTCCTGTTCTAAATCAATATAATTCAAGGAAGAGAACTTCTTCCCATCTCTCATTCTAAGATGTCTTGCTGTCAGGAGTTTATATCCAATATTTATCTTCAGTGCACTTGTCTTAATGTGATCCCATTACTTACAGAGATAATCCAAGCAGTCATTTTCAATTTATTATTAGGAATAAGAGAATTTCAGTGATATTAGTAATTCCATTCCTAGTTCAGGACTTCACTGTGCTAGAAATTATGCAACCACCCTCACTCCAGTGCCCTAATATTAATGTTACTAAAAAGACCTTAAGTCCATATAAACAAAAGGATAGTGAATTTTGCTACTGGGGGGAGTAGGAGGGACAGCAGAGGGAAGCAATGACTGTTAAGGTTGTTTATAAGGAATTGCCTAAGATGATTACTGGTAAAAGGGATAGCTAAGCCATCAGTTTTGTGTTCAAATCTGTGGTCTTTAATTGCTTTAGTGTGTGATTTATTATCATTATTATTATATTTTTGGTGGGAAGGGGCAGGGGATTGTCTTGGTTTTGCTTTTTCCTCTAAACATGACTGCACTGAAGGACAAAGAAAGGAAGATAAGCTTGGATACATTTGCTGTTAAAGTTAAAACAAAATTCAAGGGACATGTGGTTTGGGAGGTTTTGCTTGTTTGGTTTTGCCATGGAGCTACTTTAGACTGTAGCTCTACAGGTAGGGCTTGCTGTATCTCAGTCCAGAAATGACTTTATCTCCCATGAAGTCCTTCATCAATTTGTACAGTTTATATCCCCATCATGTTAAGCCAAACTGGTACCGATTTAAGTGACCAGACTTATTTTTCAGTGTACCCCCACAACATTTTTCTGGAAAAGTGCACAGGAGAATGTGGTAGTGACAGTGTCTTCTAATCTCAAAGAAAAGGAAAACCTTAGGGGTACATACAATTTCCTTTAATTTTGCAGCTTCGTTTTCCCCATTCTACTAAGCACTTCTTAAATCTGAAAGGTAGAAGTTATTCTTCACTTCAAGGGGAAGAAATCCAAAGGTGTACAGGGCAACATACAAGAAGTAGGTTCTTCATGCTGATGGATTTTGCTTCCTTTCTACCACTGTATCCTCACAGACACTGCAAAACTAAGGTCACTGTTTCTGATGTGTTTAGGGTTGTGGGGATACATGTTTTCTTCTTCAAGCCAAATGATAAAAACAAAGTGGAAAGGTGTAGCAGGGTCCATTCATAGCTGTTGTGATTCATTATTTTTTTTAAAGCATCTTTAAATTTTTTTTTTATCTGTTTTTAAGTAGCCTATTTTGCAGCTGTATTGTTCAGAGACCCTTGGCCACCCCCTGGATTTCAGTTCTTAATTTGGTGAAATCACCCAAAGGTCATGTCTATAATGAGGCCGCAGTGACTTTTGAACAGTCGTGCTACTTATAGGGACAACAGTGACGAATGTCTTGAAGAGTGACTACAAGGATACATTCAATCCTGATTTAACAACCACTTCTGTCCCTTGGAAAATTGTAACTGGTGTGTAATGTTATAACACAGTGTCAACCCTTTATTTAAAGTGAGCATTGTACATACAAGTGCTGTACGATGACTTTCAGACAGCCAAATACCTTTTTTGCTTTTTAGTAAGTTGGTTCAAATTTCCGGAGCTATTAATAAAGCAAACAGAATAGTTTTATATTTTTATATCAGAGCATAATTATGGTTACCGGTTAGCTGTCTAACTTATCTTGCTGTCCCTGCTAGCTGACTACAAGAATGATTCTTATCATTGGGAATACATTTGATTAAAACCCAGAATATTTGAAAACTTCACTTAAGTGTTCTTCCTCTGTGCAGTGTTAACAGAAGTGGTGCTGTTTCCAGATTTTTAATGCTTGTTCATCTGAACATTAGCCCATATTGAGTCACTAGATATTCCAATGTGTTTATTTAACCATTACTTTTAATGAAAAGTTGGGGGGAAAGCTTAACCTCTCATGAAGGTTAAGTGCTAAGTGCTGAGCTTTGGTCTTTTTATATACTTTAATCCAACTAATACATATAATATGAACTGAACAGTAAAATAATTCACCTATACAGACTTCACCCATGATCTCTATAATAGCAAAAAATGATCACCTTCTGTGCTAATGCATTCTGTTTTCTGAGGTTTGCCTTGAGAACATAGTGATGAGTTTGTAGTGATTTAGGCACCACAGTGCCTCTGAAGAGCTTGCCCTTTTGCTGTCTTTCTGACAATCTCATTTTAAATATCCTACATGTTAAGGGAAATAAATTGAATAATCTACAAAAAGTACCTTTAATCACTAACATTTCACCACAGGGATTATAAAGAAGAGAACAAAGGTTGAGATACAAAAGGAAAAGAATACAAATTATCACAGTTTTTACCTATGTGTCTGAATTTTGTCTGTCTGCCTACAGGATCATATCTTTGATTTCTTGCATATCAGACTCCAGCTGGATCTTATTGCCAGTGAAGTTTCTCGTGAATTTGAAGTGGAAGGGGTTGGGGGTGAGGGGGAGGCGGAATTATACTTTTCCGTAGCATAATTCTAACTGCACACTGAAATACCTAGAGCAAATTTCCATGTTATGTTTTAGTAAGATTTCTAGAAATTTCTTGTGATCCGATAGTTTGAAACTCTTCACAGGAATAACCCATTGGTGTTCTGTTAAATAGGGGCTGTACTGGACTACAGCATGTAATCATGTAATCCATCATATTCTAGCGGCTGTGTTTACTTCACTTACACTTCTGACTACAGCATCATGTAATCCATCATATTCTAGCGGCTGTGTTTACTTCACTTACACCGATGTCATCATATCATACATGTGCATCTAAATGGCACGTTTTGAAACTTAGGCTTTTTCCAGCACGTAAATACCAATCTCCTTGTCCTTATCACACACACAATCGCATTGAAAATATCACCTGTTCCTTTAATGTCATGGTCTTTGTAGCCCTACATCAACAGTCATAGTCCCTGAAGAAGTTTAGAAAGGGTTTAAATATATTTTAGGCTTACCTCTGAGTATCTCAAGCTCTGTTGTTGCTCATTACAAGATTAGCTCAATACCAGTTAAAAGAACTGGATGGATATCAGGATAACCACAGTTGATAATGTAGTTGTTAGTCTGTGTGCGGACACTGGACTGCTCTTCTAACCCAAGCCTTTCTGTTCTGTGGTATATCTCTTGGGCCCTACACCATCCAACAAAAAAGATTGAGCATCACTTAGCAAGCTTGACTGGCAGGTGGGAATCTTGCATGTGTATCATTGGAAGACCCAACTTTCCAGCAAGCACCATGACTTTGGAATTTGAGAGAGAATAAAGTCTGAAACAGCTCAAACATCTCTCCATTTGTCTTGTGTCAGTCTCCTTTCCCATTTGCTCTGCGCGCAGGTCTTTCTGTTGCTCTAACAGCAGACATCAAGCTGGCTAGGACAGAGCAGCCTGGTCTCTAATTCTTTGTCACCTTCAGAAATCATTTGGATACAAACATAGCACTCCCCTTCCTACTAGTCTCCTTGCTATTTGACCTCAGATAAGAGAAAGAGGTTGACTGCTTCACTCTTTTCCACCCTGTGTCAGGAAAGGTCTTTCTAAACCCCTTTCTGCTGGTGGTGAGAATACTACATTTGGCAGCACCAGTGTGGAAATCCAAGGGTCGAAAGCCTGTATGGGAAGAAACCTGTCCACTTTAAGTCTACTGTCATACACATACATCTCCTGCTATGCCCTTGTTGTCCAGTTGTCTTGCTGCACCGTGTGTGTGTATGGGGGAAAGGGGAGGGCACTGCAGCTCTGTTCAGCATTTGTCATCAGGCAAAATAGGCAACAACCTATGCCAAATTCTAAGGCATGTCAGGACAATGCAGGGCACACACTTTCAAGTCTTTACCCCACCACTGGCTCACTCAGTGTAGGTCCTACTGGTCTTCCATGTAACCTGTCTTTTTTCTAGATAAGTATCTTGGTATGTTGTCTTTTCCATAAGAAGATAAAAAGCCTGTCTTAGAAATAGTGATTTCTGACAAAGCCTGAGCCCTGAAAGCAAGCACACACTTAACAGTCTTTAAGGAATTGTCTCCTACTTCAAAGATCTGTGGGTTTTGGTTTTGTTTTTTTTAAAAAAAAAAAAGTGGAAGATGGTGCCTCGTAATATAGGCAGCTAGCAGCTGAGTCCATGGTTATAGTAGTACCACCAGTTATGCCTTATGCTGCCACCTCAGAGTCCCCCTGTTGTGCTGACCCCCTAGATACTTCCAGTCAGTGTGGAACTGCTGCTGTGTGTTCCTCCTCCCTCTGGGCATGGTTGGAAATCCTCTGCTGCGTCTGGAGGACCTAAACCTTTCTGAGTCAGCTCTTTGTAGCCTAGCCTGCTGAAACAGGGGGATAGCACTCCTGCCAAACTGCAGCAGTACCTTGATATTGCTGCTCCCTGCAGTGACTGAACAAACCATGAGACGAAGCTGTTCCCCTTAATGTCCTGTTATCAGGCCACATCATGCTCCCGGACAAGTGACTGCTGGGCATGCAACTACCTATGTGAATTGATATCTGCATGTTGGAGATCAATGTTGTGTGGCAGCCCACACAAATCAAAAACTGATTTAAATGGTGCATCCCACAGTAATCAATGTCTCCGATCTGTGTCTGTGCCTTAGTTTCCTCTACAGATTACATTCTCACTGCTCATCCAGTTTTCTATTTCCAAGATGTAAGAGACGACGCATCAGCACTCAGCTCCTGCTCATCCCCATATAGTGGGTCATTGCTCTGATATCTCTGAAGTAGGTTGCTTGACAAGTTAACTCATGGCCCTGTGATGATGAGCTAAGGCAGATGGTGGTTTACCTTAGCCTGCAGCAAGATGGAGGCTCTTCTGAGTATCTTCACCACAGGTCTCTCTAGAAATATCTCTGTGAATTAAAGTTCAAGAATCTCTTTCCTTTTCCTCCTGCGGGGTGATGAAGTCTATCCAGTACAGACAGATTCTGCATGGGCATCATGCACTTTTTCCCAAAAGATTTCTGGAGTGCCTTTTAGCTGAAGGACAGTGTTTGCCTTCCTTGATACTGCTCCAGTTTTGTTTCAATTTCTTTAGTTTAGTTCTCATACCAAAATGTATCAAGACCAATACATGCAAAGCTGTGATCCCCACATTTTACCTCAGTGAGAATGAGGGCGCAAGTCTGCCTGTGGGACCAGGTGGCATGGGGGGCATATGACACCTTTAGCCTTGCCTGAAGTGTCCATGTACTTTCACATCGGTCTGCTCAAATGGCAGGAGGACACCTTAGGGTCAAGTCAAATGCAGGATTTCTTTGCAGAATTCAGAAGGGCCAGCGGATTAAGGGAGATGGTTTCTTGGCCACATCTCCTTTGACACAGTTTTTTTGGCCGTACCCAAGATCCAAGAGGATTAGGAGGGAACTGTCTGATCTTTTCCACATTCTAGTGTGCAGATTTCTCGTTTAAGGGACTATAACCTTTATTGTACAACTTTTTATTTCTTGTCCTCCTGGAGGGTAAGGGGGTCTGGAGGAAGAAAGGTTGGCTGGTTGGTTTCTACTGCCCCTCAGTTGGCTTTGTAATCTATTACACACAAAATAGGAGAAGATCTTTCTCTTGTTATAGAGAAAGCTAGGGGAGGGGAGAAAAAAAAAAAGTACTTTCTTTGTTTGAAAACTGTAGCAGATGTCTGTGGCAATAAAAAGGCAATTATACTCGTATTATCATGAGAATTTCCAGCAGGAAATCTTGACAAACTCAAAGTTTACTTAACTGAGATAAATACAGTAGATAAATAGCAAACTGAATTTAGTTTACTCTTGTACACAGGTGTACTACACATTTCCTCAAGCCATGATTCACAGCCATAACCTTTCCTAATCACAGGCACAGCAAGATATGTCAGGAGTAGGAATAGGCTCATGTTATAAAATACAGCTATAGATCCAAACTTTCTCTAAAGTTTTGGTGTATTTGGAGCTGATAAACAGGCTTGGGCTCATTTCTGTATCTCTAAAGGGGAGGAACCAAAGGGCCCAATTCGTTTTTCACCCTAGATATTTTATGCTGCTCTGAGGATGCAAGTCTTTGATTGAAAATATCTATAGGGTGTCCTCCACTGGCACAGAGCCCATGGCACAGCTAAGAATTGATTTCTTCCCCCTCTTACAGCAGCCTGGGAAGCAGCTACTCTCTGAGGCTGCTCTGATTTATACTGGGAGCAAGGTAGACCCTGGCAGCACTTAGAATCTGGGAGGCCCACAGATAGCATGAGTGCAATAATATAAATAAGGGGTAATACTCTGGGAATTTGGAGAGTTCTGCTCTTGAAGTAAGGATGCCAAGCAGTACTTCAAGAAAAATTCTCTGTTCAATATTGTTTGCAGGCATGCAAGCCAAAAAAATATGTAAAAGCCAGCTGTACTCTGTTTTACTAGTCACTTCAACTAGAAAATCACTAGATATCTGTCTGATAACACACCAAATTCTTGTTACAATTTTAAGTTTGTTGAATTAGTTCTTTTCACCCCAGTGAGACTCCATTTGTATATCAAGGGTAGCCTTAGCTAGCAAAATCAAATTTGAAGGAGGCTATTTAGGCTTTCCATTTTCTTTCATATTGAACAGCAGCTCAGAAATGTGTATGCTGTGTACTGGTTATGCTGCTGTACTTGTGATACAGATTTACCCTCTGAATGTATTGACAGCAGAAAAGCCATTGACTTTAGGACAACTGCTGAATTATTGAATAATAGTTTTATTATTATAATAACCAACTACAGTGGAATTATTAAATTAACTGCAGATGAACATCCAATCTTCTCAGCTATCTTCTGATAGATCAAGCGGTATTCAAAAAGTAAAGACTTTTGCTTAGATGGGGGAAAAAAACACATTTTATGGTAACTTAGAAGCTATAGCACTTTAATAAAATATATAGACCTTTGGAAGACTTGTTTGAATCTTGTTTGAAATATAGCATGCTGTACTACTGCAAGAGACTACAAACAGATTGTTACTGTCACAATAGACAATATTAGAAAGGATAGAACATTAAGACTGTCACCCAACATTTCTTTTTGCTGTTCAATATGTGTAAGTGTATGCAACCCTGTTCTTTAGATCCTCAGATATTGCCAAACTGTGCACAAGGATTTTTAAGCCACCTCAGTATCTGTCCTCTTCTCAAGGGAGTTGTTTGGCTATTGGAAGAAGCATAAACAAGAGCAATCTAAAGGCTATTCTGTCTTATGGCAACTGCTGTCAGCACACTGTTCCTGTAATCAGGTGTTGCTAACCATAAAGATCTTCCTTCTGTATACCATTTTGCCTAGCTGCATGTCCTGTACCACCAACAAGGAAAAATATCAAAGGAGCATCTTTAAATCATGTTAGACTTCCCCTGCATGAGAAGAATCTCCAAATGGCCGCTTAAGGCAGCCTTTTGCTAACAGAGAAAATAGGCCTGGAAGCAACCTTGAAGACTGGTCAACATCCTGACCTGAGATGGGACCAGCTGAATATTGACTGTTGTTTGCCACATGCTGGCAAGAAGGGATGGTATAGCCCTACTCCTGTGAGATTGAATCACCCTGTTGAACAGCAGCCTTAATATTTAGTTTCATTTCTTTGTTAGATGTTGCTCTCTTCTCAGATTGTGGCCATCTTTAAATTGCTGTGCACAGTGGATCAAATAAACCTTCACTCAAGGTACTCCATAATAGGCAGAATTGAACCATGAAGGGCTGAAATAAAAAACAAATTTCAAATTGATCTGTGAGAGTATTTAATGCATTCAGTCTTGCAGAGCTCTACACTGGAGTGTTTATTATAACATTTATGCTTACCAACTCAGGGAAAAAGAGGTTACTTGTATAACTGCCATATATGCAAGGAAGCCCAGCTAACCAGAGCAGTACAAGTAATAACATATACTGCAATTCTTATTAAAACCCAGCAATAGACTGAAAAATGCATGTTAAACAAGCTCAATCAATAAATATAGTTTAGGAAATTGACATTTATTTATTGATGTTCTGTGTAATAAGTAATGTATGATTAACTATTCATAGCCACTTATTCATGTAGATCTGCAAAAACAAACAGAAAAAAAACCCAAACAGAACTTACAAGTGTTGCTCCCTCTCAACCTGTATATGCTTGCTCACGTTGTTTCTGTTGTTATCATAATAGAATGGATAAAAAGTGTCAGTCCTGGGACTGGTGTCAAGGCCCCATTTGCATGACTGAATTGCATATTCCACCCCTCTTATGAAGAAGTTGTTGAACTCACCATAAACTACATGGAAGGGCGAGAGAGCAGAGACACATAGAATATAGTTCATGCTTTCAAAAGGAATAAGCAAGAAGTGGGCACTAGGCAGAAAAACAGCCAAAAAAAAGTTGTGGCAAAGGCCCCAGTTGTGTTACTGAAGCAGGAAAGGTAACAGGAAAGATCAAGGTCGTTATCAATATCACAGTGAATAACAGTAGGCTCTGTACCATGCTAAAAAAGACAAACGATACCCAACCAGACAAAAAACAACCAACCAAACAAAAAAACCCCAACCTTTCTATGGCACCTACTGTCATGATCTGAAAAGGAAAACTTCCCTCCTCTCCCCAAACTTCGATGAGTGTGCTGTGAGATACAAATGATACTTACTAACCAGGCACCTGAGGACTTTGATCCCTCAGGGGACATCGGTGCCCCCTGCAATCCTTCCTGCTGGGGTGGTCTTTAGCACCAGGACTTCTGCTTTGTCCCCAGTTACAGTGCACATCCGCTTACTGGGGCTGATCAGTGTGACAGCGGCAAAGGAGTGAGAAAACTATTTTACTTGTGTACAGCTTTAAGGCCCTAGGGAAGTACAACGAACATTGGCCCAACTCCTTACCTACAGCACAGGTAGACATGGGATTTAAGCTGCTTCTCCCCTCCTCTGAATTTCTGAGAGTCCCTGGCGGTTGCCCAAGTTCCCAGTCTAACACAGAGCAACGTTAAAGCTCTTCTAGAGCAGTTGTGTTGCCTGCGAGATGTTGCCGCTGTGCAGCCTGCAGAACAGCATGGTTCTGGCATCCCCACGCCACGCTTGGGAAGGGGATGCTGAGGATTTGGCTTTACGAGCTAACCGCTGAGGACTGGATTTATGGTATCTGTACTCCACGCAAACATGGCATAGACCAAAATGTGACTCAGAACTATGTCTGAGTTTACCCAGCGCTACAACAAAGGAGTATCTCCTCCCTGCTTTCCCAGCTCTGGCGCCCAGTGGTGCTCAGAAGATGAGTGCACAGGTGTACTGCCTAAAGATCAAAACATGGCCCTCTATTTCTGTTGGTGTGAGGCAAAACAGAAGGAAAGCCAGGAAAATTGTCGGGGAACAGATTGTAAAAACATGTTTAATTTTGCTTACAAGAGAAATAATCAGTACTATCTAAAACCCTGCAAGTTGTAATTTCTAGTATATTACTGCTAATTAGCAAATGTATTATAGCCTAATTTGATCTCTCAGAGAAGGCATCTTTTAAAAAAAAGATATTTTCTGTGAAGTGATCAAACAGGCAAGAGGCTATTGTCAGGGTTTTTTCTTCTTTTTGCTGCTGAAGTACAGTGCTCTTATTTTATGTCCATGGCATTTGTTACTGGCCTTTTCCCTAGCTCTTTCCACTTTCTTCCTCCTTTCAGGAAAAGTTGTTCTCTGCTCCTCATCTGTTGGTCCTATTACTGTGCAAATAGCACATGCAGAAGCCTATTAATTCAGCTCGATCGGAGTACGCAATGGACAGTATACCAGGGAGAGCAGGAGTTTTGAGCCACGCTGTAAGTGCTTATTCCCAGTTTCATTGCGCAGTACCAGTCGTGAAGCTTCCCTCTCTCCCCTTCTGTCACTATCGAGGCTGTGCCTGGCTGCATGCTTTTGTCTCAGTTTGTGGGACCTTGCTGAATCAGGGCAACCAAGTTGGTGTTCGTTCTGGTCTCATTCCCGTACTAGTTTCCCCCTACAACTGCCTCAGCAAGGTCACCATCTACCCAAGGTGTACCTTTGTGTACCTTAATGTGTCACGTATACATGATATACGTACATGTATACATATATGTAATAATGTACCATGTCATTCTTACTGTACAATCCAGTGCTGTTAACGTAGTTTCTTTGAGTGACTTCTATACTTCAAAGTTTTTCAAGCCTCTTGTCTTCCTGAACTGTGTTAGTAAATGGCTGCTAAGGGAGAAAGATTGCTTTGGTATTTTAAAAATGATGTTTTGCTTTTGATCAGGCAGCTGTTTAAGATGTTTCCAGAGGCTCCATTTTTTGTGCTGCCTTTTGGTGGAGACAAACCCCTATCAATATATGCTTTTTGTGTATTGAAAAGCATGATTTTTCTTGTTTCTGCCTTAAGTGATTTTATCTGCACTTAAAACACACAAATGCATGCGTGTGTGGACACAAAGAGCCCCAAGAAAAGCAAGAACGAAGAACAGTACCAAAATTACTTACTGCATATCTATTTCACTAGGAGTAGTGTCGTGGTTTAATTTCAGTCGGCAACTAAGCACCACGCAGCCGCTCGCTCACTCCCCCCCACCCGGTGGGATGGGGGAGAGAATTGGAAGAGCACAAGTGAGAAAAACTCGTGAGTTGAGATAAAGACAGTTTAATAATTGAAATAAAATGATAATAATAATATGATGATGATAATAATAATAATACACAAAGCAAGTGATGCACAATGCAATCGCTCACCACCCGTTGACCGATGCCCAGCCAGTCCCCGAGCAGCGGCCCCCCCGGCCAGCTTTCCCAGTTTATGTACTGAGCATG
>NW_008795252.1:4700086-4718401 GCF_000699145.1 Aptenodytes forsteri
TACCTAGCAACAACTAAAACATCGGTGCGTTATCAACTTTGTTCTCATCCTAAATCCAAAACACTGTACCAGCTACTAGAAAAGAAATTAACTCTATCCCTGCCAAAACCAGGACAAGTAGGTATTGGGCAACTTTTTATTTGTGATACAAATATTCCTGAATTCAGTTGGATTACTGACAAATGTGAGGTTACTGAGGGATGGAAGCTTTTACAGGTTTGGAGCTCCAGATGTGTTTTAGTTCAGTTTTTCCTGTGTAAAATACTGCTTAATTTTAAGAAGTATGCAACAACCTAAAATATCAGAAAAATAACTTCGCCTAATAGCATAATTCTTACTTAGTCATTTTTTTTATTTATGTTTCTTAGCGGTATTGATTTATCTTCTAAAAGAGTTCCTCTGATTTTAGACAGAACTGAAATCAAATCCCTCAGGCTTTAACTGTGAAGCTGGAGAAGCTTATTAGGATTTTTAACATTCCAAGTTGCTTTCTGAACAGATTGCACGAGCTAGTTGATGAAACTTGAGCTAATTACTCTAATGTTGACAAATGCACTAGCACAAAAAAAGTCACATTTAAAAAAATTAAAAAATAAAAAATTGCACCTCTTCAAGAAATGCTAAATAGATTCAGTGAGTTGTGGGTGTAATAGAGATATTTTTGCAGAGGTTTCTTCAGGAAGAGAAGAAAGAAAAAAAAAAAACCACACAAAACCAAGCCAAAATACTATTTATAAACAAAAAATGTGTCATCACTGATTATTTGAGAATTAATGTTAATGAAAAATGCTTAGGATTTTCGAAAATTGAAATAAATCAGTTTGATAGTTGGTAGGGTGAGAAACTGCCTCACAAAGCGGTCTTGCTATGTTAGGGGGTACTGAAAATTTCTACAGAGCCTCTCGGTCTGTAGCATCATACCGAGGAGGGTTGGGTCACGATCACTGAGCGCAGCCACCAGCTCTGCAGGGTTCTTCTATGTGCCGAGTTGGCTGGTACCACATCAAGTTCTCTGAACTTTCATTACCAGAGGTAGGTGAGCTCAGCCTACAAAGTAGAGAGGAGTTGCTATCACTGAAAGACTCCCTGCACATTAGCAGCACACAAAGTATCAGATCTATAGATTTGGTTAAACCCAGCCTTGGAATAACTATGTTAAAATCTGTAACTCCTGAAGTAAGGATAAATTCAGGCTTGTACTCTTTTTTTTTTTTTTTTTTTTAATTTGTGCTTGACTATCTAGATGCACACTCATAAATGAAGGGAAAGAAATTGGTAAAGATATTATACTATGATACACTTATTTTAAAGAAAAACTTTGCAAAAAAAGTATAAATTTGAAAACATGAATATGCATTGGAGGTAATCCAAACATCCTTAACCCTGCCCAAATTTTGCTTGTCAAAGAAAAACGAAAAATGCTTAACTAATTGCTGATATTTCAGTTCAGTACTCTTTAAACTTAAATGGAAGCAGTGTGGTTATGACATGAAGGTTTCCTCCCACTTAAACTTACTATGCCTCAGAGAGAAATGTACCATCTTTTTTTTTTTTTTTTTTTTTTTTTACTATTTACTTAATAGTTTTGACCTTTCAGCCAATTGTCCTTATCTGTCATTACAGTGCATGATCAATCATTTCATGCCTTGTCATCTATAAAATACCAGCAAGAGGGAAAAGTTTTCTGTTCTATTGCTTTTCTTGAGCTTTTTTTTTTTTTAATCAGAGTATCTTCCTGTTTAATAAGAAGGAAAAAAAATATGCTTCAAGTTACACTGGTTTAATCAACTTCATGGATTTCATGAGTGCAAATGGATGAGTTCACGAGAAGCTTATAATTTTATTTGTTAATTTTGGTATTGGTTAATGGCCAGTACTTTAATATGCACCAAACAAGCCATGTTTGTATGTCACTAACTTCCTTCTGAATTTTTGAGCAAGAAACAGAGGCAGAAGTAACGAGTGACACTACATACCTGTGCATACATACACACACGTGTGCACTTATGCATGAACATGGTCAGTCTGAGGATGGTTCTTCAGTTAGGACAGGGCTTCAGGTTTCTGGAGATTCAGGTAACCTTCATTGCAACCAACTTGTGCAAGGGTAAAAATTTCAGGAACACTTGTGTTGCAGGAACCTAAATGACATTTACAAACTCAAAGCATCACTTAACAGGACTTGTCTGCAGCAGGAAGCCAGAACCGTGCAAGGGTCATGAGCTAGTAGGAACGTTGTAATACAGTGTGACACTCTGCAAACATTTCAAGTTGAGGCCTGAAAACAGTCCGCTGTTTTCAAAAAGGCCTTTCTGGTGTAGGTCTAGTGATATGTGAACATGTCTAACGTTTCTTTTTCCAGAAACAGCATGTAGGCTGCTCCCCGGAGGAGCACTCTGCTATGTTCCAGTGAGCAGTACAGAAAAGGCTGCTGGCTGATCCATATCATTACTGCAGCACAGCACAATACTGCTTGTAGTGAAGGTTAAGTGATTTAGGATCTGAAGTACTCTTGGAAACCATGCTTTTTGCTTCTCTTGTCTTCATTTTCCTGATTATAAACCAGAGATAATAGCACTTCTTGACTTCCCATGGGGTACTGAGAAGATGAGTACATGAAAGATTGAGAGAACTGTAGCTACTGCATGGTGACCCAGTAATGGGGGCACCTAAAGTACCTTTAGGTAAACAACTTCAGCAAAAACATCCACTTGCATCCCTAAACTGAAAAATGTCAAATGTATATTTAAAAACTTCTCAAATGTTTTACGTGTTGTTTTTTTGCGGGGCGGGGAGTTTTTTTGTGTTGTCGTTATTTCAGGGAGGCAGAGTAGTCATGCAAATGATTTGGAGAGAATGAGAGAACTTGGGGGAATACACATCAGACGGAGTAAGAAGGAAGGAGACCAAGCATGTAACAAACTTCAGTCATGTATTATTTGTGCCATTATTTGGCATTCCTTCTTAACTGAAACAAGTTAGACTCCCCAGTGCCTGTGAACACCAAGGACATCCTTCATTATCTGAACCTTTAAAGTATCTTGGTTTTATTTGGGATAATTGGGGTTGTTCTATCAACAGTTTTTCTGTGATCCTAACACAGAGCATGAAAAGGGTAATATAAAGAAAGGTGAAGATACAAACATACTACTAAGGTTACTTCTTACTTCTCGTAAGGCAAGTTTTGCACAGCTCTAGTTGTAATTCTTTAAAATATACATATGTCCCTTTGATGTTGTATCGAAGTAGAAGCCAGACATAATACTAGCAACTTAGTTGCTGTTCACCTCTGAAGCCAATGAGCAGTAGAGAAACAGGGGAGCGTGCTTTGAAGTGCTTGGTATTACATGGGAAAATATGCACTTCAATGAGAATGTACCATGTGTAGGAGACTGCTGTTGAGATGAGCTTTAAAGTCAAAAGAAGGGCAGGAGCCAAAAAGTTCACCTTCAGGTTTGTACCTGAACCTTCTTGAAGCTTGTGGGGATATTTATATTCTCAGCCAGCACAACTGATAGAAACGAGCAAAGTTTGAAGTTGAGTTCCAAATCAAAACTTTTGTGGATGACGGATCTGTGTTTGCAGTTCTAGTCTGGTTTTGATCTCTAATACCTTGCTCTTCAATGGCTTTTCAGCAGTGGAATTCTAAGGGCTGGAGATGGGGGGAAAACTGTATAATTAACTTTATTTTGCAGAACAGAATCCAAGGCAGAAAGCAATGTCCCAGGGAGGTGGCTTGTGCCTGCTCCCCCAGCTCTGTAGTGGGACAGGTAGGTCTGCACCCCTCCTGTTCTACTCAGAAGGGCAGAGTATTGCTAAAGTCATTGTCTCTTAATGGGGTTAATTCTCTTCAGCTGATTGTAATATAAATCGTATTAACTATATAAAGTCTAATGCATACTGAACACAGGAAAGAATTAATGCAATGAATGCACAATATCCATTGTCCACTGATCAAAAGATCAAAACAATTTTTTAACTTTCCTTAATATTTGATTGTTCCTTCTCCAAGAAAAGTCACCCTTCATAGCATTGTTCTAGCCTTTTATTAATATTTCTGAACTCAAGTGCCTGATTCTTTATATAGTATTGCACTTTCTACTGTTACTTACAGCACTGCAGTGCGTTACCAAATAAGAACAGCTTTCACAAGATGGGACAAAAGGCCTTCAGTGTGGTTTTCACATGGCATGTCCCACCGGTTTGTGCAGTGGAAGGTCTGAAAAACTTGATGTTCTTCTCTCTGGGAGTGAGGGAGTCCATCATTTTACTATCTCTGTGTCATTAAACAAAACTTGCCCTAGAAGACGTTTTCTCACTCTTCCTATCCTCCCTCTCCCAACCCCCAAGAAACATTAAGACTTCATAGTGTTCTGCAGTTGGACATGGTCTCACTAACACATGCCTATTTTCATACAATCCACATATTTGGCAACTTTCAGAAAATGTACATGAGTATTTGGGAATCTCCTTCTTAGTGAAAAATGGGGGCTCCCTCTGGCCCAGTGTTCAGCCCCTGGCAGTGGCCATAAATTACAAAGCACTTACTGATGTGTCCCCCAATTTGCCCTCCCAGCTGATTTGGGTCTTCATGAGCCTGAGGTTGTGCATCTTTGTTTTAATAGCCCCTGATTGATAATGACAAAAAGTTTAGGAGGGTTAGACAAATTAATGTAAGGAGAAGGAAAAAAAACCCAAAAAATCCAAAATCAAACAAACAAAAAAACCCCAAAACAAAAATTTTGTGGGAGCGGTTAAAAAAAAAAAAAAAAAGAAAAAGAAAAAATAAAGAAACCTTTTTCTAAGACACCTTCACTCAATCTCTTTCAGCTCAAACTGAGAAATTGTGACCAATCATTGCCTAGTCACTTTGTCTGTGCCTCTCATGATGTTTATTGACTTCTCTCTGCCACCTCTTCCTTTATGAAGAATCCTATTGAATCACTCCTTGAACAGAAGCTGTGCAACCTTTGCTACTCCTTATTGCCTAGAAACCTTTTTCTAAGACACCTTCACTCAATCTCTTTCAGCTCAAACTGAGAAATTGTGACCAATCATTGCCTAGTCACTTTGTCTGTGCCTCTCATGATGTTTATTGACTTCTCTCTGCCACCTCTTCCTTTATGAAGAATCCTATTGAATCACTCCTTGAACAGAAGCTGTGCAACCTTTGCTACTCCTTATTGCCTTCCTGCCATGACTTTTTTCTAATTGTTATATCCTTGTTGAGAGAGGAGACCAGAACTTCACAGATTATTTGAGATGTGAATGCACAGTGGATTTATAGTGTCATGACAATGGTTTTTGGTTTGTTCTCTGTTCCTCTCCTACTCATTTTTAACATTGTCTGCTTGTTTGATCACTAGTAAGCTCTGAGGTGGCATATTTACGGAAATAGCTAAAATAGCTCCAAGATCCTGTTCCTTAATGCTAATAGCTAGCATACAGTTGCTGTGAGATGAGGGGATGGCTTATTTTTCACCATTTGCACTGAATTTAATTTGCTATTTTATTATGTTACTATTATGAAATTTTTCACAAATCTTTACAACTGAATTTTGTTTTTGCTACCTCTCAATCCAGTACTGCCAGCAAGTTGTGTTTGTGATGAACGCTCTTTGTCATCACTATTTACCCCCACCTCCAAATCTCTTATGTACATGGCAAGCAGCTAGACCTGCCATGTCGGCGGTGAGCTCCTGCCTTGTCCTCTCTCTGTTGTACGTAGCTGAACTTCAATCCACAGTGGCACAGGGAAAAAAACAACTTAAAAATGCAATTCAGTTGAACTGTTAATCACAGAAACTTGAAGGAAAGAAAATTAGTTTAAGGCACCATGTTTTAATAGGAACTTATTAGAAAGGGAAAAGAGTAACATGACTGTGGGGAGTTCATCCTACCATCCTGTTGTGCATTTAATACTCTTCTGTAATACTATAATGCTCTGAAACAACATATCTGCACAGGACCTCAGTTGGGCTTGGGCTTTGCCTCTATCCCCTTAAAAACCTTGTGAACATCTCTCCTTAGTCTAAAACTCTCAGTAATATGAGGTCTCCAGGAGTAGTGGGGTTTTGGGGCAGGGTTTTTTGTTGTTGGTTGGTTGGTTCATGGGTTGTTTTTTGTTTATTTGTTTGGGATTTTTTTTTTAAGTGGCTTTGAAATGACTGCAGCTACCTGAACACCTAACTCTTCATTGGGATTTAATTTTTGTATAAAGCTATTGATATTGATACAGATACACTGCAGAGATGACTTTGAGTGGTAAAAGGAAAAGAATCCGCTCATGCAGATGAGCGAATTGGAAGGAGGACAAAAAAAAAAAGCAGTGACAGAGGAAGATTTGAATGGTGCAGCTGAACTGTGCCTGCTTGGCACAGGGGAAGGAGATAAAAATAATTCCTTTCCCTAATTAGCAGTAACACAGTTCACTGTTACAAGCAGGAAAACTTTAACTCCTTACTGGCACAAACTGTGCTGTTTGGTTTCTTCCTGGGTTTTCCCACCTATTGTGTTAAAATTAGAACCACCCAACCACATTTCACAGACAATAGCTGGTCCAGCTGTTTGATGTCATTACAGATTTTCTGGCCTTTGATGCTTACTCCTGTTTTCATTAGGACCACTATTCCTCTCGCTCAGTCTGTGAATAGTCACCAAAGAGTTAATTTACATCTTCGCACAAATGAAAGGTTGGAAATTTCTAATGGGAGAATGGGAAACAATAATGATTTTCTTTTTCTGATTAGTTACTTCTTGTGCTTAGAAAAGCAAAATTTACATCTCTAGTTAGGAAGGATTAGTTGCTTTCCCTTCGTGTTAGGTTGTTTTGTTTTCATGCACCAGCAAAAGGTTATAATGCTTGGTTTGCAAAACCTTCTGGTTTTGCCAGTATATACCTTCATGTCTATATCCATTGCAGGCATCTTTTTTGGGAAAGAAAAAAAAAATAATAATAATAAAGGAAAAACAACAGATCTTGAGTTTGAAAGGGTTTCTTTTGGGACTAATTTACAATTCTACTCATTAATCTGTTTAAGTATTACACACAGATAGTGGGGGAACTATACAAAGATAATGGATAAACTAGGAAGGGGGGGGCTGTTTTAAAAGAGAAGGCACCCTTAGCATTTGTATCTAATCGATATCGAAGTTATAAGTCAGCTAAGCCTTATGTCCCTAGCCAAATGACTGAGTATAAGTGTATTTCTATATGGCTCTTTAATGTTAAGTGACAAGGAAAGGCAGCCACTTAAAAGTATTTGACATTCATAAGCATCCAAAAGACTTTCTGTCATCTTCTATTTATTCATTCACTAGACTAGAAAAAGCTACCCTGCTTTGTTTTTTCCCTTTCTTTCAGGGCAGCAGTCAATGCATGTGTCAAACCTTAGCTCTTCTCATCTGTGCTTCATGGTGTCCGTATCCCTCGCTTCTCTTTCTCTCTGCTATCACCAAACAGCTTTGTGTGCCCGTTAACAGTGAGGAGTGCCACAGCTGGAATTTCCAACTCCCAGTCTGAAAGGATGAAAGGGACACTGAGTGTGCTCCTGCCCCTCCTGAAGTCAGTAGCACATCCCCTTTCAGCAGAAGCAGAATCAGACTGAGTGCCAATCGAAAATTGTCTGGAAAAAATGCCCAACTTAAAGTGCCTTATTTTATAAATTTGCTTTAAGAGTATTTTGGGTGCTTTTCTGACATAACACAGGAAGCTTTTAATTCAAAAAATATTAATAGTGTTCTTCAACACCTTGAATTTTAGCTGGTGTGCACTTGCTTTGTATATTCAGCTTTGCATATAAAATGTGTTCAGATTGCCTATAATATTCAGAGTAGAGTACAGGAATGTTGGGTTTTTTTTTAAATAAAGGAAATGGTCCTCTTTCTTAAAAATGTTTCATACAAGAATATTTAGGCAGCTAAGCTACTAAGCTAATTGTGTCAGAAGAATTTGAAGATTGTGCCATAAGGAAATAAAAATATGTTATTTTGAAATGGAGTTTAAAAAAAGAAAAAAGCTTGCAGGGAAAACAACCAAAAACTTTCTGAAGTGTTCTAAATAGTGTAACTGGCACACTAAACAAAAAAACCCTTTGCGCTGTTACCCATAACCAAATAAAAAGGCTTCTGCAAGTCAGTATGTTTTGACCCTTTTTAAGCTGATCTTCTGAAAAACTTCCACTTTTGAATTCCTGTCTGTCTGTCTGCCCCTGCTAACAACTATTGAATACATTGTCTAATTTTAACCATGTTGCAGAGAGGAACAGTTTTAAGGACACTTTTTGTCCCTACAAGTTTCAAGAAAGTGGACAGAGTCCCACAAGCGTCCCTCTCATGGAAAGACTGCAGCAGGAACTTCAGTTTTATTAGCCCCTAGGGAATTAATACCTGAAAGTGTTGGAGGAATGAGTCAACCACAAGAAAAAGATTAAACTTCCCTTTGTGCCTTACTAGATGAAAGAACCCAAACACAGTACACTAAACCACACAAAATGGAGCTACACAAGGTCTGCCCTGTGCTGCTGGTCTTGGGAGGGGTATTTTAGGATTTGAGATTTTTTTTTCTTTCTTTCTTAATTAAAGGGATAAATATTTCAGCAGTTTACTAGCTGGCACGAGAGAAAGGGAGGCCAAATGTCACCTCTTCTCTAGTGTGGGTTTTTTCCTCTTCTGTCAGAAGAGAAAATTGAAGTTCTGTGGGATTCCTTAGTCAGTGTCTGTGGAAAACTACGTTGCTGTGCCACTTTGCTTGCTGTCTCCTTCTACAGGTTGTCATAACAGAAATCTGTTTTTCTTTAGAAGAAAAAGAAAGCGCAGCCAGGGCTATTCAACTGTAGGA
Organism: Aptenodytes forsteri; assembly: GCF_000699145.1. Taxonomy (NCBI): domain Eukaryota; kingdom Metazoa; phylum Chordata; class Aves; order Sphenisciformes; family Spheniscidae; genus Aptenodytes; species Aptenodytes forsteri. The sequence continues at coordinate 4,708,926 of NW_008795252.1, forward strand.
TTGCACAAGCAGGCAAATACAGGTGACACTGATCAAAGATGCAGGGGACAGGGATATTCAAGTAATCTATGTGTATCTCCTGTCGTACTAACAGTTGCAGGGTCTCAGGAATTGCTGTACAATAATGCATCTAAGTGCCTTGCTCCTGAGGTGGACAGGAGCTAATGCTTCGAGAGAAAGAAAAGGAAAACCAATAGATGTTCTTCCAGCTCATGCAACAGAAGTGGGAAAAATTCCGAAGTATAATGACGCTTCCTTTGTAATGACTTATGTTAGTGTTTCAACCGTGAGGTTAAAATTACAGGCAACATACTGACAGCCAGAGTCACACTTTCTTACTAACCTCCGCATTTCAGTGTTTACAGTGTGTGTGACACCCCCATTTGTAAGCACACAAAGCATAATTTAGCAACATGCAGCAGGTTAGTTAAGACCCACATAACCAAATTGTGTGAGGAGACAGAGTTTGCTTATGTAGCAAGCACTGTGCATGCTTGCAGTTAAATTCTGCCTTGTATATTTAATTTCAGCCTCAGTCTAAACATACTGCTTTGGACCTGGGAAAAACAGGAGCTTAACAATGGAAGTGGTACTGATGACACTGCTGCAGTTGCAAATGATGCCATTTTAATACTTAGCTGATATTCAGGAGCTTTCAGTCTTGGGTTGAAGAGATCTGATTGAAAATCAGATACAGGCATATATGGAGAATTCCAGGTTCCCCGGTTGCCTTGAAGTTAAGTGGAGTGGGCACTTGATTATTATGAAGGCTAGAATTGGATTGAAGAATCATACTTAAAGGTGTAATAGAGCTCAGAAAGTGTCAGACCTTGGAAGTACCTAGCCCTTGATTGTAGCAGCTGGAAGTGATTTAACAAGTACTTGAGGTGACAGAATCAAATGCTTTATGTGATGAATGGGCTGTTTCAATATAGCAAATGATTTTGCTCTTTAAAAATCAGAATTAAACAGTTTGTTTTTTTGTGAGGAGTGAGATCACAGAGCAAGGAAGTATATGCGTGCACGTACCCAGAGATATAGCATTTCATGTTAATCTTGTCTTTATAATAATATGTTCACTTATTTTTGAATTTACTGTTATGCACTGGTCCTTCTCCTGGGGGTGGAAGAGTGAGTGTGTACTTTATACATGACGGTGTCCTAAGAAGCTGAAATAGCGTGACCTAAGTAGAACCAGCTCTTTTCCTTAGTGACTTATAAGATGAAAAATAAATTTGCTAAATAATGTTACCAGCCAAATTCAAGAGGCAAATAACTTCAAATATCTGTCACATAACAATATTTGGCAACTGGGTATCTGGATGAATATATACGGAACTGGATGCAGAGTTGGGAGGATTTTCCTCAGATTCATGCATGGGGGTTTTTGTCCAAGTAGGCCCCATCTTAGATTCAGTCATATGGATCACTTAACACTGTTGCACCTATAATTCAGGTATCCTGTCTTAAAAGAAGTTCCACTCCACTTGACAGTCCCACAGCATGGCAGGAAGATTTGTTCTACCATTCACTGTGGCCATGACTTCAGTCCTTATCTTCTCTATTACAGAAAAAGAAAATCCCACACCCCCAAACTTTCCTTAAAAATGACGTCAAACTTGAACCTGATCCTATAGCTGTTCAGTCAGCAGAACAGTTAGCTATAATGTTAGGCTCTCTTGCATTTTTCTATAGGAAAGGAAAAGTGCAGAGAGGAAATTTAACGTTTATCTTTGGTCTTGGTACTAATCAGAATTACTTGGGCTGTTACTGCTCTGCTGTTCCTGAGATTCAGTTTTGAATGTGCTGAGTAATGGACACAGCCAGTCTCAAGGCACAAACAGAAGAGAAATTGCATTTTTAGGATCAATGCTTTAACATAACAACTCCAGGAACACCTTTGAATGTCAAGGATGACTTTGTATTGAAGTGGAACCACACATGCGTGATTAGTTCACTGCCCCTGGTGATTTGTGATCTGAAGTGGGGTCTAAGAGGGTTACAGAAGGCTGGAGGTTCTTGTAGGGCACATGACTATGATTGCTTCAGGGATAACCAGTTGGCAGTAATTGATCTTCATGTCTCCTTTTGCTTCCCCTAGTCAGCAATGAGACAGACGCTGATCTTTGAGCAGACTCTGAGCTCCAGCATTTGGATGGATCCAGCCAGGGCTCACAAATGCCTGATGTTGTCTCTCTCACTTGCATCTTTTGGGTTGTATATTGACTGCTGACCTGAGCATCACTGAGCAGAGACGGCAAATCTCTGCAGATTAAAGGTTTTCAGAGTTAGTACTGAAATGCCTCTGATTTGACTGTTCCCCAAATCAAGTATATAGAGAAACAATATTCTTCTTTAAATCATGCAATACCTCTTGATCCCTGGTCTACCATGCTCAGAACTCTTCAGTGCTTTCTTCTCTTGTATATGAAACAGCACCGTACCTGTGCACGGAGCGGGGAAAAGTCTGGCGCGTCAGGTCGTTTGGTAGGGCAAGGCCTTCAGTCCTACACTGGAGCACCCCTCCACACAGCATCTTCCTCTTTCTCCAAAAGACGCCAGCACCACTGCTCCTCTTTTGTTATTTGGCTTCACATCCCAAACATGCCTGGTATGTGAGGAAAGGCCATAGATTTACAAGCAGAAAGCCGATACGGTTCCCAGAACTGGAGATTCAAATACAACAATCTCCTAAGCAATGAGATATCATAGAATAATCAAGGATAGAAGGAATTTCACCAAGTCCCACCCCCTCCTCAGGGGAGAGTGAACTTCAGCATTAGGTCAAAGTTAGATTCAGATATACAAAAAGGTTGGGCCACACTGATGCTAGGAAACTGTTCAGTTTAAGTTAATGAAATGCCGTTAATGGTGGTATATTCAGAGGTGCTGCCTTTCAGTATCTAAAAACATATGTTGTTACACTTCCCCCAGAACTAAAAAACAGGTTTGAAATGAACATTTTTTTCTTCAGAGATATTTGCATAATTACACAGAGTATGAGTGTTAATGAAGAGCTAGTAATAAAACTGGATGAATTAGCATGACTGAGTGACTTAACGCAATCCTGTTGATCATAGAGTTAGGGATGGCTTGCATTTTGCCAGACCTTTTTTTTTAGTAATCTCTTGCAATTGCACATTTGAATTTGAACTTTCATTAATTATAGCTTTATTTCATGAACATGAAACTTCATTGACTTAAGTGTTTACATCAGTAGAACGCCTATTCTAAAATATGTGCACCTGACAAAATTGTTAATGAACACCTCACCACCACCCCTAACATGAGTACATTTTGGAGTCACTCCAGTTAAGGGAAGCTACATTTTCCTTTTTTTTAATACTTAGTATGTTCTTTTGTATGCTTTTAACTTGCAGGTTAAATTCTTTTTTCTTTCAAAATTAGAAATAGCAGAGTGTGTAATCTCAGGAAGAGAAAAATAGCTGTAGAAGCAGGGTACTACTTCAATAACAACAGTATCCCTCTTCCATCTCCTTGTCTCCCAGTACTGTTTGTTACTGGTCTGCAGCTGAGTTGGTTACCTCACCTCTGACACAGTCAGGTAGGTGAGGCATGCAAGGACTTGTAAGAACAGCTGAGAAAGATGAGTTGTAGCTAAGCCAAATTACTTTGTATTGAAGAGGAGCCACTTATGGGTTTTGTGCTTCTGACTCTTTTAGGGGGGTAATCTCTGGAAGGTAGTAAGTGCCAGATTTAGGGAGAAGTAATGTCTTAAACAATCTCAGCAGGAATATAGCTGCCAAATCAATTGGGCACCTACGGCTTTGGTTCTTAGGTACACTTAAACCTCATTGTTTTCAGTGGAGCTTGATGATGGGGCCCATAATCTCACCAAAAGTCAATGTTGTGTCCCTTTACCTGCTTAAACATGACTGAAAATATCACAAAGCACCAGTGTGTATCGTTAGATCATGAAATAACTCAGATTTCCACCCACCCCGCCCCCGGCTTTGGGCACTCTCAAGAAACTTACCTTTAAGCTAATAATGGCAACTGGGACAGGGAAACAGAAGATTTTGTTATGATATGTTTGAAATTTCTGCTGTCATAATCACTTTGGCAGAGAAATGCTAGAAGTTTCAGTATCAAGTTTGCATGAAGGACATCTTTGCTCAGAAACATTGCATATGTTATTTCAGTCAGAAATGAGGTTTTCGGCTACAGTTTTCTCACTCCACGTTTTTGAGATTCCTCATATTGTCCCATTTATAGGACTGGAATACTGAGATCATCAGTCCCTGAAGCAAACTGCTAAATAGTCAAGCACAAAGAAAAATGCTGAAACTTAACAGTGAAAGCATTCTTTCCCTGTTCCCATTCTGTCTCCAAAGACGGAACAGGCAAGGAGATATGTATCAGCTTTGGCTTTCATTAAATTGACAATGATAATTTAACACTGAATATATATATATATTTAAAAATATATTATATATAGTAAATATATATATATATTTAACTATTTAGTAGAACAAGAGACAGAGATTTTGGTAAGCAATGTGACCTGGTATAGGATTTCATTAAAAATATGGAAGATATAAGCTTATAGCTTATGGGTGATTTGAAGTGAAAACCTTCATAGGTGTATAGGAAGAAAATTGGAATTGCACTCTAGAGTTTAACAGCCAGAAATATGTATATTATGGTACATACAGCCTGTGAGATTAATGCTGTCAGAAAGACACATGCAAGGGTGAAGGCAGTTTGAAGTGAAGTTGAAATAAAGTTGGCAGGCTATACATTTTTTTGACAACAAAATAAATAAAACATTTTGTATGGTTAATGCACTGTAAAATAGCCAAGTCCATACTGAATACCAGGAATTAAGAGATTCCCTTCTGCCTAGTGAAGTGTATCTGAGCACTCATAAAGTGTTATTTGTAGAAACAGATGAGCCAAGCTGGTTTAGGAATACTCTGGTCTCTAAGAAAATAGGTGAAGGGCATCCCAGTTCAAAGCAGGGCGTCCTCGTTTAGAGCTCTGCTAATCAACAACACAGGCAGAATTCTGTCCCAAAGCAGACATAGTGCTCTCTACATTACAAACCAGGACTTCCCAGTATTTTTTTCTGGGTTTTTGAGCCAAACTTTTCTCACCTGTTATAAATCTATGCCAATAAATTACCATAATATTGTAATTCTTGAAGATGCTTGTGTCAAATATGGAAAGAACACAGGAGAGAGAGAGACAGACAATGGGGTTTAAGTTTAGGAATTTATCCAGGGAGCATAGGTCTGTTTTAACAATGGAAAACCTAGGAGTCATTTTTTTCTCCCTGTGAATCTATGCCTATCTTGAGCTTATAACTTATTTCTACAAAATAATTTTGATTGTTAACATGTAGATACATCCTCATAGATTTTTCAACTGTTACTACTTTTACTACGGATTATTATTTACCTCAATATTCTTATTTCCAGTTCAGTCTTTTTCCTTCACTTTCATTTTGCCATCTAACTAGCAATACTCTTCTGACTTGTATCATTAAATGTATATAATAAGTGGTAAGAAGTCACTGCAAACAATTAATGAAATTCTTAAAATTGTCCTCTCTTGAAATTATTTGCCCGGCAAAATTTGAAGGGCACTAAGCAAAGTCAGAGTGGCATTTCTATGGGTGCTCCTTCCCATTAAGGACCAGGAATTTTGCCTCTCGTACTCTTGACCTGTCCTTGTTCCCCCTCCCAAGATGGAGACTTCCACCGAAACCTTACAAACATCATGCTAGCCAAAGAAATTTTACAGAGACAGACAGTGACATTTTACAATGTTATTTGCCTGAGACCAGGTCAGCTGGTATAACATCATTGATACATCTGGGATAAAACAACAACAAAAAAAGAGGTCTTTTAGTATGGGAATAGGATAAGACATAATTTGCAACAATTGAAAATGATAAATTTTAGAGGATGGAACAGGCCCTGAGTGATGAACAGATTTGGCAGCTAGGTCCACATATGAATTTCTTCACAGCTTCATGAAATTCAGGCTGAGAGTTTCAGTTCAGGCACATCTACAGAGAACTGTTCATCTGAAAGCAATACGCTGCAGGACCCTCTAATTTCTTCTGTGCATGAAAAACTCCTTTGCTACTTAGAGCTTCTGCCTCAAAGCATTTCAATCTCTTAACTTTTGAATCTAGTCTTTCCAGTTGTCTTCCATAGGCCAAATTATACCCCTGCAGCTTATGGCTGGCAGGGATGTTATATACCAGTTGTCTCCTGCAGCTAGGTGTATCTAGTGCAGGAGTGGCACAGAGGGAAACGTTGGTACTCTAAAGCACGGTGCCCCCAGGGATGCTTGGAGAGATGAGTTAAGAGCAGCTCCAGTTATCTGTGCAAAAACGGTGTGCTATTTTTTCTCACGCTCACTGCTTTGATCTTGCTTATCAGCCTGCGAATGAAGCACATGTAGCTAAGCTCCTCCAATGCTCTCCTCCCCTATTGTGTTTCCTGGTATTTGCCTTAAACTAGTTGCCTCTTGCTGATTAGGAAATTACCTGTCTCTAGTTAACTTATACAGGGACAGCCATGTTTTATGGCATCCTGGCTTCTGCTTTTCCATTTGAGAATTCAGCAGCCGTCATATTTGGTTTTTCCCCTTTAACAAAGCCAACATTGATCTTGCAGATCATGCACACTGCACTGTCAGACAAGATAGATAATGATTTGAACTGCAGCAAATGGGACTATATGACATCACACTTTTGTGAGCAGACAAATCTGTAATCTTATTTAGTTTGACAGGTATAAAGGGCATTTCAAAAACTGATTATATCTGCTGTGATTTTAAGAAGGTCTGGGATATGACTGGAAAATCTTCACCCAACCTAGTCCCCAGGGAGAAAACTCTTCAAAAGAATAATGCAATACCACTTCTTTGGGGCATTAAAACACACATTCCACCTTTTTTTTTTCCACATTGTGGAAAATATATAATATTACCCCTGTGAAGACTCCAAGGGTGAGAGTGAGGTGCTAGAGCTGAATCTCCATCAAATCTGGGAAGCTGGGTCTGCAACCAAGCTTTGCAGATCAATGTGAAAGAAAAAGCTGAACATGAAAAATGTTTGAACTGTTTAATGAAAATGTGGATCTGTGCTGATTTTGCAGATCCATCTCTTATTGTGAAAGCCCCATCGCCAGCTGGGGATAAGATTCATAAGCATTTTCTGAAGTTTCCATTAATAGTCCTACTAAAACCAGCTGTGACAGACTTGTGGTGCAGCATCAGTCAAAGTCAATATGTCACTTACCTGCAGGGCCCCACCTTTGGGAGGGGGATGCACAGACCTCAGCCGGATCCTTAATCTCACAGAGAAAGGGTTTTGGTAGCACCTGGACTGTCACGGCTGCCCGGCTGCACCAGGGGGAAAGGCTGGTGAAAGGAAATGCTGAAATCCAAGCTCGTTTTCCTGAAACTCGGATGCCTCTCTAAAACCCAGAGTTGACAGCTGTGGGGCGGGGATTTACAAATCCGCTTGTGCACTTAGATGTTGAAATAGTCTCTTCACATGCGGATGGCGTTCAGTTTTTTTCTTTTAAAGCCTATCTGGCATAGGTGCCCATCATTTACACAGGGGACTCCTTTAGGGAACTTGCAGAGGCAGAAGGGCTTCCTTATAGGGAGGGGCAGGTCTGCTGCTGCCCTTATCCCACAAAGTGCCCTAAGCAGCCGGTCACAAGCACCTCCGCTCCTCTCCCCAGAGCTGTACCTCTGGGAAGGAGGCCGAAGCAAAGGCAAGCAAGCAGGGGGAACGGTCCTCAGCTGAGGGATGAGGGACTCCTAAGGACTGCCCTGGGACACTCAGGGGTTTTACAGTTTGGGTAGGATTTGAGGCTGATCTCAGCCTTGCTCTGCTGTTGCTGAGCACAGAAGTACTTTTCTTTTTGTCCAGCCCAAAGATGTTAGGACATGGTCCTCTGTTGGAAAATGAAAAAGTTTCATTTTTCACTCCATCTGCATCACAACGCAGTTTTCCGAAGAGTGATACTGAGACAATCTCTCAATGAATTAAGCATGGCTTGCATGTTTCACCCTAGCCTTATGAGTATTTTGTCATGGGAAGGTGAAATTTTTTTTTAATAAGTCATAAACCATTAGAAAGTGTGATCTGTCATACTGATAAATTTCTAGATGTGTCTCTGTGGCTGAAATTACAACCCTTTAATCTCTAGTTTCTAGTCTAATCTTTACAAAGGCAATTCTATTGTAAATATTTTTGTTAATTCCTCCTGCCTGGCTTTTGGTATTAACTATGTGCCCAGTTGTGCTCTCGCTGAGATGAATGGAAATATTTTACTGATTATCTTGGTGAGGACAGAGCTGTGTATGTGTATGGCTTTCTGTTATGTCCTGCTGGAACATGATGATTTTGCCAATTGCCATAATATAAATTTTAGGTCTGCATAGTGTGAATATTAGTGAACTGATAAACTTCCTGTAGAAGAGATGCATCTTGTCTATATAATGCACCTTGAGGTACTCATGCAGGATGAAATTAGGCTTGGTTTCACAGAATTTTGGGTTTTGTCCCATAGGGCTCCGCCTTCTATTTCTCCTTTTGTTTCATGCAGTAGGGAGGGTTCCTTAGGTGGGTCAGGCCTATATCCTTGAACATATTGCATTGAAGAGCACCGCCACTTAGCAGTCACTTCTCATCTGAACAGCCTGGAAGCAAAGGGAAAGCAGAGCAAGTGTCACCTCTCTGCTGCAAAAGAACAGTCAGTGCTGCCAGAGTCCTGGTGCAACATGTCTTCAACAGAAGGGTGTGATTCAGTTGCTGACAGAAACAATCTTGGCAAGTAAGCTCTTAAGTCTGCCTGTGTGTATGACACAGATTGAAATATCGGTCCTTGAAGAGCTGGACGTGTATTTTATTGGCCCAGTGCTTATTGTTACGTGTTAGAATTGCTTTTAACGGGGGGAGCACCATGAAGAATATGTATGATGTCTTTAAGAAACCACAACTTTGAAAAAAATGTTTATTACTGAAAGGTGTTCCCTGCAACTTCACTTCTTATCTTCATTTTTTGTAAGCTCTGAACAAGGGACAGCTTTGAATGCAAAATCATACAGCACTTACTGCATTGTTTGAAACATTCTCAGTCACTTAGTAATTGTAAAAGGACAAACAAAGAACAGATTGGAAGTGGAAAATCCCATTTCACTACAACCAGATTTTTTTGTAGTGACTGTGTTAATTTTGGATATGAGAAAGAGACTATATATCTTAAAAATAAGAATCTTTTTCTGCCCTTTAAGAAAATAAAAATCCCAATTAAGGGGGGGGGGGGGAGAAAAGACAACATTACCTGCTATTCTGAAAGGAAGTCTATAAAATGGGTATTGAAAATCAAACCCACGAAATAGTCTTAAACATTTGTAGTGTCCCTTCTTGTAGAGAAAATAACCTATTGTGTTAATACTAACAATGAATAATTATTTTAACATCC
>NW_008795252.1:4718722-4748377 GCF_000699145.1 Aptenodytes forsteri
TTATTATTATTATTATTATTTTTAAGCAAACCTGATCTCCTACATAAAATTTCAAGTCAAAATATTCTGATTTTAACTTAGATATCCATGGTTTTCATAATTGAAGTTCATGGCCAACGGCTAAATCCTGATTAGCAGCCGTGTTATTAGTCTTTGTGGAAGAGAGGTTATTTTACTAACTCATTATTTATGTTGGAGCAGGGTAGTCCTTGTGCTGTACAAGCATGTAACTGATGGGCTTAGCTTCCAAAAGAAGCTTCTGAACCCTGTTTTGGTTTTTGGTTTCTGGATTTTTTTTAAAGAAAATAAACCCCAAACATTACAGGGAAGATGTGCATGCCTTAGGCCATCCCTCAGCCCAGCCTATTTTACCCCTTAACAAAATTACTTCAGCTTTCCAGAGTATTCCTGGAAGGGACTGAATTTCTACCAAAGAATGCTAAATTCCCTCACAGCCTGTCAAGTGACACACTGTGACAACAGTACTTTTTGCTTTTGTGCCTCTTCTTTCCAAGTGTTAATGAAATACCCCCCTCAATTAACAGGCTTACAATGAAAAGATTTTAACATGTCTGTAGTCAAGCATGATTTTTTTTTTTAAGTATACCAACATTTTGATCTAAAATAAGATAAACAGCTGCCCTACTTGCCTTATTTTCCCCATCACTTCTTTGGTTCAGAAAATGTGAATTAATTCCTTTTCGTATTTACAAGTTATTTTGCAAGTCAACATGCCAGCAGCTTCCTAACTCTATATGAAACTGCTTGTTTCGGTTCTAGGGGAGGAACTAACACAGTAAAAATTGTGGATCTGTAATATGATGGATCTAAACACATTTCCTTCCAAAGCACTTGATGCAAAACCATGGCATGCTTCTGATTTGTATTCTCTGAATGACATGAGCCCCTTGCGATAATTCTCCACCTTTGAGCAGAAAGTCACTGAAGTCGCTACGTGGCAGAGACCAACACATATGCTTAATTTTGCACCATGCACAGTGTTACGGCAATCATGCGGACACTTGCCCAAACCTTCACAGGCATTGGGCTACAAAAGGAAAGATTCTTATAACAATTAAAGATGAGGGAACATGACAAAATGCCAGGGAAAGACAGGAACAAATAGACTTGAGTCAAACTCCTTAACAGTTTGGAGTCTGATATGCCTCACTTGGTTGAAAAGAAAGGAAAACAAAAGTTCTGGCTTTCATTGAGGGTGGTGAGGACAGTGAAAGTTACTTTGCAGAACACTTTCCAACTTGCCTTCTGCAAAAGTCTATTAAAGTCTCTTTGGAGCACCTGTCTGTTGTGAAAATAATTCATTTTGTCATGCCCAGTAACACACTTGTAGTCGTTTTATGAAAGCTTATGTAGCAGTTTCACCTCTAGCTTTACCCTCTGTTATACTACATCACAAACTCATTTAAATAGTGATATTAATGTTTTTAGAGATCACTACAAATGGTTGGCAGAATCATTGCAGTTAATGTCTCATGGGAGCTATACAAGGGAATTTTATCAGCTTGAGGCTGAGGTATTTGATGAAGTAATAATAAACTAGCTTTGAATTGTCTTTCATTACCCTTTATCTCTCCTAGAGAGAATATAATCTTATTCAAATTATAATGGCCTCTGTTATCAATGTGGTTTACTATTTATTTACCTGCACATGGACATGCAAATGTACATGCATTCTCCTCTTTTTACCGTACCTGTAATGAAATTCCTTCACTATCAGAATCATGCATGACCACAAATTACAAACTAGTTACTCAGAAGTGTAATTTCCCTAGCATTAAAAGCATTAAAAATAAAATTAAAATCCAACTTTTTTTAGGAAAAAAAAAGTACCTCGATAAGGAGTAAAATCCAATCATTAGACTTTAAATGTACCTTCATTTATCTTTAAGACAAACATGATATTTTACCTCAGAAATAGATAGGCTGCCTCATGTCTGGGCACAGAAAGAGACAGGAAGAAATGTTTAAGTAGCACTACAGGGAGAGGGAAGTCCTGGGACTGGAGCAAAGAAAGAGATTCAGATGGCAGAGCTTTGGCTCTCCCTGACCAGACCACCTAAACTTTTCTGAGGCTAGGCTTATTTCAGCTAAACAGGTAGGAATGTGAGACGTGCAACACGTTTCTAGGTTATTTTTATTAATTACTTGGCGGTTGTCAAGCACTCACTAGAGAAAAGGAATAGACAAGCGCAGAGTTAGAGCATGACTGTGCAGGTAGATACGGGGGAAATATTTTTTTGTTAAATGGCTAGGCAGCAAAGCAACTGGACACATGCTGGTACACATCTGCTCTGTTTAGCTTAAATTTATACTGAAAAAACCCCAAAGCCTGCAACCTTGCTCCAGTGGCTGTAACAGCTGCAAATCAGACAGCAGATATCAAAACATTTTGTTACTCTTTCTTCCTTTGAAAGGCTACTAGGTTGAAAACAGGCAGATGGACTGTTCGGATTGCCTTTTTTCTATTATCAGTTCATCTCATTCATGTGCCAAATCAGGGTCTTTTTCCCTTTCTTTTTAGTGCTACAGGATCTAAATTCTTCCCTTCCCAACACAGGCCATGCGACAGCCCGAAAAACTGGCTCTTTGGCTGATCTTGGCTGACGCACTAGATTTTTCTCCATCAGTTTGCCACAAGGCCATTGATTCTGATCGATTTCTAGTCAGTGTTTACTTACTGTCATTTTAATTAAAACCAGGCAAGGGGAAGCAATTATTTAAGCCTGCCTTATCAGACCAGCACTCAGAGTGAGGACAAACACTCTGCTGCAAATGACAGATATTTTTTACCATATAGTCTTCAGGCTTATGTCACAGGGAAGTGTTAAATATGATTTCTATTCTTTCTTTTCAACAGAACTAGATAGAAACCAGGCATGTAACTATAAACAATACCAAATAATATTTATAGCAGTATCTATATTAAGCTTGCTTTGTAACATGAATAATTTGTTGTTGCAATGTATCTGAAACAACCAGATGTACATAAATACTGCGTAGACAATAGGGATATTCAATCCTGAACAGATAAAAGGCTTACCGAGCAAAGTAGAACCAGAATTTAAGAACAATACACATACATATCAAGGAGTTTAACTAGATTTAAAATAAGAAAGGCAGTTCAAAGTTTGCTGAATGACAGAGAAGCAAAGATGCTCAGGAGAAGGTATAGAAACACCAAATGTGTAAAAGCTGATCAAGCCAGATTTTTACTTAAAATTCAAACTAGAAATAATCTGGAATTGAGAGGTAGAGCTCATAAATTTTAACCACCTTGCCAGGAGATTTAAAAAAAAAAAAGTTTCTTAATGAATAACAAAATAGTTGTTTGAAATGGAAGCTAAGGTGAAGCTGGCTACCAGACTACCTTAGAGGATAATTGTTTTCTGTGGTGAAAGTAGATCAAATTCATCAAAAAGAGTGTTTGCCAGATCAGCAGGTCAAAGATAACCAGGGATGCCTAGGTTAAAGGCTGAGTAAAAGAAGAAAGGAATGGTGATTTCCCACAGCCAACAAAACAAGCACACTCAAAAGCCATGAGATATTTCATGCAGCTCTTGTTAATCTGGCCCTTTTTTTTTCTCCCACCCCCCGATTTGGTAGGAAGGATATCCTCGCAGCAATGACAGATACTGCCTGGTGCTTTTCATAGAGGGAAGCAGATTCTAGAGGATGAGAACTTCCTCCAGAATGCCAGAGATGCTGGAGCACTGGACTAGATGCCAATACAAAAAGGGATTGGGACTTGGAGGGTTAGAATCTTTGGAACCGGGTTCAAAACCAGGCCTTGAATGGTGCAAAATAGTTCAAAGTGCTTCTTTTTACTACGTTAAACAAAAACCTGAAATTCTGCCCATTGCTTTTGTTATATAAAATTTCCTTAGTACTCGCAGAACAGGGATTTTAATCTTTCCAAAGCAATCCTGTGCAATTCTGTTTAATCACCCCTCTACTCTCAATTAGATCTGACATGGTAATTCCTATCCTGTTCTAAATTGTTGGGAATTCTTTCTGTGTGTGCTAAAGTAGCCTCAGTATTATACTTGCCAGTGAAATGACCTTTATAACTCTTGTGCAAAGACTATAAAACAGCTTAGTAAATTTATTAAATATTATGTGTTGTCAAAGTATAATCAATTTTTCTAATATCAAGTGACAATTTTTTAAATTTATCCTCAAGGCATGGAAAGGAGTTCACAAACTGAATTTTGTTTGCTTGTTTGCTTCAGTTATTTACAGCACCATAGCCCTCACTGATTTTCAGTATTCAGACATAATACTTAGTGAGAACAGTAATCTTGAAAATTTACACATTTAATAGCAAGAGAAGCTCAAATCACAATTTGGAATTACTTTGCTCTCTTGAGTTGCTTAAAGTTTGGATCATGAGCCAAACTTTTGGCTCGAGCTTTTCCTATAACCAGTTACAGTCTGTGCAAAGTATTGGTCACTTTGTAGGTATAAAGAACTTTAACTTTTACTTAACAGATATAATATTCCTAATTTGATGTTCATGTTTGTAGTTCCAGCATTTTTAAACAGCTGGCAGTAAACAGAAGCAGACAAACCTACACCCTGGAACTTATATTCCCTTCAGGCTGAAAAAATCCAAGTCTGTTGACATTTCAAGATTACTTAGGGGCTTACGAATATACTCAGAAGTTCTGATGGTTAAATAATATAGGATTTTGTCTTTTAGCCTCTCTTGGCATTTGTGAATTCTGAATATTGTGTGCATTCTTTTACAAAATGTTTTCCTACTTACACTTTTAACAAAAAATGTCTCTCATAAATCAAGAGAGTAAGCAAATAACCTTCTAGGTAGCCATAACATGAAGGAATTCCAGTCAGTATGTCCCCAAACCAGTGTGTTTCAAAAAAATTTTCTCCTAGTTCATCCTTCCTCTAAAACACAAAGGCCATTTCTGTATTTGTTTCTAAATGTCTTTTTTTCCTCCAGACTTCCTTCTGTACCGAAAGCTGGTATGCTCCCTTTTTATTAAATAGTAATGATTACTTACCTCAGTTAATAGGCGAAGAACAAAAAGCATTACAACTTCTAGTAGATAAACTAGTTCAAAATCAGTCTGAGCGCCATTAGGGACTAACGGAGTGAGAGGAGGACTTTTCTCTAGCTATAACAACAGGTTTGGAGTAAGGTTCATAATTTACATCCAGTCTTTAACTGAACTGACTGCTATCTCTACTAGTGGGAGTGAACCCTATCAACCCTATTGTTCCACCTAGTGGCTCTGTTGGTAGGTCTGTCCATGACAGATGTATTTCAGGGATATTATAAATGTTCCTAATCATTGTGACAATGTTGTTATTGTCAAGCAATGCAATGCAGAAATACATCTGGATATACAACAAAGGTAAGCCCCATCTGTAAAGGTCAAAGATGAGTTCAGATATGAAGCTGTCTGGAATGTGGAGGATATGTAAGCAAGAATTTAGTTTGGCTTTTTACAGAGACAACATTCAGTCAGGAAGTTCTGCTGTTTGTGAGGACGTACAATTTCCAAATTTTGTGATGGACAATAAGAAAGGATTTTATCTGACAGAGTTGCATAGACTGTTTCCAGTGAGGTATAGGGCACTTCTTCCCCATAAATTAGGAGGAACTAGTTTTGTTAGTTAGGGATTAGCAAAAATCTCTTGATTCAATAGGTATCATGTTGTGAAAAATTGAAAATAACTGATCACTTTGAGGGTTGACTAAAGTTTCAGTCCTTTTCTTCCAAACATAACTGCTTCCCAACACCCCTCCTAGCAGATTTTTATCTTTGATTTTTTTTTTAAAGATCTACCACTATGTATCTAATACGGTCAGTGAGCTCTTGCTCAAAAGAGCACCCAGGGGCACTGGGATTCAGCACTGAACCCCAGTCAAGGGTCTCAGCAAAAGTAGGTCAGTAGTTTGATATTGTTTCATTTTTTCACTCTGCATCTGGTCATCTGACAACACTGGACCTCCTCTGCTTCCCAGTTGTTAGATCTCTGTAATAGCTAGCCTGTGACAACTTAACGATGTTATCCATTGAATTAGCAGTTCAGTTCTAGCTCATGATACGAAGAATGCAAAGCAAATTGGTTTGGCCTCAGCTAAAGTGGAATCTTCACGGCCAATGTGCATGCTCTGCTTCCCCTTCATGTGAATCCGTTTCTCTGTGACGAACCTCATTAGGTGAGGGTTATGGGAACTCCACTTCTTTTTCCACATATCTGAACCAAAATGTCTCCGTAAGCCCAAATCTGTGCAAGGTCTGTAACCCTTCTCGCCAATTTATCTTCTCCATCCCAGCACCTTAGCTGAGATCTCTGGGAGGAGGAAATTACTCACCTGGGGATGGCTACTGTCCTCACACTTCCTCTGGCACCATTAAAATCCCCCACCTGAACGGTAGGTGCAGCATTCACTTTGAGCCCACCTGACAATAACATATCCTAGTACCAGATATTATTTATAGCAGATTATCGTACATGACATTATAGAATTAAGCAGTATTTGTTCATTAGCATAAGTAACTAATTCTGTCACTACATATCCAATGTCAGCAGTGAATTGTTTGTCACAGCAACACTTGGTGGAATCAGTGCTGAATCCCAGCTGCATATCTCTAAGGAAATCGGCGATTTCATATCAAGTGCCTCATTTTCTCTTACTGCTCTGAAATGAACCCACAAAAAGCTAAAGACTGCTTGAGATGCAACATGAGTGGGATAGCTTCCAGCAGGTGTTTCATATCAAAGCTTGAATATTCTGGCACTCCCTGTGCCCACCTAATTCCAATCAAACCAATCCTATGGGGCATTCGCTAAGAAAGGCGCAATGTCTGTGCAGTGTCTGCAGATGTAACTTGCAAAACTTCCTGTGTTAACTATGTGGCTTAAGTATGTAACAAAGCCAGGCAGCAGATCTCTGCTCAGGCTGTGTTGCAGTTAAGAATAGGAATGACTATATTATTTTTAAACAGTCCAATGTCTGAGCTCAGTTTCTGCTGTAAGCTGGACTTCTTCGTTCTTTCTTTTGCTCGAAAGGAAGAGAGTTGGGAGAGTATCTCTGTTTTATCATCCACCTCAAACCATTCCTAGGGAGAAGGCACACTTCAGTGTACTTCTGTGAAGTGAATTAAAGGGTCAGTAAAGCAATTATACTTGAATTTATAAAATAACACTGGAAATTTTCTAATCATACCTGCTAGAGTTTCTGGGATATTTGAATGGGTCTTGGAATACATCAGAATCACAACACTAGGATCAGAAATCAATACAGTTTCCTTTTTGGACCTCACAGATGTGGGGGGAAAGGTTTGATATGTATTGGGCAATTATAACATTCTGATGCTAAAGTGAGTAGACGAGAGTTCTGATGCTAAAGTGAGTAAAGAGCAATACTAGTTCCGTCATTAGAAAAACTGTATCACTCTCAAATGACCCTGTAATTTTCAATCTTTTAAAAGGCAGTAAGTTGCCCATACCATCCTAAACAAAGAAAACCCCTATACAGTATATTAATGTGAATTTCTGTTTTGCAAAGAGACCGCAAGTATATAACACAGCTCTTCCTGTATGTGTCCAGGGGCACTGTTGCTTATTTTAATAACATAAATATTTCATGCTATTTTCCCTTCAGGATCCATTCACCTAAGGAGAGAGCATGAGGTAGATAGTATCTTTTCTTTTTACTCCTCATCAACAACAAAATTGGTTATTAATTTCCAATCAATTGTCATCTAGAAAACTGGTTATGGTAATATATTTACCAAAATGTTTCACAAGACATGTTTTTGTCAGCAGAACTTATTATTTGCATTGCTAGTTGTCACTATTAATATTTGGGAATTTACTTTATAAATTAAGTAGGATTTTGCATGTCCTCCAGACAAACTGTTTCATTAAAGGACAAGTATGCATGTTAACCACCAAGCTATACTACACTGACCTGAGTTGTGAGATGTATTTGGCAAATTCTGTTGCTTTGTAACTGTAGTTGGTAAGCCCAACAATTGCCAAGGGTGTTTATTACAGACAATATTTATAACTTCCCCCATTTCAAAACAGGAGGATCATTGTGTGATCTAATCTAATCACCAGCATAGCACAGATACAGAGCCTCAATCAGGAACTTCTATATTAAGCCCATAATTGCTGCATATCTATATGAAGTCAGTACTTCCAACATTCAAGAAGAACCCTCCAGTGGGATGTGAAAAGTTTAAGAAATATTTTACAATATGATTTAATAAATATTGCATTATGGCAAATTAAGTGTTCAGTGAGAGAGCAGATAGAGCTAATGTTATTGTGTAATTTAGTATGGAAACTCAGTTCAAAGTCCTAAAAAAATCTCACTTCCCTCTTCTCAACAAGGAGAAAAAGAGCAGACTGTAAGCTCTTGGGTGCCCAAGCTCAACAGGCTCTCCCATGTGATACTAAATGACACAGAGCACTTCTTGCCTTTGACCACCAGAAATTGTAAACTCTTTCCTATCTCTACCGCCAGTGCAAATAAGTACTGGAAACACTGATTTTCACTGGAAAATCTCATGCATGTTTAAAAAAACCCCTAAAAAAACCCTAAAAAAGCAATATTAGTAGATTGTGGAATACCTAGAATCTGCTAGCTATTAAAAAGAGCCATATATTCAGTTCGTTACTAATTTTAATACCCACTTCACTGCAATCTTTGGTTTTTTGGTGCTCCTGGAGGGTAGCAGTGCATGACAGAGTTTAGTGTTGAACTCTTCAGGATCCTCAGGCCTTAAAACATGCACATGTTCAAGCTGTTCTGTGTTTCCCCATCCAGGATCCCACCAAAACACACTAAAACAAGAATTCCTCTGTACAGAGCTGTTTTCAGAGTTGGGGCCTTTTTCATTAATCTTTCTAAAGGCCTGGAAAAGACTTTGGGAAGGCAAAGGTGGAGTAGTCAAAGAAGATTTTTTGTTGTTGTTGTTACTGTTATTAGATAAAACACAACCAGCACACGCTTTATTGATCATACCCGATCCTGTAGCAAGCTATCAGCCTAGCAATCGTATAATGGAGATGGTCTTGCCTGCAAAGGAAAATAATTTAATGACACAGAGAAAAATAATAAGAACCATTGTTTCCAGATAATTTATACAGATATCGAAGCATTCTTTTTCTTTTTTTTTTTTTATGAATTGAATTCACAGGAGATTTGTGAAAGTTGCCTGTCAGGTCAAAGGCTAGTGTTTAATCCACTTAATCATTCATCCCTGCTTGATTAATAGACTTTTTAAACAGAGTCATATATTAATAATGTAGGCTTTAACTGGGCATCTCAATCAAAGAGCAGATTTTAGAAGTTGATTGGTTTGTATCCTCTAGGCCTGTGATAAATGTCTAGAGATTTCTTGTAGTCATTTTTTTCTTGTCATTTTTTCATTCTGATATTCATTTCTCTCTTCAACATTGTCAGATGAATATTTAAAACAAGAAATATAATCAGTTCAGTGCTTTTTCTCCAGTGCCAGGATCATAAAGAGAATAACTGTCATTCAATACAAAATCTCTTTATTACAATATTTAAGCACTGTCCGTTTTACCTTTCTTGTTGGGAAGCATGAGCTGAAAATCTTATATGCATCAATAGGATTATGAATTGAAACTTACTCTTCAGATTTGGGGTTAAGTGGGATTAAGAAGAAGAAAACTACTTAAAGATAAAAAGACTATGGAATTAATAATTAGAGGGGGGGCAGAAAATTCTCAGCAAAACTGTTATTGTTGGAAAATGCTGTCTCATCCAAATTGAACTGTTTTTCGGGAATAGGTCAGTGTTTAGGAAATTCAGATATATTCAGTTAAATTAAATAAAAAAGCACTCTTTTTTGTTTGTTTTGAGATTACTTTTTATTTCCAAATCCTATTTTCTTCACAGGTCAAAATCTTAGGTGAGGTGACTTCAATTGAAAGGAAATACTGTAACTGAGCTAAATATTTTTGAAAACTTTTTATGAACATTTTCATTTCTCTTAATTTTCCTTACAACTTGGAACAAAATCAGTACTCTGAGTGAAAGAATAATCCCAGTTCCAACCTTCCTATAGCATTCCTTTAAGCAACAGTAATACACTTACTTAGGATACAAAATTCTGTATCTTAACAAAGACCTAAACAAAAATGATCACTTTCCTGATGCCCTGAGCTTCAAAGATCAATGAAGACTTCTATTGTGGAGCAAAGTAAGCTACTTACCTGGTATTACTCACATGTGAATAATCGCCTCTCATTTCTAATTCATACTGTATATCTCTGCTGCCAGTTCTGTACTTGTTACATCTATAAAACTTCCAATGATACCAAAAGCATTTCCAAACAATTCTCTCCCATGTAAGGCATGGTTTTAGAAAGCTCGCCATGCCTTGTTTTGCACATTGTTTTTTCTGGTCCAGCTCCGCCAGCCACAGGCACTAAGTGCTGCTGATGGGCCGGCTGTCCAGCTCCACCCTCAGCATGAGATCACAGAGCAGGATGTGAAATGGGACCTCACTTATGGCTATACCACAGTGTATGAGATATGTGATGCAGAAAAGATCCTTGTTGCATGGCTTCTGGCTCTATACCATTCCTAGGAGGGAACTAGAAGTAATTCGAAGCCCAAAACTGTCCATTAATGAATGACACTAAAAATGAAAATATTTGGTAGTGCCTTGATCTGGAATAGAAACTGGATTCTGCAAAATTGTATGGGTGTGCTCTCCAGGAGCAATATTTCTCTTTACCATCTTTTACACTGCTGAGAGCTTGGAGATCTTTGTACTCACTAGAGTGAAGGACTTCCTGGAGGATCCCATTACACAGCTACAAATCTTGGTTGTTATCTGCAGAAAGCATCTCCAACTTGAATTGAGCATAATGAAACTGGGAGGTGTTGATGCAGTTACTAGATATTGTTGAAGGTGTCGTAGTGTCACTGATTTCAGTAGGGGAGAGATGTTGCCATCACCCTGCACAGTCTCCTTTCCTCATTCCCTCTGTGTGCAAGTAGTAATTGCTGGCTGGCCAGTGCAAGTTATAAGATGTGTGACTCCCTGAAGGGCCATGGTATTTGAGGCTTTTGATGTATGGAAAGATGTAAGGCTCTAAAGCTTGTAGACAAGTTCTGCATAGCTGAGAAGCAAGAGTCCCTCTTAGAAATGCAGCAACGGTGTGTGGGATGAGAGTTCCTCTAAGCACACCTCAGCCATGACACAATGCAGATGGGGATAAAGTACTCCAGACTGAGACAGCATCATGGGGTACATCCTGCAAGTGCTAAAAGCCTCACCTAAATATCATCACTGTCTCTTTATTCCTGTAGTGTGGTGCAGAAATGGCAGAAGGAGAACAGTCCTTTTCTTCAAAGCACTCATGTGGTGGTGGCAACTAAGGGTTGCTTGACAGTTGATCCTAATATACCCTGTGGATGAACTGTGCCATCTGAATTGTTCCGGTCTTGTCATAACAGCTGCTGCTGTGTGTGTGCTGTTGGTGGAGAGATCAGACCAAAAACTGACCCTCAGGGTCATTGACTCAAGTGAGAGGGTTTAAGACCTGTGTGATTTGTTGTTTTAAAAGTCCTCTTCACAGGCCAGAAAAGCTCCATGTGGGTGTGTATAGATATATAAAAATAATAATATGTAGTAATGCTGAGATTCACAACCCTTCAACAAGCACAGGCCCAAGTTTACTGTGGCTTAATCAGAACCTGTGTATATATATATACATACTGATATTAACGACAGTTTACTTATACTATAAAAGTTTCATCACCATGAATTTGTGTTGACTACATTGCTTCCTGGTTTCTTTTTCCATTTTAATTCATCAAACATAATGTTGCAGGGATGCAGTTAGCCCACTTAATAATGGTAGCTTGTAAACATCATTATGTTCACAAAGTTATCCATTCCTTTTCTATGTCCATCCACCGACTTCTGGTATGATCCTTCATCTGAACCCTGCAGAATTCAGTTTGTTTAATTGTTTCTGAGGTTTTGGTTATTTTAATGAGTTGGTTTGTGCTTAATGAAAATTAAATTTGTGGCATGAAAAAACAGCTATCCTTCTACTCTTTTCCTTATTTAACAGTCATGGTGGCAACAGAAAGGTAATATATTTTCCAACAATTCCATTACTTTGTGAAGAACAGACTTCCAAATACAGAAGTAATTTTTAATTGTCCTCCAGGTTTTCTTTTCTCCTCTTCTGCTCTTCCCTTTCTTTTGGCTGTTTCTCTTCTGTGGAAAATGGATTTTTCATCTCTCCTCACGCAAATAAATCGTTTTTCTTTTCACCCTCAATGAATGTTTCCTCTGGTCTTATGACACACCAAGGACTGCCCTTTCTGTCCCATGCTGGCTTCTCTTCTGATAACATCTTGGGGAGCACAGTCTGTCTGTTCCATGAGATCTTTTTGTCCCATTAAATTCATCTTCCTCCCCCTAAGCTAGCTGCTTGGCAGCTGTGCTGCGAGAAACACATAAGCCATTAAGATGGATGGTATTGACATCTTCTGCTTTCTTAGGGATTACAGCAAGCCTACCTTTCAATGATCCATAGTTAGCTTCCGTTTTTCTACTAATGCAATCCTGTGCAACCGAGAGTGCCACAGGCAGAGACTGTGGAGAGGTAAGTTTTGAAAGCCAAGGGGGCCAAACCAAATCTTATCCCTGGTATGGTACGTGCTTCTGCCAGAGGAAAAACGGCGGAAAATATTACGTAAAGTCACATGAGTCTTATCAAGTCTACAAAGTCTGCAGTAATAGTGAGAAGGGAGCCTGGGGCAAGGTGTGAGAGACAGCACACAAAACACTGGCTACTGCCCATTTGGGCTTCTTGGCTACTAGTGCTGCTGAAGTTGTTGCTAATCTGGCAGCATTAGGATTTCTTTCAGATTCTGCTAGAAGCAATAAAGTTGACACGTTAACTTTCTTAGTGCAACAGCGCTAACTGACAAACAACAATTTCTGCTGAAACTGCATATGATGGGTGTGTTTAGCACTTTGACAAGCAATATCCAAAGTGATATCGCAGCTAGATTCTTTTTTAGTTTCAGAAACTGCGTATGATGGGTGACCCACTGTGTTTAGCACTTCGACAAGCAATATCCAAAGTGGTATCGCAGCTAGATTCTTTTTTAGTTTCAGTTTTTGTCACATATGATGAGGAATTAAAAAAAAAAATGTGTGTGTGTGAGTGCATGCATATGTGTGTGAGAGGTAGAAAGATGTGTTTTCAATTTTGCTTCTGGTCTGGCTATAACACAAAGGAGAACAGCCTTCACATGACTCTGTCAAGCCATTAGGGATTACCCATGCACCAAAAGCTACCTGTTGGAAGGCAGAACAGAGAGGGTTCTCCCTTCAGAGAGGTGAGAAATATTTCTAGTCAGTAACTATTGCAGTGTCAGGGCAGCATCTCCCAGATACTAGGACTGAGCATGAAGTTAAATTTTAAGTCCATGCCAACACCCATAAGCCTTTCTTTCTTTAAACTTCACTATGAAAAAAAAGTTTAAATTTTATTGATCTGAAGAAAGAAACTGAAAATTTCAGTTTTTCAATTTTTTTAAAATTCCAGGGGCCTTTTGGTAAAATTACCTTTGTGGGTTTTTTCCTGATGATGTAATGGCAGGAACATGAGCAGCTGATGTGTGTGGCAGAAAAGCTTCCACCTCCCTGACTGTGAGTTGTATGTGGACCAGGGGATGGCAAAACTGCTGTTGTCCTGGACCTTAAAGTAAAACCCATAAAAAAATCCCTGTAGAGCTCCTGGGGACCTTTCTTTGTATCAGGCAAATGCTTGTCAAGCCTGAGATGTTTGGAAAAAAAAAAAAAAAAAAAAGAATTGGGGATTCAAAAAGCAGTTTTTCAACTATTTTTCTTTTAGTAAAGAGCACCTTGTCCCCACAAAAGATTTCAGGAGTGTCTCTCAATGCAAAGTAGAACGAAGTTCCACCTGCTTGTTTTTCACTGGTATCTCAAAATTTGAATCTGCTTTGCAAACAACTTATATATTTCAACTAAATCTACTGTTGCATGTTCTAAATTGTGAAGATAATAATCTTCAAGTTTCTACCATAACCTTATCCACACTGCAGCCCCCATGAGTAAGCCTCTTGATATAAGGCAGAGCATACAGGGCTTGAAGGGGAGGAGAAACTGGTGGTTTTGTCTTCCTGTTTCACTTTAGATTTGTCTGTTCCCTTTCCACTTCTTGATGACCAAGAATATTGGATTATCTTCCTTTTTTGTTTTGTTTTTAATATGTTCAAAGCCAGAACAAAGCTTGATGGCCTATGCATTCAACAGTAAGAAACTAATCTGGGTTTATCTGAAATGTTTCTAAACCTCCATTGTGTTTGTTATTGTCGTAGTAGCTTTACATTCTTTTGGGCATTGGGCTGTATACATGATGCCAACTTGGTTTGTAACTTAAAAAAAAAGAAATGAAAAATGAACTCACAGGAAAAGCTGTCTGGTTGCATAAACAAGTTCAAAAAATTTAGATGGCTAAAGATTCAGTTAGAAGGATTTTGAAGCTTGTCAGAGGTCCTTAATGGAAGTCATTGCTATTTAGATGGAAAGGTATAACATGAGTTTAGCTATTAGGCATATTCCAAGGCCTTTGGAGTAGAAAGCAAAAGCTGTAATAAGAAAGTTGTCAGAGATGAAGGTGCTGCTAATAGAACATTCCCTGTATTAAGAAAAATAAGACTTAAAGAGCTGTGAATGGTCCTCAGAAAAAATTGCCTGGTCATACAGAGAAGCATGAAGGACTTTTGCTTTTCACTGGAATTAAGAAAGTTCAAGTTCAGACAGTGTTAGGCTGTGCAAAGTCTCTGTACTAAATTCCAGTAACCCTCCCTCTCTTTATAGAAAAGCCGTATTTTCAAGATTTCATTTTGGCAAGAAGAGAGGAATTCTATAAACTATGTGAAAAAAAAATGGGTGCGTGTATGCAAAATGTGATAGTATTTCCGAAGAGCTGAGCAGATATAACAAAGCAAGTGGTAGTTCATTTCCCAGTTACATTAGTTAGATGTAACTAATCATCCTTAGTTACAGTGCCGCAGCAGAGGAGCGAAGTGGAGGTTCGGTGAGCTCCTCCCTGGTGGCAGGACTGTCGGCTGCTGTTTTGCTGGTTCTGTGATGGAAAGGATTTTCAGAGGCCATATGAGAGCTGGCACCTCATCCAGAGTGAAGTCAGCAGGATGGCTCCTGTGCACTTAAAAGATCAGTATGTTGACACATTGAAGAAGGAGACTGATGGGTTTTTTTGCTGAAAAGTGGCCTAAGATCAACACTTGAATAACCTAAGTAACATAAAGGTTTTGTATAGCCTTGGTAGAGGTGGTCATTTTTATCATCGTTACAGTAGCATTCCTAAATAATAAACTGCAAGGATGTGGCCAAGTGAGAAAGGTTTGCTTTGGATCTTTTTTCATTAAACTTTATTATGATTACATGGGTGTGATTGGATTGATGTATGTCCTTTGAGAGTCAGTTTATATGTCTTTAGAAGTCAGGAAAGCACTGTTTCAAGGGTATTTTACGCAACATATATTTTCCATTAAAACCAGTATCTCCACCTTTCAGGTCTGATGCCTTGTTCTTTGGTACCTGTTGAGAAACTAAGAACTGCTCCATTCAAGAAGATATCAGTCCAGTTTCTGACTCTATTGAGTCCAAGATGTAGAATGTTTCTCGTTTACTATTAATATTAAGAATAGTAATGTTACGGGTCCCAAAGCGGAATTTTGCCCATAGTAGTAATGTGTGTGAGATCTTTCTGAAGCAAACATCTTGTCAATTATGCAGCCATCAGCGAGAATTTCAATTAATTTTGAGAATAACTTTGTAATCCTTACTGGATGCTGGGTAATGCTCAGAATTACAAGACTATATTTGAAATGAAATTTAAAAGAAGAAAGGATTAAAGGAGGGAGGAGTAATTTTCCTACAGCATATCTGCAAACGGATATGTATGTATACACATCACTCAGTGTGTACACTTATGATCCTTCTACTTCTTTCTCTTTCACTCTATACATCAATACATCCATCAATCACTTTTTCTACCATGTCTCCATTTGGAAAGTGACATGATGCCTCAAAATCTGACTGTTTTCCTCTGCTCTGTGTCTTTCACTGGCAAAGAGTGAATCAAGGTTATCTCTTTAGAGTTCAGCCATTCATTAAATATTCCAATGGTTCAAAAATTTTCAGCTGCACCTTCCACTACCCCTTATTTTCCATTTATGTAGCAAATAATGCAACACTTACTGAAGTCTTGATGTGATTGACTGTGATTCATATCTTTAATGTAATATGAAATTTGTGTATATAGTTATATCTATATACCCTTAATATTTATATCTATATGCCCTTAATATCTAGCTACATAAAAATACAAATTAAAAAATCACATGGTAGCTATTTCATATTCTTTTCATAAACATCCATCAGCATCAGAACTATGACTTTGGCTTCACGATGTTTCATATCTGTGAAACTCACAGTTATTAATATTTTTATGTGCTGACGGTAGACAATTTATATTAGTCCTCTGTATGCCAGGGATCGAATTCATCCACGGATAACTAGTGGAAAGACTCCACCCTTTGAGTTAATGCAAACTTACACATTATTTTTTGTTGATCTTGCAGAAGTATTTTTACATAGGTCTGTCAAGAAGAATACATTTATGTGAGTATTTAAAATTACCTCAATTCAATGCATCAATGATGTGTAAGAAAAGTAAAGTCAATATTAATGAGAGAACAGTATTTTCAGAAATGGTAATTAGTTGCCATGTTCACAGTGTTAGAATTGTAAAATACGATATATTCTTAGGTGCTGCAGAATCAGAATCAGAAAAGTTACCTAATTTCCATCAGAAATCACCCAGAGGTCTTTGTTTTCACAGTTTGACCCTTAAAGTGTCTGTTAAGCTCCTGTCTGGAAACAAGTGCTTTTTTTCAACTATTACCCCAAGGTTCAGTATACAATTCATTTCACATGGATGATAACAGGAAAGAAAATAAAATATGACATTTCAGCCACAAGTCATCAAAAGGTCATCAACCTCTGAATTTAGGCTTTAATTACAGATGATGTTGGATATGAGGCCCCATGCCTGGGGAAATGAGCGTAAGCTAAGAACAATGTCTAATATGAGTAAAGATCGAGCAGTTACACAATTGAGAGATTTTTTCACCTAAATAACAGGCAGCTTTTGAGTAATTTGATTAACAGCAGAAAACATTGTAATAATTTCTTATAAGTACATTAGTGGTTTTGCATTACTAGAGACAAAAAACAGGATTTGATCAGGAGACTATTTTGGATGGGCAGCAAACTTTCACCTTAGAACAGCCAGTCAGAATTGAGGCAGAAGAGCAGCTATGCAAAACTCCAGAAGTTGGGAAAATTGTGAGGCAGGTTGTTGGAGTTTTACCTCACTGAAATAGAAGAGCAGCATGGGTAGACATGTTTTAGCCTAGAAATGGCCTGAAAGTTTTCTGTAGGATGAAATTTAGGAGAAATGGCATCATATAAACTAAAAATAGCTGCAATAAAAATAAACTTTGTTTACTGAATACCGTGAGCAAGCAAGTTATCTTACCAGTGTTCCATGTAATTTAAAAATTAATATATATTAGGTGGCAGGATCACCTATTGTGAAGTATGAGAAAGATTACAGACAATTATGATGAAATGGCTATTGGGAAACCCCATCTGATTTAAAATGAACTTTCTTTGTTCGTATTGTGAAAAGAGAACATTTTTTCACGAAGGGTTAATGAAAAATTGGTAAAAGTTAAATATTTTTCCATTAAATTTCTGCCCTGTTTTTTTCTTAAGGCCCAGTAATTTGAAGTATACGTGGTGCATTTCTAGGCTTTCTTAACTTTGTGTTTTGATTTCTCCATCTGCAGTAATATTTTTGTGCATAGAAAAACCACACAAAGAAAATCAAACTCTAATCCAAAGATAAGGGTCCTACATAGCCAGCCATCAAGATATTTGGTTGTTTCTTTTTCATTCTTAAAACCCATGTTCCTCGACTCATGTGATTACCGGCAAATGCAGATAAAGCCTCCATTAAGCCTTTTTAAAAAAAAAAAAAAAAACACCTGGATATCTTTCAGGCTAAAGTATTTAGCTAAATCCTGAATGTTGAATACTTGGCAAATGATGTGGGCCAGCTTCTGAAAATAAGGTGCTACTGTTTGGCATTGGGAACAAAAGGAAGAGATTAAATCTACTACAGTAACATTTTGTTTGCTTGCTTGTTTACCTCTGGAAATTCAGTAGCTGGGGATAAATAGGTGGCTGTTGTCTTTACCATGACCTCCAAACATCCAGAGATGCACAAAACTGAGTGGCACAGGCAGCTTACAGTGCTTCCGCTTGGAATGGGTAAATGGCCGATATTCCAGCCCCAGAGAGGAAAGCTGAGGTTGACCTGAGGCCACCTCCATGGTGTAAATGAACTGAGTTGCCCTAAAATCAGTGGAGTTTGGCCAGTTTACTCCAGCTACAAATCCAATGCCATGTGGAAGAATTTAGTTCCTAATATTTCTTAAGTGCTTGCATTAAGGGCCATGTCGAAACTTTAGCCTATTTTCTTCTGAGAGAACAAAATATAACCAGTGTTTCTACCATAACATAGATGCTTTAAATAAGGAAAGTATATGATACTTTTGAATGTTGGGTTTTTAAGCATAGTAGTAAAACTGCTGAGTAGGTATTTACTAGGCAATTGTATGACGTAATTCACAGAGGACCAGTTTTTTTACTGCAAACCCCAGAAAACCAACAACTTTAAGTAGGAATCAGGATTGGGCTATGATAGGAGTGCTAAGGTTTTTGAATAAAAAGCTTTGTAAGAGATGTCAATTATTATTAGGATATTCTTTTACTGTTTGAAGTTTTGCTCCATAAAACATGGGACAAAAATTTTGAAAAATGGCATCTACTGCCATAAATCTTGGGGATTCCTGTAAGAGATGCTACCATAAAAAAAGAAGCAGCTCACCTTACAAAGTCATTGTATCAAGAAAAAAAATGATCAAAGTTCTTTGTGACATTCAATCACTGTTTCCATTTCATATGCCAGAACAAGAAGCAGAGATGACTGATAATTTCTATAATCATTCTTAATAATTCCAAAAGGCAGAAGAACAGATAATAATATGTATTCTTGTGCTAAGCTGCTCTTCCTCCCTTGCTTTTTAGATTTGGCCGTTGTGCTCTGTCTATTGCAGATAATCTGTCGGGTCAACAATATCAATAGTTTTTATTACAGAAAGCAGATGTTATCAGTATCCTATCTGTCCATTTAATTAGAAATGTGGTACTGCTGTTAAGCTTAAGAACAATTTGAGGAAGGAAAAGAGAAACAATACATTTCAGAATTCTTAAAGAGGTCTAGCATTTCCAAGAGGAGAAAGGTGACAATTTCTTTAAGAAGCCATACACAAGCTAAGCATATGGTTTATGGCAAACTATAATAATAGCTTAATGGCTATTACATTCTAGCATCAGGTGACTGCAAATTGGTGTAGCTTAATTTACTTCAGAAGGAATGTCTGCATTTTCAGCAGCTGAAATTTGTCTCTTATTTGCCTCTTATAAAGGCCTCTCATGACATCTGGGGTTCACAGGGTGTTATAAACAGTGGAGGAGGCAGGACCGGCCAAACTTCAGACCTTGGAAATAGAGATTCCAGAAGGGGACAGAAGTGAGCATCTCTCCCTCACCCCTTTGTTATGACCAGCTCCTATCCTGCTGGCTGCCAAATTCCAACTGCCTGGTTGCATTTGCTGCTCTCCACCCTGCCTCTTCCACATTGCCTCGTGTCACTAAATTGTGGCCCCAATGTTGCAATTATTTCTGTTAGTGCCTGGTTTACGCTAAGTTGTCCTGGTGGGCTTCTTGCAACAGTGTGGCTTTTAGTCTTGTTGATTTACGCTAGGTTTCATGGATTGTAAGTTCTTTCCTTCCCTATATCTGTACTGAATGCTCCATCCTGGTTATGAAGCTTCTTAACTAGTGCATTTTATTTTATTTTATTTTATTTTATTTTATTTTCATCTTATGGCCTACATGCATCTTGTGAACACGGGTGGGCTCTCTCTCCAACTCAGAAGGAAGTGACCTATTAGAGAAACACGCTTGTCATGCTGTGAACAGAGTTATCTTGTGGCTGTGTTCTTGTGCTGAATGGCAGCCCCAGAAGAGCACAGTGGCATAATTAGGTGACTTAAAATCTAATGTGGATTTAGATCCAAAAAGAATACATTCTGGTGGATTTTAGCTTTGATCATCAACACCCACAGATAAATGTCCAGGAGAAAAAGAACCATTTGAGCTGATGGGCAGGGTTGACTGACTGTGCCAGAAAATGTATATAAACTAACCCTGAATAAAATTGGCTTGAAAACAAAGGGAATGGAGCTGTAGAACAGACTTCAACTGGATGGGAGGCAAAAAAACCCTCTGAATGAAGTAGTTTTATGATAGCGTGATCGATTACCATGCAGGATTTCTTCATCTTTTTTTAAATAAGAGAAAATAGACTCAGCGACCTAGGGAATCACTCCCAATCTTGTCTTTCGAGGTATTAGGTTTTTTGTTTAAATATTGTCTGAATCCTTTCTCCTCCTAGCAGTATCACTGTGCTGCAGATATGAAGACTTTCAGTAGTTTGTGCGATAGGTTGAAATAAACCCTGTCGCAGTTACAACACTTTGTGTTAGATTTGACTGTTCTAGAAGGAGTGCTAGCAATTTCTGCGGCTAGTGGGTTTGAGTGTGTTTCAAATACTGGTGAAGTAACTTGAAAGCATCCAGATATTTAGAACACACCATAAAGTTTTTCACCAACTCATGGACATAAAGTGAAAAGTTAAGTTTTTGCCTGGTTTTGCACTTAAGGCTATGGGGTAGGTGAGGGGAATGATTTTGGGTACGCCATTTCGGTCTGCGCAGTGCTGGGCTTGGCAACGAATGCAGGCTCAAATGCGAGCTGGAAGCAAACTAAGCTCTGTCCAGAGGGAAACTCTCACTAAAGCACGCTTGAGCCAACATTATTTATGCCACCTTTGTTAGCAGCTGGATGTGTTTACAGTGAAATGGTGGCTAAGCTATTGTATATGATACCATTGCACCTATTTCTCCAAGTTATAGTTTCTTCTCATGTGAACGAAAACTGAGTATTGGAAAAATGTAGATGAAATCCTGGACCTGCTGTGGTTTATGGGAACTTGGCTTTTACCTTTAGAGAGATTAGGATATTTCTCATTTTTGTTGTGCAGTATACCCTTTGTTTTAGCTGTGTGTGGTTCTGTGCTGTGACAGCTTTGAAAAAGAGGTAAGCTGAACAATGTTTTGGGGTTTTTTTTGCCTTGGTCTCTGACTGGAATCAATTCCCGAGGCAAAGCTGTTCCTCTGATTGGCATTAGTGTTGTGCTGGGACTGCAAACGGAATTTCACTGTATGGTATCTGGTAACATCAGATCCAGAATACTGAACGTGGTTGTCCAGGCTGTGCGCTACGGATTCCTCCTGCAGAGGGAGGGGACCCAGACAGAAGGGTGGGTACCACCGCTCAAAGAGGCAAAAGCGGGAGTGCATCGGCATCACACACGCACAGACGCACTTCAGCACTCATGCAGAAACATTATTTTCAGATATTAAGAAAAAGCTGTAATATAGCACTTTAATAAACAGGTTAAACCATTTCTAGCTCTTAGCAAGCTGACAAGTACAGTTATTCCCCCAGGCCCTCACCATTAGTTTGTCTCTTAAAGGCAAGCGTTTCCTTTGGTTTATGACCCCAGGGAGGAATTCAGCCAATTTTATAGAAAAGTCTAAGGGGAGAAAGAGCAAAAAGATGGCTTAGGTACTGCTTCATGAACAATCTTACTGGAACCCTGAAGTGGGGTTTAAGTGGAACTCAAGCATGCTACTAGATGATTGCAGTCTACATTAAAGAAACGATCTCTTTTCTATACCTTACTTACGCAGCTATTTACATTCTGAAAACTGCACCACCCCATCATTTTTTTTTATAGCATGTATTCGCAAGTACAATGTTCATTATGTAGCTGTTGCCAACATCAAATGTTCCAAAGGCGTCAGAAGAAATTCTGCATTGTCTAGCAAAACTGGGAGGCAGTACTTTCATTATTTCTGTTTAAAAATATAGAATTAAAAAATTTAGAAATGAGAAGAAAAAACACCTCATCTGGGGAAAAATGCTTGTTGCTTAAAAAGAAAATACAAAAAGCAGAAAAGTCTCAAATGCTTCTTCAAAAATTGACATTTCCCTCTATTGTTTCCCTAAAAAAAAAAAAAAAAAAAAAAGCTTCAGCAATGTATTTAGGACTGAATAGGGAGTTCTGCTACTATGGATATGCTCTGCTATGGTAGATCTTCTTTCTCATCTTTCCCCAGCTTTTAATAGTTAAAATAATATGGCTAAGGATTAGCTATACTGTACCTTTTCTATGACTACCATATGTGTGCCTCTTGCAAACTGCATTAACACAGTGTTCTTTTAAGAATCACAGAATCATTAAGGTTGGAAAAGACCTCTAAGATCATCGAGTCCAACCGTCAACCCAACACCACCATGCCCACTAAACCATGTCCCTAAGCGCCTCATCTACACGTCTTTAAAATACTTCCAGGGATGGGGACTCAACCACTTCCCTGGGCAGCCTGGTCCAATGTTTAACCACTCTTTCAGGAAAGACATTTTTCCTCATGTCCAAAAAGTTTATCTGAAGACCACAAAAGCAAAGAACACTCAGTTCCTGTAAAATTGTCACTCTATCCATAACTCATCTTGTTACACTGAGGTATGGGCAGAATTTCCAGAACAATGTTTGATCCTGCATGCCATATGCATTGTATGATATCCAAGCACAATGGGTGGTTTTTACAGCTGATGGAGAAAAGAAATGTAAAGCAAAGCAGACTGTCAGTTTCTGTGTTTATTCTGGAAAAAAAATATATTACAGAAATCAAATTATTTGTTGCTTGACATTACCATGGACAGATAATGTCTCTCTGTTTTTTGTTCATAGTCTTGTGTATCTGTGGCTGCCCACTGGAAACAGAAAGCTGAAGAGCATCAGCCGTTCATTTCAGTGGCTCAGAATTAACATGCTTTTTAAGTGATCATAGTCATTTTAAATGCAGCTTGATCAAAATATTGCTATTAATTTACAGTCTCAAAACAGAGCCTGAACTCATCTGGCATGTCTTTGAAGGAGGCAAACTGGGAAAAAAAGCCAGTGTTTTCAGTGCTAACAGCAGAAATGGGACTAATTAATGAAATAATGACACTAGTTCTGTTGTGCTAGTAGAATCTACTTCAGATTTAATATCACAGGACAAGAGCCGAAAAATTTCAAACAATCTGCACATCTCAAGCAAAATATTTTTAGATACTTGAGAATAAATATGTATTCTTATCTTTTCATTTAAGTGTCATCTCATCTTCAATAACTTTCGCATTAAAATATGTATGCTCTAGCTGATATTTATCAGAAAGTGTTCCAGTTACAAAGTGTTGGGCTTCAAGGGCAGCCAAGGAACACTTAACACTCCTTGTGCGGAGGCACAGATCTGGTAAGAGTCTCTGGCAGGTTTCTGTCCCCTTTTCTGATCCTGCAGTCACCCTCCACTGGTGTCAGCTCTCCATCACACACGGAAGCAGATTGCAGGCTGTTCAGGTTTACCCTAGCAGCTAGGGTAAGCATAAGGGACTTTTCTGGCAGCAAGAATACAAGGACTGTTTTCTTACACTTTCCATCAGCTAGAAGAGCTCCATATTAAAAACTGAAACTTATTAATTATTGGTTTTGTTGGGTTTTTTTTAAAGTCAACTTTCAATTAGTATATTTAATATATATCTAGATTCCTTCTTGTGTAGGACTTGTCAAAGGATCTGCGAAAGCCAAATTATTTCAGTGCATACCTTTACTGGCATCCTGCTGATACGTTCATTCTGAAAGATTTGAGGGACATGACTTTCTTGTACAGAATTGTACAGAATACTGGTAATCAATCTTAATATATTTTCCAGGGGGGTTCCTCTGTAATTCTCTTTCATTGTTTCATCTAGTTTGGTTGATGCTAAAATTAATGTTTGACTGTTCCTAAATTCTCACCTAAAACAACTTTATGTACTGGAAATGAAAATATTGAATTCCCAAGTCTAAGAAGATTATTGGAAATACTTAGCTATGTCCTTGTGAAGCTGTCAAAAAAAAAAGATGCAGAGATAGTAATCATGGTTCTAAGGTAAATGAAATATGGCTGAATCAACTACATTTTATAAATTATTTTTTTTCTGAGCTTGCCCTGTTGATAACATGATGTGTTTTCAATGCTGTTAGGACTTTATAATCTAGCTCTGTAAAACTTAGGAAATTACAGCCATCTTCTTTCTGAAACATTTTTTTGTACTTCTTTTATGAAAATGGCTGGATCGTTGATAATTCGTGTTTGTACTTGTGTCTTCCATTAGATACATGCATCAAAATTTTGCTGGCTGAATATAATTTCCTAGCATTTTCAATATTAGAAGAGATGTTGGTATCTAACTACCAAATAAAATGGTTTCTGGGTTAGATTCACATAATTCTTAGCTTAAATACATGTTTGTATCAAAAGAACAAAAGACCAGATACAAGATGACCTTTTGTGTGTGAGGTATAGAGGGGGAAAAGGTAAGCCGGTATTAGTGTCCAGAGAGGGAGCCTCTCTGATTCTGGAACCAGGGTCCAAACAAGCCACACACATGTCCGCTGATGTGGGATGGAGGGGGACCTTGGGGGCATGGCATTGGGTGAGTGGGTCTAGGTGTTGATGTAGTGGGTTGGAGGAGAGACCACAAGACCTCATCTGTGTTGGTTTCTTCGTCATCACACCTTGCGAATTGCCAGACACTCCTCCAACCCAGTACTTGGAGTATCCAAGGTACACTCAGGAATGCAAAGGGAAAGTCCTTGTATCAGACTGGAGTATGGATTTCACTTTCCCCAGTTCATTCTCCTTCTCATGCAAAATTCAGTTACTTTAGCTTCATGCAGTTTAAATTAATTTCCTTCCATCAGTATAAATAATGTCAGGGAGATAGTACACCATACATCTGTGTCTTTGCAGCCTGGGGATATTGTAGGGCAGCGGTTCTCAGAGCATCTGGATGCATTCTGCAAAGGGACTTTTTTATACTGTTATCCCAAATTGACCTTCAAGGCACCTCCAGGATCTCTTTCAGCTGAACAAGAACTGGGGTGAATAATCAGTGTGGGTAGGCGGAGAGAGGAAGAGCGAGAAAAAGGAATATTGGGATAAATCTGCCAAAGAATAAGGGCCCAAAGGGCCCTGCCACCAAGGAATTGTAAAAGCTTGTAGAGCTTCTCTGGTCTAAAGCACAATAGCATGCCTGCTATTTTATTTCTCACTATTAGTTCACACCAGAAGCTACTGCAACACCTCTTTGAGAGGCACTGAGTTGACAGGGCTAGTCATCTCAAGGCAACTCATGTTACAAGCACAGGAGATAAAAGTATTTCTTGGCAGAATTACTTTTTTATGGATCTCCTATTCTGAAGTCTGACCCATTAACTTGTCATCCATAGATAAAATTTTAGCAATCCCTGTCCTTTGGATTAGTCCCTCTTATTACTGATTCCTTTACAATTTTTTATGATCAAACCCATCTTTTGTTCCTACTTCAAGATTCGTGTTAAAAATAATCTTTTATATGCTGACAGAATATTTTTATTAACTTCATTTAATACAACTTTCATGACTTAACAAACAATAAATTATTTTATGGTCTTATGTCACATCTATTAAGAACTGTCAGACCATACTATGATTAGATAAATAAATACCTAGAGACATAAATTGTCTAATGCACAGGGCCTAATTTTCTGATCTGGCAAATTATTTCACATTTTCATCTTATAAAGTGCAGATCTAATTGGGATTTGGAGGGCAAGGAGGAGAGTATGGATGAGTGACTTTCATGAACCATGGGCAATTTGGTAGTCACAGCTGAACCTAGTGCTAGCTTCTCCAAAGCTCATGGGCTTTAGATTTGAATTCTATATTAGTAAAGCAAATCTAGTTGTGAAATTCAGAAACAGATTTGGTTTCACTCTGCTATCTGGATTTGCATTAAAAACTATGTCTAGAATAAATAAGGAATGAAGAAAATGATCAAACGCCAGTGAATATATAGAATTAAAACGTGGTTAGATTAAGGTATAGATATTGTGTGTCTCTCTTCAAATCAGGTGGTATATGGGGTTCAGATCAGAACCTAAGTATATCTTGGGTTTGCGGAGTTTTTAAATCATTACCTACCTGAAGCCATCAACTATCATTGATCTCAACACAGATAATAATTCATCTCAGTTCATCTTACTATTCTCGGTAGCTGTGAAGAAATTCTTCTGAACGTGTCCTGAGAATGACCAAAATAGTCTTGTCAGTCTGAGTCTTCTCATACAAAAGTGAAAATCATTGTAATGGAGTGCTAACTTTATGGCCAAGAAACACAAGCAGAGTTACTACCGCTAATGCTTTTACCTGTGGCGACAGGAGGATCGCAGCCTGGCCATTTGCTTTCCAGTGGGGATGTGGGTAGGATCATAGCATAACAGGAGACGCCTATATCATTACATGCCTTGAGCTTTTAATTGCTCTAATCCACTTTCTGATGAAACATAGATGTCTCTCAGGA
Source organism: Aptenodytes forsteri (assembly GCF_000699145.1). NCBI lineage: Eukaryota > Metazoa > Chordata > Aves > Sphenisciformes > Spheniscidae > Aptenodytes > Aptenodytes forsteri. Next base: position 4,745,533 of record NW_008795252.1, read on the forward strand.
AGTTAATAGAGTTGGACCAAGACGAATATGCTCTGAAACATTTATAAGAAATGATTGCATACTGAGTACTATAGTGTGAATCTAAACCAGCCGTGCACTGAACTTAGAGGAGGCAGTGCACAGCCCTATCCAAAAAGATGTTGAAGATGCAAAGCTCTTCTTTATGTTACAGTTCAGGGCTCTAGGTACTGTAGCCACAGGATATTTGTCATAAATTAGAATACCAATTAAATTCATGTACTCTTCATATGTGAAAAAATAGATCGGTTTCAATATATTTATTATTATATATATATGCTGTATTAGGACATAACAATTCTCTGCAACACTTCCAGAGTATTTGCTCAATAGACAATGAGCTGTAAAGGTTATTGAAAACATCGTTGAAACATAAATCAGACAAGAGCAGAGAGATTTGTGATGGCCTTCGGAAAAAAAGTTTAGAGGAGAAATAATATTTTCATAGGTGTGGCCCTTTGATGTTCTCTGCATTACAGGTTGAAAGACTTGGACTTTGTTCTCAGGTTTGATTTCTCACTCTGTAAGTTTTTCAGATGAATACGCACAATTTTCCCCTCTAGATCAGATACATAAAACAAGGATAAAATAGCAGGTTTGGATTGAAGGTGCAAAAGAAATAGCATGGTTTTGGTCTAAAACAATTGCTTAGTTACAAAGTAGTTAGCAATTTCTGTGTGTATTCTTTCTATAGTGAATTATTTGATGGAAACATAACTGAAAGATATCAAAGAAAGTTTTGGGAATTCCTTATCTGTTGCATATCAGTGCACATTATACCTTAATGTGGCATCAGATGAAAGTTTCAATACCCTCTTAGGTGAATGGAAAAGGGAAATGAATGCATGTATTCCCTTAGATCATATTGCTGTATGTATCCATTAAGTTTATCTAGACACTTTTCAAAAGGCATGATGATTCCTTGGTTACGACTTCAGTTGTTCACTGATGATTATGGTCAGATCAATTAATTTTAATAGTTTTGTACTGTTGCATAGCAAAGTTTCACTTTTCCTAAATCAAGTTTCAGTTGAGCATCATGAATAAAGACCATGAAATATGAATCTCTATGTCTCATGACACAGAAGTAAGGCTTGCTTTTCAATTTTTAAAAGCAGACAAAGGATCTTAGAGTATATTTACACCACCCAATATATATTAGAAATTCCAAGCTAGCTCTGAGTGGGCTGGTCTGTCTGTATCAGCAAATGCATTACTGCACAAAACTTACTGGAAGTAGTATCAAGAGCGAATTTACAAGGGGAGGAACTAAGAGGGTTGTGCTTTCTTTGATCCCTTAACACCGTCTGGTGGCATACTCATTGCTATTCACGTAAGGCAGTAACAGGTGTGCCTGTGGATGGCCACAAACCAACTCCATGCAGTTGGCACAATGTCTAGTTCTGCTTGTATGCAGGTTAACATGAAACTGTGCTCAGACAAATTAACCTTGCCTCACAGCAAAGCAAAATAGCATGCTGCTGTCCCAGTTAGTGCTGCCAGTTCCAGAGCTTCTTAGTCCAAAGCTCTCTCGGATAGCACCTCTGTTTCTGCACAGTCCTCCACCGCATGCTATAGGTATACTTAACATTCTCGCATGTGGATTTCGGCTCTTAAATCGCTGTGCAGCATCTGAAAAATATATCCAAGGCAACCAAATCTTGGTGAAATACCATGATTGGGTTTTTTATTAATATTATTTTATTTCTCACTGTTGACAACCAAATACAGATTTCTGGAAAAATGAATGACCAGTCCCACTCTCTTCCCTCTTGAAGGCTTTATTCACGAAGGCTTCATTTCTCTCCCCTCCCCCCCCCAAGGTCCCTCACATCCACATGTAGATCTTGATAAACTCATAAGTAGCTTAGGTTTACTTTAAAGCTAAGCATGTGTGTAGTACTTGCTTGAACAACATTTCCACAAATCTGATCTTCCATCACTTTTTACCTCCTGTATAATTTTCCATATTTATGACACTCTGAATGGCGCAGAGCTGTGAAAGGAGCAAGGCTTTCCTGTTTATTTTCTGAGTGATGAACTGAGATTTCTGACAATTTAAAAAGCATTGCATCAGTCTAACAGATCTTAATGAACTTGGACAAGTCACAGGAAACCACAAATGTTGTCCTTTAGCACTTGACCAATTTTGGGGCAGGATCAGTGGAATCCTATCTACCAGATCCTATGAAAGCCAGAGGAGCTGAGCATAGTTTAGGCCAGGGTTGACAAAGTAAATCTATGAAGTTTGATTTAAAATCCCACAATGATTGACTTTCTTAGGAGCAGAAAAGGTTATTGAGGATAACTAGAGAAAGCAGCTCCAACACATTTCTTTTTTGAACGATGTTGAAAAAAAGAGGTAATATTTCAAATATGAGAATTTTTTTTTGAATACTTCTTATTTTTAATCCATCAGTATAATTCTCTTCTAATATGTGTAGTTTCTTCTTGCAGTCTGTTATCCACAATCACAATATTTAGGTAACATGAGCAAGGGCAGGAGGACAGGTCTGAGCTCAACTTGGTTTCAGCATTTAAAAAACTCTAAATTGCCCAGCTATTCTCAGTCTTAGTGACAGGCCAAACCAAATCTTCATATCTTGACATATTTGGGAATGTGGGGAAGTCCAGATTCAGATTGCAGAGAGAAGTCCTGCAGTGATCAAAAGGGACTTCAGGGCACTGGGGCGACTGGTTCAAGGATCGGGAGCACAGGTAGTGTTTTCCTCTATCCCTACAGTGGCAGGGAAGGATACTGAAAGGAGCAGGAAAACACACCTGATCAACACATGGCTCAGGGGCTGGTGCCATCAGAGGAATTTTG